>NW_027286775.1:1472500-1900000 GCF_022747635.1 Hetaerina americana | reverse complement strand
ACGGGTGCTTTGGTGATGTGATTTTTTTTCTCTAATGGCTCCAGGGGATAATTAATGTGATGGTTCCAGTAAATGGCAATGCGCAATTGGGTCGCGAAGGAGGGCACATTCAACTATTTGAAAGTCAAATGCTAAGTATCGGCAGCCCCTTTAGGTGGCAAATGAAATGCAGTGAATTTCTAAGACATTTCCAAGGAAGTTATATGGCCAGTAAAAATGAACGATTTCGATTTGAAAAATATTATATTCATATAGGTGCGATAAGGAGAACTTCTGACACATAAGAAGGCAAGGACACAAGAAAAGGATAGGAAAATATAAATTTAAAATACCACAGAGGCCGTCCTCAGGAATCATTTTACGAGTTCATTTATATGCTATAAAATGCCCCGATCCTTGATCCATGGCTTGGCACTCAGGAGATATCCCTCGTACCAAAAGATCCACACCCTTTGGAATTCTCACCCTTCCATCTTCCCCGCAAAAATTGTGTTTCGTCATTTTATGTGATTCTACTCCTGTCACTCTACCTACAGGTATACCTGTATACAGGTATACCTGTATACAGGTATACCTGTATACAGGTATACAGGTATACCTGTTAGTCATCACCAACACTTGGTTTAGACAACATTAAAGGCGTAGGTATATGTACATAAAAGATGCCAGGTGACTCAGAAATGTATCAGCTAGATTATATTCTGGTTAGACACAGGGTTAGGAACAGTGTGATAAATTCGCAGAGCTTCCCGGGAGCGGATGCGGACTCTGACCAGAATTTAGTTGATATAAAATGTAGCATCCATTTCAAAAAGATGAGGCAGGCGCGGCGGGTTAGAAAATGGAATGCAGACGCATTAAATGGATTTACAGGGAAGGAATACTAACAGGCTGTAGAAAAAATCATGGAGGATGGCAAAGTGCTGAGTACCATCGAACAAAAATGCCAATGTATCATGAAAGGATTATCGAAACCCACAAATTGGAACCGTTAACGCGAAAAGGACTAGGAAACCATGGATCACGGGTGAGATGATAACAAAGATGGATGAGTGGAAAAAATGGAGGAACGTAAACACAGAGTTAGGCATAATGAAGTACAAAGAGTTAAACAATACATTGAGGCGGGCAACAAATAAGGCAAAAGAAGCATGGTGGAAGACGCAGTGCGAGGATATGGAAAGTCTGCAGAGGAACGGTGAAAGTGGTCCTCTGCAGAGCAAGGTTAAATCTTTATCGGGAAATATGAAGAGAATATCTATGCTAACAGTTAGAGATAAGGCAGATAAGGTAATAGTTGACACAGGAAAGATCCAAGATAGATGGGAGGAAGATATAGAACAACTGTATAGTAAAGAACTTAAACCAACAAAGTTAGACATGACGTAAAGGAAGAAAGTTTAGGTTCAGGCATACTCGACGATGATACACGAATAGCATTAAGGGAAATAAAGCTAAATAAGGCCGTGTGGGTGGATAACATTCCTGCGGAACTACTAAAAGGTTTAGGAAAATGTGGAAGGAAGAGGCTATATCGGATGATTCCTAGTATATATGAGGAAGGAATCTTTTGCCGTAAGACCTTGTGAGATCAGTTTTAGTTCCTATTCCGAAAAAAGGTAAAGGCTACATCATGTGAGGACTACAGGACAATAAGTTTGATATCCCTCGCAGCTTAAGTTGTACTCAGGATAATCAACAAAAGATAGAGAATAGGGCAAATGATTATTTAGGGGATGATCAGTTTGGGTTTAGGAAGGGAAGAGGTACGCGTGATGCCATTGCAGTAATGAGATTATTAGTCGAGAGGAATATAGAACACAACCAGGAGGTATTTGCCTGTTTCGTAGATTTCGAAAAAGCGTTTGATAGGGTGAATTGGGAAAAACTAATGAGTATATTGCAGAAAATAGGAATAGATTGGAGGGAAAGGAGGCTAATCCGCAACCTGTACATGTCTAAGACTGCTCAAGTGCGAGTAGGGAACGGGGACTCAGGATGGGCAGTGTTAGGATGGGTTCTAATGCAGGGTTACCCATTATAACCGTTGCTGTGCAATCTTTATGTAGAGGAAATGATTAAGAAGGCATGGGAAGAACTGGAAGTAGGAATAAAGTGGGCGGGGAATTCGTAAAATCGGTTAGGTTCGCTAATGTACAAGCTTTAGTTTGTCAGTCAGCCAAGGGGTTGCATTGCCGAATGAATTAGAAATTCAGTGTGACAGATATGGGATGAAAATCAATATTAATAGAACTAACGTTATGCAATATTCTAGGAAGAAAAAGGCTAAGCTAAACATTAAATATTAGGGTAAAAACTAGGGCAGGTAGAACAGTTTACCTATCTCGGAAGTGTTGTGGACTTACACAGTCAAAGTAGTAGGGATGTAAGGAGAAGAATTATTACGTGCCAGATGAAAGGTGTAAACCAGCGCCCGTTTTTCCGGGGAGCAGGTGGAGTAGGTCATGCAATTGGACAGCATTTTAGAGAAATCGTTGCAGAGTACGTAGTGGGATCATTAGGGGTAAAAATGTTTTAGCGGATGAGGAATTTTTAATAAAAGGATTATGACTGATCCACTGAGTAAAAATGTGAATTAATGATTCTTCAGGTATTTAGCTTGGATAGTTTTGATTTAAAGATGTGTAGCGTGGTGCTTGACGTGAAAGGACGAACACAGATTGAAAAGGAAAAGAAAGCGAATGGTGGAAATATTGATCTACATTTACATCAGTACCCTGCGAGCCACCAAAAAGGTGCGTGGCAGGGGGTGCAGCACCTGGAGGAAAGGGTGAGTGATGAGGGGGTTAGGGTTTTTCAAATGGATGGGGGAAGGTGGGGGGAACCTGCAAAAAAATTTATAAATATACTAGTATAACCATGCGCAGTCGCTACCTTGTAGGTTAATACTTATTATGTCGAGCCGGCTCCTGGGGGATTTCGATTACAAGCATTCTGGTCTCTTATTGTTCTTGGAAAAAATGAGCATTTAAACCTGTCAGTCTTGCAGTCAATCTCTCTAATCTTATATTCGTGATCCCTTCGCCCGTAATACGTTGGGGTTCGTATTATGTTCTTGATGTCATCGGAAAAGGACCCATCTTTAAATATTTTAAATAAGTTTAATCTTTATTGTAAACGCCCCTGTTTAAGGGAATCCCAGCCTAAATTTTCTAGCAAAGTAGTTACGCTACTGCGTTGGTCATAACCATTTTTGACAAACCTAGCCCCCCTCCGCTGAACTCGATCTAATTCCGAAATCAAATTTATCTCTTGAGGATCCCATGTACTGGCAGCATACTCTAGGTGGGGCCTGACTAGGGCAAGAAAACATCGTTCCTTCACTTTTCCGTCACATATACCCAGCTCTCTTTTTACAAATCCCAATTTTTTATTAGCACGACCGCATATTTCTCGTATGTGCTTTCCCCAAGGCAGATCGTGAGTAATTGTTACACGCAAGTATTTAAAGTAATATACCCTCGCGATTTCTGTTAGGTTCACTTTGTAACTAAATCGGACGGAATTACTTCTTTCCCAAAAATGTATTACTACACATGTTTAAAACTTAAATTCCAATTGCCATGTATTGCACCAAGTCTGAATTGCATTTAGGTCGTTAAGTAACGCGACTAGATCTTCGCGAATTCGAAGTCGCGAAGACAGAGTCGTGTTATTGATATGTAGGAGGCCGAGGTAGTAGGCAGAACTTAGGGTAATCATGCGCTTGGAAGCAGACGTTGGGCAAGAGGTGAGAAGGGAAAAGGATATTCAGACGGGATGAATACGGGCGGAAATTACGAAGAATTTAATAGAAAATTTATGAGGAGCAAAGATAGAGGCCAGTATTAATTTTTCCTGACTTTCTTTTAACGGGAGTACGGTGTATGCTCTCATGATACTCAGAATTAAAAGTCGTTGTAAATCATCTAAAAATTTACCTTAAAATAGTTAGGATCCCTTGAATGAAATTTCGTTCGGACACGTTGCTTCAGCCCTGGATTACGCTTCATTGCCGCGCATATTCCTTGCGTCTCTCCTCTGCAACTGGCTACTCTCAAGACGAGGTAGACTCAATGATTAACTAAGGAAGTAATTTGATGGAATATTAAGCAGAGTTTATCTTGTTTTGGACCCACTCTTTCCGAGTTTTAAGAAGCCACGTAAAACATCACTAGATAAATATTCTTTCACATCTTCGTTATGATTAAATCGCCTCCTGTTTATTTGGAATCGTCCATTCTATACTTTACTCCTTCTCGTTTATTTCTCAGGAGGGTTACACGTGGTCAACGTTTAACAAACTAGGGAAATTTGAATAGGCTCATTAAATACTTTACATCGTCTTTCCATTATGTCATTCAAATTGTTGAATGTAATGAGCAATGGGAAATATTCAGTAAAATACTGTAATTATTACGGAAAGACTTTTCTATAATGCAGCAAGCTAGTGAATTGATGAATGTATTTTACAAAGTTTTGGATCACCGTTTCCTGTCCTTAGATGTCATTGAATAGAAATGTACGTATTCGGTTCGCACATAATCTGAAGCAGGTCAGTATTGTGCTAAATTAAGTATTATATTCGAATTTATATTCAAGATAGCTTTATTTGCTATCATAGACAACGCATTCCCAAACGAACTATTTACATATAGTCATTGTAAGTTAATTATTGGATATTGTAAACATAAGTAATTAGCCACTGAAAGAAAAAAAACCATTGTATCTATCCACCAAATATTTTATTCGGTAGAACTAATCTCGACGTATCGGCGTCATCAGGTATCCAGGGTGACGCGCTGATGCGTTGAAACTAGTTCTACCGAATTCAAAATCTGGTGGATAGATACATTGGTTTTCTATTTCTGATAATGAATTTACACAAGGTTAAGCCTGAAAACATCGATAATACATTAGTATAAGCAATATAATAATGTCTAAGTAATTAGTGTTTATTCAAATGTGAGAATTAAAAATTTGTTATTAGATTGGAATGCTTGAAAGGGGAAATAAAACTTTCTATTGGCGCCAAATTCCGCTGCAGCACTACATGAATATTAAATTGTTATTACCTAATTTATGAACTTACACACCATAATGCGGTGTATACTTGTACTTTTGGCAATTCATTTATTTGTGGCCCGCTATATTAAATTTTAAGGAAAACATTTTATTGAAAACAAGACATAAATAAGTGATTTAAATCATTTCAGTTAAGATTAAGTAATGGTAAGAAATGAATCTCCTTCTGATATGAAACGCAATCACTGATTCATTACAATCTAGTGGGATCGAACTCTAATATTCGTGGTTGGGCTCGAAAGCCGTGACAAAGGGAAATCTTAGGCATCGCGGTTAAGTTCCTTCATAAAATCAGAGTTTTAAATTAAGTTTAATCGTAAATATTTTCAGTTGAAATTGTTAAAATGCTTGTTACCTTCGAAGCATATCGAATGACTAAAAAATGCATTATTGCCTTGATGATGAATACTCCGATGACCTTGAATTGCACGCCGTTACCATTTTCAGTTCGGAGGGAGAGGGAAAAAGTCTTGATTAATGGGTCAGCATTTCAAGTGCGCAGGTTCGACCCGTGAGTGGCCTTAAGGCGCTCTTTAAGAGGGTCCTTGACTCCGGGATAAAGGCAAATCCGACACTGCATCCCAATCCTTCGCTTCGCCGCCGCTCACCCATCCCGATTGAAGATGATGGTGGCGGATCGACTCCGATCAATCAAGCAACACGAAGAAGGGTGGGAAGGCAGTCTTTCACATTTCCATTCATAATTAGTTCCCCTTCTCGCACAACTCCGTGCCTCCAACCATCCCACAGTTCTTGACGACTCCGCGCCGGTCGGTGGCCGCGCAGCAACCCCTCGGAGGGCCCGCCACTCCCGCTTGGCCTTCGGACGCGCCGCCGCTGAAACGATGGGCGGGGAGAGGAAGATGGAAGCCAGCCAGCCTCGCCTCCCCTCTCCCTCGGCATTCTTCCCTGCCTTCCCCTCAGCCCCTCAATCCTCTCGCCCCTCTTCCCTCCCCTCTCTCCCCTGCCCCATTCAGGGGATGCGTGCGTTTCCAGTATTCACAAACGAACAATATTAGTGGACATGAATCTAATTTAGGCAGTGTAAGGTACTGTTTATATTGTCGTAGCTATCACATTGAATTAAAATATTATTCTGTATGCTGCGTATCAACATTATACAGAATAACAGATCGTGTCTTCAATGCCAATATGAAGAGACTGAGGTGAATGCAGAAGTCGTTGCCATTTAACGCAATTGCAAATATAAAATATGAAGTATTAATGAGAGAATGAAATTATTTTCAATTGTAAACGTTTACAATGTTGTTAATATGCTGTATGCTATGTTACAAATTAAATCGGAACTCTTTTGGGAAGCAATACAATGGTTGCCTATTGGTATTTGTTGGTTTTGCATGTGGTTTTATTCCTTCTTACGGGACGTGACCTAACACTCCCTTGCGACGGCTTGCGGGGTATTATGCAGATGTATTGCCGGTGCCACGATGGTGACCAGAATATCATAACGTTAATTGTTTAACGAAATTTTTCTTCAGGCCATTGCCATGTCATTGCCGTAATGTGATCACAGATTAAATTCCAAATAATTTCAAACTTAAATATCATTGCTAAATTTCGGTGATCTATCAATATATTTTCGTCACTCTCCAGGAGAAATAACTGTCAATCGTAGGTGTTGGATTCAAGGCAAGCACGCAATTGGGAATGCCTTAAATGGATGTCTCTTCTATCGAGTAGAGGGACCTATTTCCTCCCTTCCCTTCCCCTAAGTAACTGACATCTCCACGCCGCACCCCCCCCCCAATCTCTCCCTCCGCACCTTATTATTCTCCCCCCCCCACCGAAGGGGGGGGGGTGCACAATAGAAAGACGAACGCGTTCGCGTCTCCCGACTCAAACACAATAAGGGAAAGAAAAATTTCTATCAAATGCGCGTAAAATATTACAACCAATTGACTATATGATGAAAATTTAACTGGGGTACAGACAAAATAATGACTTCGCCATTCTTTGCCGTTCCCTTATTTCATACACATTGAATTCTTTCCCTAAATTTTGAAATATTTAATTAAGGACAACAGTTTAGAATCAACCAAAAATTGAAGCGTATAAAATATGATTCAAAACTAATATTGATCAGACACCTATTGGTATTAGTAATATAGTCGTAGAGTCACCCTCGTTCTCCCCATTGAAGAAGTCATCTGACCACCACGCTGCGGTTCATCCTGCCCCACACTCCCTCTCGATGCCAAAGGAAGGACGACGCCGAAGATTCTTTCGTGCCAACGTATCAAGATTAATGTTCGGGATCTTCTGTCCCCCACGCTCCCTCTCTCTCTCACTCCATTCACGGCAAAAGAGAGGGCGGGGTAGAAGAACCCGTACAAATAGATCCGCTTGTTGAGATGGGTTCCCTCTCGCCCCGCTCTGTTGGCTCTCGTACGTAGTTTTTGCCCGCGAGGTAATGATGGGATTCCGCGAGAGCTTAAAGTACCTCCGGCGGTGTGAAATTTTACCCTCATCCACTAAAGTCGGAGATGGAAAATGGCTGTACATTAATGAAATTGCGCTCAATACACTCAGGGAAGGTGATCTGGCTAGGCCTTAAGGGCGTTGAGAATTTTATCTCGCCACGATCATTGCCCAAGACTTTTTAACGCCATGACGAAGCCCAATTTTGGTAGCAAATTTCCTTCATGCGGTGAGCCTTTTTATCTGGGGAATAAAAAAATGATTTAGACCACGCTTCTTCCTTTCATCCAATTCAGTATGTGAATTCACAAACGAAAGTGAACTTGAAATTTATATGAATAACTAAAGACGGCAAATAAAGACCATCGCCTTTGAAGTCTGAGTTTCTAATTAAAACATAAATTACTCCTCTTGTCAGTCACCGCGTTGTACGCCAATCTAAAAAAAAGAAATAAATTAAAACTGCCGAGGTCAATATAATCTCGCAAAAGCTAATATCTAGAATTAAATCAGAGGCTCTTTATTCGGAGATCCGCAATCGATTTCGACCAAATGGTCAGACGTGAATTAGATTTATAAAGGGAAAAGTTGAGACAAGAAAAAAGAATATGCGATTCGGAAACTCGGAATCGAATGAGGAAGAGTAGAAAAAATAAAAAGTGAGCGCTGTATTTTTTTCCCTCCACCAGAACATCGATTTACTTTCGATTCGTTGGGAAAGGGCCGCGGGCAAATATCTCAAATTAACGCTCCAACCTCCGGACCAACCGCTCTTTCCTTCCCCCCCTCCCTCCCCCGCTGCCCCGCAAACCCGTAGGGAAGGCCCGTGATTCCCCGCATTCCCTCACCGAAAACTTCTAACCCTGCTCCAACCCCTCTACCTTTCTATGAGCCGCTGCTCTTTGAGCCATCGAAGATAAGAATCTCATTATGGAGCGGTCGAGACTCCCGTAATGGAATATTACGATACGGAGTGAGAGCCCAGCTATTTAACACGATGTTACCTTCAATTCCCCGACGATTTAAAGGCGCTCAAATTACAGATGGATTCGAGGCCGTCGGGCATCCTCTCGGGATTCGAAAATACTAAGCGTCATCACAGTCACCCTGAGGGAAAGGTCAAAAGTGCGCCGCGATTAAATTATGGCTTGCCTAAGGGAAACGGCAAGCAGGCTCGAGAGATAGGTTTTAGGGATAGGATCGGAGATAGCGGCAGGACAAAACACTGTGTTATTCTACGAGAAACTATCAGCGGTCCCGCCATGCCGACCAAAAGAATCTGTTAGTCGTCCCAATGATACTTCAAACGGAGGTTGCACGATCTCTTTTCCATTAGTTATCCCCATGAAACAGGTGTCTGGATCGGGGATCAAGCCCAACAGCAAACACTTCATGGGATAATATTTTGTTGAATTTACTTCCAGTACGTGACTGAAGGCCGCCCATTTGACACCTAATATCTTTCAACTGCGGAGCCATTCCTAACCAATTTAAGAGTATCTCTATATTTCAATTGATATATAAATCCAATATTGAATTAGTATCGCCATTTTATAAGGTAACTTAAACATAACAAACATTTCAAAATTGCATTCCGAAAGAGTTTATGAGACATTAATGTTTTGTAGAATATAAATACAGGGTGCGGCAACATAACTTCCTTTTTCAAACGCTAAACGCTATCAAAAGAGGAAGTTATGTTGTTGAACCCTTTGGTACGAGGTTCATCCATGCAAATCTCAGCTATTCAGCTAAATGTACTCCCCCGATATAGTATGAAAGCCGCCGAAATGTTATGCGTTGGAGGCCGTAACAGCAAATGACCTTTCTTGCTTTCATATGAGCATGTGTAGACATAGACATACGTACTATATGTGTATAGTGTATGTGTATCTACATAAGCACAAGTACACATACATGTATACCTTTCTACATGATTCAATAATGTGTTTGTTCGACTAAAGCTGAAGTGTATCTCAATCAATTAACATATTGGATGACTTATATTTTATTTTTTCAAGATCGCGAACACTACGGGGGAGGGACGAAAGGTTATATCTGACATTACATGTGTCTTCATTGCTAAATTTAAAAAAATGTAGTCTAACCTGCAAATGAGAGGCCATAATACACGAAACACCATTGGTTTCACGAGCAAAACGGTTGTTGTACCTATGTAATAGTCCGCCTTGCTTGCTATCTTCGTGGGCCTAATTGATCCGGATTCCTCCGGCAAACCCGCATCCTTACCTATTACCACTAGTGGTGTGCAACAAGCTGAGCGGATTACCTATGAAATGTTGAGACTTCATCAATAAATATTTTTTCTATGGATCACCTGTCACCTATTCCACGTGTGGCCTAACGGAAGCGAAGTAGCTCACCTCTTTTACACATCCATTGAATTTCCCGTCCAGCGTCTTTAATACTGACCGCCAACCCGATGGAGCTCCTTTCACGCTGACCATCATGGTCTTCTCAAGAGTGTGCCCCGTGAAAGGTAGGTACATATCAATATAACACGCAAGTATTTGATCCGGTTATATCTATATATCTAATTGATTCGAACCCATGTGTTATGTCATCTCTGTATTTTTCTTTATTTGGATTTTATATCCAAAACATCATTAACATATACATACTTTTTATGCTCAATTCTAAGCAGATGTTCTACAATTGCTCGACGAACAAATATCCACTCTCAGCAGCGGCCATAGCAACAGTATTATTATAATCGCTGGTGACACAAAATCTACCGTCAATTGACTGGGACAACTACTGCGTAGGAAAATCACAAACGCACCAAACGATCCTCCACACCCACCCGGGGAACATATGAGCGACATAACAATGATCAAGCAGGGAATAGAATATCTGCTCCGTAGTATCAAGCAAAAAAAAAGCACCCGGTCCGGAAGAAATACCTGCTATAATATTAAAGGAATTAGCTGAAGACATTTCTCCAATTTTTACATATTGTTTTTCTAAAATCGATAGAAGAAGGCTAAGTGCCTCGCGACTGGAAGGTAGCCCATATAACTCCCATTTATAAAGGCGGCGATAGGGATAAACCAACCAATTACCGACCCATTTCTTTAACATCGATCTCTTGTAAAATATTGGAACACATTATAGTCACTAACATTACGAGATTTCTTGACTGTAGGAAAATACTAACCCACAACCGGCACGGATTTAGGAAGAGCAGATCTTGCGAAACACAACTTGGTCTCTTCATTCGCGATATACTTAGATCGGGAGAAAACAACACACAAGTCGATGTAGTATTCCTGGATTTCAAAAGACCCTTCGACAAAGTCCCACACAATAAACTGTTGCATAAGCTTAAATACTATGGAATCAATGAGAAAATAATTAATTCGATTAGAGACTTCTTGTCAAATCGCAAACAAATAGTAGTCATAGATGGGTCGTGCTCAACGGATAGAGATGTAACTTCGGGCGTCCCCCAGGGAAGTGTAATAGGGCCTCTTCTGTTATGATATACATTAATGACTTAAGCACACACGTTGGTGGCAATCTGAGGTTATTTGCTGACGACACGGTGGTGTACAGGGAAATAAGGAGCCAACTAAATTGCGAGCAACTCTCTAGAGACTTAGACAATATCTCGGAATGGTGCAATAAATGGGGATTAACACTTAATATAGATAAATGCGCAGTTTTGAAATTTTTGAATAAAGGAAGCGAGGAAAAGAATATAAACTACAAAATAGAGGGTTCAGTATTGACTACGTCAAATCAAGTTAAATATTTGGGGGTTGTTCTAACACCACGCCTTTCATGGGGAGCACATATCAGGACAATATGCGGATCGGCTTTAAAGAAACTTGGCTTCATAAAACGGGTGGGGGGGAAATGTAGTGAAAAAGTTAAAGAGAGGTGTTATTTTGCTCTAGTTAGACCTCATTTGGAATATGCCGCCAGTATTTGGGATCCTTGGGAGAAAATTTGGCAGAAGGAATTAGATTAAGTCCAGAGAAAATCCGCCAGATTCTTTAAAAATTGTTATGATAAGAACACAAGTATAACAGGTCTCTTAGGGGATATAGGCTGGGAATCACTTGAAGTGCGGAGGGAACAAGCGAGGCTTAGACTTTTAGAAAGATTCAGAAGAAACGAGTTTAACTATGGCACTGAAGGAATTATAATGACCCCACACTACTTGGGTATCCCAGACAGCAAAGATAAAATAAGGGAGATAGATTCCAGTACAGATAGATACAAATACTCATTCTTTCCCCGATTAATCAGATATCATAATAGTAAGAAACGGAAATCACTTTGGAAATATTAAAAACATTGAAATTACTAGTCGGAACAAAATGAAACATTGCAAAGATATTAGGTATACTTGTAGGTGCATGTGTATGTTAGCTGGTAGATTGAGTGTTTGCATGTGTGTGGGGTGTAAGTGTTCTTGCATGAATGCATACCATGTTTTGTTTGTGGATAGTTTAAATTTGTGGCTTTTGCATGAGGTTTTTTTTCTTTGTTAATTATGGGTGGTGCCCTACACCTCCCGCCATACTCCCTTGCGGCGGCTTGCGGGGTATTGAGTAGATATAGATAAATCACGTATCTTCCGCAAATATCAAGATATCATTAGTAATTGGACCAAATCACCTTTCATATTATCTACTTTATTTAAACCAGTGTTGCCATAATGTGCCAACTTAAGAGAAAGACCTTCATACCTATCGATACAATCCTGATACAGTCAAATATTTTGCTGGTTACCGATGATTAAGAAGTTGGTTTTTTCATTAGACTTCGATCTTCCCTACAGCTCCCTCGGTATAGCGATGTAGGGTTCGCGAGGTTCTAACCTTCTTCTATCGGTTCGAAAGCACTTTTTAGGTTAGGTACAATGCCTCCTGCACGCTCATCCACTATTCTTGAAATAATTTTTCCCGAGCTTGAGGCTTAAATTGCTCCTTTTACTTCGGTGCTCCTTTGCCCTTCCTCCCGGGAACAATGGTATACCTCTCATGTCGAGTTTTCAAATTATTTCAATGATTTAAAATGCTAAATTAAAATATACTCAATTTATTATGATTACGTATGCAGTCATATTGAAATGACTTCCCTCGAGCAGCATGATTTGCTTAGCTTGTGCCTGTTATGAAAGCCATGGGTTTATCAGAACTGTCTCACTACCCCCACTAGCACTGGTCATCTACATTGCTACATAATTACATGACTGCTACCACCCGTTTCATTTGTCTACTGGTTCTGTGTGCCTCCTATCGCTCCAGTGTACTTGTGCATGCGTAAATGTGCCTTTGATAATAGTTGCTGCAACTATCTATAATTCTTAACACTTCCTGATGCATGTAAAACAGAGTTCTACGAATATTAGCGTTCTAGAGCGTAAACCATTGTTCTTCAGTCCTATAATACTTCCCCTGTTCTCTGTTTTCCTAATGATACTCTATTTGGGCCTCATGAAATTTTTCCTATTCCTCCCGGCCAAGCCCTGCTCATTACATTTTATGTACATGTGCAGAAAATTTCAATAACTTTCTTTAAGTTTAAATTTCATTTTTGTAACCTCACTATTAATCCAGATGAGATAGTATCAATTTCTATTGTCTCACTCGTCCTCCCTCCCTGGCAACCACTCAGCTCTTTTTCTAGCCCGCTATGCAGTGTTCCCGAGCCAAAGCTATCCTGGTCCGCTCGAATTCCCTTTCTAAGTCACTCCCAAATGATCTAGCTACAGTTCCTCTATGTATGTACTCTTTTTACACTTTCTGACTATATGCAAGTATGATTAATACATTTTCCGTATAATCACACGCGATTGATGTAGTTTTTCCTTCGTGACACCATGCAAACTCTACTTCCTTGTTATATAATCCTTCCTTCCTTTTTCCTTGCCTCATAAATATATTTATCCTATTGTTCCTCTTTCCACCATGATTCTTGGATATTGACTAATGTTTTATATTTAATGAATGCATTATGCTCCTCAATTCCGTGTTAATATCCTCCCCATTCTCTTCCGTATTCCTATTAATCTCTCCTGTGGCACGTGTCTTCTTGATTCTCCTCATATTTACCGTTTCTCTTGTTTCCTCTCCTGATCTTACTCTACTGATTGCAAAAAACTTTCCTCTTTGCACAACAGTTTCCCTGCACGTGGCCTCAGTTATTTATTGATTTCTCTTGATAATCTTTCCTTTCAACACCTTGTAAAGCTTCAACCTTCCACTTTTGCAAATCTTCATTCTTTGACATCATTTTACACCTTAAAATGCATTTCATAGCAACTAAATTGTGGTTGCTTCGGAAGTAATGACAGTTAATTAGTCCGTTTCTGACTATGATGCGATCTAACTTATTACAGATTGTTTCTTTGTCATTTTCCATGATTATGGATGCCTGTAATGGTGTAATGTTCTTTCCACAATCATTCCAAATACTAAGCCGTTCTCCCCTGCCTTCCCTCATCTCCAGTTTTTCCTAACACGGTGCTCCTATCGCTGAATCAAATGTAGACGTAACCTTCCACGCATGTTTCCAATCTTCTTATCGATCACACCCACTGTTTATTCCTCCCCCGGTGACTATCTCTGGCGAGGCATGGCTTACCTCGAGATTTATCGGATCGGATTAAGTCCCGGCCAGGAAAAATCTATCACACTGCTCCATATTCTCCACCCTTCTACGCAGTTTTCTAGTAAGCTCCAAGGTTACTCCTTGTCAACTCACTTACCTACCACTAATAATTACTTAATATCTATACTTGTATTTTCTCTTCAATATTGTCTTAACTTGACACTAAAACTAAAAATAAATCCCTACATTTATGAATTTAAATTTTCATTGATTTCAATGCCACTTCTATTAACAGACTTTTTGCAGACTCTGATTTTCGAAATATATTTCTTGACTCGTTTATGAATTTTTATGGAGTGACGCAATATGAAATTTTTGCGTTTCCTTTTCGCTTGTCGTTGACTTATTCTATTGCTTTCTCGATCAAATAAAAAATACATGAATGGATAAAACCTCATATAGTCAATTGGGATCGGATGGAAAAAAAACATGTGGTAAGCTGTAGAAAACAGAAGATTATGATGAGGGGGCTAAAAAATTTAATATCATAAGGGAAGTTAAATTAGCAAAATTATAAGAGATTTTATGGTGGAGAAATTATGATGTGGGGAGGAAGTATACATGCAGATACCCATGAAAGTTGAAACAAATGGATGTAAGTAAGTACCATCCGCGATAATCTCTTATTTCCCGAAGGATAATTAGAATTTTTTTCATTGAATTTGGCAAAACGTTACTCGGCAAAACGGTATTGATTTCTATCCCTCTGGAATATGCAAAGGGTGACCTCGAATGGACTACTTCTCGACTTTCCGCGGAATCAGCTCAGTAATTTCAAATTTCAATTTGAACTACATCCTAATATAAATATTTTAATTTTTTTAGAGCATTCTGTGCGCAAGTTTGTGAGTTAAGGGTATCCTTAATTTTGTTTGAATCCATTTAAGGAGTTCTGCTGTAGTTTCTAGCGCGAAAGTGATCGAAGATTGAAAAATGCACCTCACCTTTTCCGATTAAACCAAGAGCGTGGGAGAGAAGGGCCGACGGGAATCGATCGGCCAGGGGGAAGGGCCACAACCCTTTCTGCTTGGATACTTTCCCAAAGCTACCCCAAGTGTCCGTGGAGGTCATTTCATGCGTTTAAAAATCGGCCCCCGCGGGCTGCCTCTGCTGGAACGTGATCTTTTCTGCGAGGTGGGATTATTTTCAGGAGAATTCGTGTTCTTTGGCTGTGCGGAGAGTATTAAGCCGTCAATGTCCTTCATCTGCCATCACTCCTTTTATCCTTTATTATTTTGTCTCACCTACTCCTTTCTGCTCCATATCTCGCGTGGCCCGTGTAAATTTGTCTCAGCTCTTGATCCGCCCCAAAACCACTCTCAACCGGGACTCTGAGGTGTTTATCTAAATTCCATCCTGGTTATGCAGGTAGTTCAATGCGTAAGGCGACCGAAATTGAACCTCTTCGCTAGCTCGACACTTTTTCTGGAGAAAATGGGTGTTCCTCCTAGCATCGAGGTTCGGAACAACATGTATTAAAAAAGCAATGCGCTGACGTTTGTTTTACCTCCTTTCATATTTGCCCACTTTTCTATTTGCACCACTTGGGCTTTTACTCTCTATTTCATCTCACTTTGCCTCGTTATTTGCACCAGGCTAATAAAAATAAGTTTTTTGAGTGAAATACAAAATATAAAAGATTTTTTACCTTGATAATTTGCCAATAATCTTTTCCTGGAGGAAAGACAGCGCATAACGTAATGACTGCTATACTCACATAATAAATTGTTTATCATTGACTTTTAATTAAGAAGAGAAGTTTGAATAGGATATTAGTTTTTAATTTCTATTCTTCATGCAGTTAGTACACATTACTCACAGAGATAAAAAAACCTTTTTGGGGGCTTAACGCAAAGAACACCTAAATTAAGCGTGATGGATTCAATTACCTACTTATACGTAAATATTACAATTTTCTTCGTTAGATAAATAAATTTACTTTTACTTAATTAATTATGACGTGTATGGTACAGAAATACCTAAGTATTTTGAAAATTACTGAAAATTTCGTTTTAAAGGTTAAAGAAAAGAAACTCCTTTCAAGAACTGGTAGTTGCACCATTTTTATTTGGAGACTGGCACAAAAGATTTGATTGGATTGTTAACTAAATTTGGTTTTTATACTGCAGAAATTATTCCTTGGATGCGAGAATAGAATTCGAGGTTGCTTATATTTGTCTGAAATTCATTTTGAAATAGGTAAAAGTTGTCAATATTTTTGTATTTTAAGCGAAAAGTTATTTTCAATGCTATCATCAAAGTCTCGTATTCGCTTATCTCCCGCACATTTTCTGATATATGATAAATAGAGCAAAATACCGAAGAAAATAATTGTAAATTATTATTGGTCAGCATTATATGCCAATTGCAAGGGTATCGATGAACGAGGTTTGTTTTGCGCCAATCCTTCGTCATTTTTGAATTACAAGACACTCCAAAATTCAAAAACTGAAAACAGCAAAGCCATATTTATATCAGTTGGATAAACGAAAGGTCAAATATAAGTATATCTGCGTGATGTATTAAAAATACATTGTTTTGTATTCACTGGGAATAAAAGTACTTTCAATGCCATGTTTTATTTTTTGAGGTTACACCGTGTAATGGAGGGAGAGAAGTGAAAAAAGGAGTGGAGGGAGTGTAGGAAATGTCCAGTCGATATCAGCAGTCAGCCGTGAGAATAAGAAGCCATAAACATTTTAAATGTGTACATTGCCATTAGGCACAACACTCGTATAGAGCAAAAGGCTCAAAATCCATATCTTGTGAGACGGCAAAAGTAAATTTATTGGGAACTAATGCTGGAAAGGGGGAGAAGGGAGGAAGGCAATCTCCAGTCTGCAAAGTGTATAAAAAGGAAATTTAGATACGCAAAGGATTTCATTCATTTCCATTGCAATTCTTCCTCAGAACCAACCTGATTTATATCTCCAGTTTAACAGATCGAGCGAGCCTTTATCAAATTCTTCGTTCGTCAACTTGATCTCGTTTTTAAACGGTTCTACGTCTGAATTTCAATCCAATAAAGTCTTCTCAGCTACCTCTCAATCCTTCGGGCCTTAGTCTCTCGCAGTCATTAGAACACGATGACAGCTTAATTTTACTTTTAAAGCTTTCCTTTTCCGTGCTTTGATCTCTCTTTTCTACCAAGTGCGTCTTTCTCAAATCTAAAACTAAATTTACATATTCTCTGAAAACATTCCTAATTGTAGTTAGGAGCTAGCAAATTCGTCAATGAGCAACATAAGAAAGTAGCAAATCATCACCATTTACTATCATCAGCAACGTAGATGCAAATTACAAGAACTTGTAAAATTAACTTGTAGTTATGAGAATTGGGCTCCGGGAGACCTACTAATTGGGCGGTATCCATCCTAGATGACTAGAGTGAAATTCCGTAGCAGCTAAGGTCTCGGGCGTCTTGCCGTAATGCCATACCCATCAGGCTATTATCATAACAGGTGCTCAAATTAACATTTTAAAACAGCCGCGTCACATACCACGTATGCATTTTTTCAAGAAGAGAAGTTAACCGCGACGTCTTAATAAGTGCAAGGGTGGACATATTTGGACAATTGCAATAAATCTGTGGAAAACCACTTCTTCAAAAAAGGAACTATGTTACTTATACTTCTGTGTTACTGCCCTGCAAACATAATGTCAGCTTTTTATGCAGTTCAATGTATCTTCAGGATTTGAAATTAATATACCCAGAATAGTTAATTGAAGGATATTTCTTGTAAACATGGTTTCTGATAGTTTTCTGGGTGATGTGCGCTGATTATGTGTATACTCCTTGAATCTTCAATTATAGAGGCAAATTAAAAACAGCTGAATTCCGCGTCAAGTATAATTGGCATGATGATTGAAAGAAAGAAGAACACAAAGTATTTTTAACAAACATTTATTTTTCATCTGCATCTACATAGTGCCTTTCAAGCCGCCTTAAGGGCATGTGGTGTGGGGTGTTAGGTCACCACCCGTGAAAGAGAATAAAACCAACAAATTTATGCCAACGGAGTCGTATATATTCGTGCAAAAGCGTTTTTAACTTACACGCATGGAAATACACATACTATCCACTAACAAGCACATGGACATGCTCCAACGAATAAACTAAATGTCTCCGCAACGTTTAATCTTCTCCTTACTTGTAAATCGAATGTGTTTTACCATTTCTATAGTGCCTTTGTTTCCTTACTATTATGATTCCTGATTGGCCAAGGAAGGAACGAGTATTGGTATTTATCTTCACTGGAATATATTTCCCTTACCTTTATGCTACTTAGATAGTGTGGAGCCATAGTAATTCCTTTGTTAAACTCGTTTGTTCTCAACATTTCGATTTGATGCCACTAGTCTCAATGCATGGACGTCATCCTCAGGTACGATCGGTTGAAACTAGTTTTATAAAATAAAATCCTTTTTGAAAATATCTAGTACTCTTCTTTAATTCAAAATGAATTTCTGCGTAGTCATGTTTCGTGCCATCGAGGGCAATAACATCATAATAAATCAACCGAATAGGAATTAGTGATTAAGTGTTCGCATCGATGAGAATTATGCCGTTTTTATTCATTCTTCCGTTTCTTTTCCGTTAGCCAGTAACAAACTCGCGCAGATTTGACCCCTACATGCTGGTTAAATTAGTGGATTTAGCATTGGGATAGAGACCAGACCGGCATTTTTGCGGTGGATTGTTTTGAATGCCTTGCATTTCGCCTTGGCCATATCTTCTGGGGCACTAAAACCCTGCGCGGTGTTGTCGCTAGGTTAGTTACCGTATTCGTTTCCTGATCGTTTCCATCAGTCGCAACGCTAGAGCATGTCGTTCTCCCGAGCCGAAAAAATGCGTTTGTTGTGTCTAGGCTCTGACATCACTCTTATATCTCTCCTTGAATATCGGTATTCCGACGCAAACGCCTCGACGTTAATCGAAGGAGAGCAGGTCACTCCCGTCCTGCGCGGCCGGCCAGCCTCAATGCCTCCAGGAGTCTTCTTATTCAGACTAGACCGGAGCGGGGCCCAGAGAGTGATGGCGCGGTGGGCACGGTTGTAATTACTCTTGATGCATCAGCGAGGGAATTTGGAAATGGTTTGAATTTTCATTCTTAGGGAGGGAGACGCGAAGAATACCGATTACCCTTTTCAAGACGGGAGGCAGTCGCAGTTAATTATTGTGGTTAGTATCATAGGCATTTATGTGGAAACTGACCATTCGCAAGTCTTACTTGGAGGTTATCTTCGAGGCCTTAGTTTTATTCTTGTTTATAATGTGGGTGGACTATCTTAGTCTCTTCGGCAAATTTCACAGTGTTCGTTCAATACCTTCTTTATTCCCTGCAAATATAGCCATGGCGACTGAAAATCGCGGCATGCTCATCCCATCTCCTTGAACTCGGGCACTACCTCATCTTTTTCTCGATACCATCGATTGCCTTCTCAATACAAGCAATGAATATCAACGGAGATAATGGCCTTGCTCCTTATTTAACTTCTTCCCTGCTTCCACCGAATCTAACACCTAACCCTTAACGTCTAACGAATAATAACCCAATGTTTTGGCCAAGTATCTTAATGTGTATGGCTTTCAGTTATAATAGTGAGCTTCATGGTGACTTGGTTGCCCATTCTATCGATCACTGGGCTTTTGGTATTAATATCATTCGCGCTAACTTGGCTGCATTGATACGAATCTCTTCTTTTGAACATTTAAAATAAGATATTTGATTTATCGGTATTATTGTTATAAATGATTACATTCTAAGAATAAACCATAAACACAGTAATCAACCCGAAGGTCGGTTTGGTAGGTGATGGTCGAGTTCACCCAGTACTAAGCCCTTTACGGCGTGTGAAATTCACAAATCAGGGTAGGGGGGCCAGTCTCGTCTTCTTTTTTGCCAAAACGTTCCCTCTTGACGCTTGGCTTGCAGCTGCCCGATGATTTAATCATTCAGCTGCTGTGTTTGCGGCTTCTTAGCCCGTCGATGAAGGAAGGTCCAATCAACTCCTTTTCCTTTTCAATGGTGGTTGGTCGTCGTCCCGTCCCGTTGCTGCTCTTGGGCGTTTGTGCCTTTCCCAGGGGACAGGTTTTAAGCCGCCGATCGACCGCAAGTGCTCTTCTTTTTTGCCTTCAAGCTCCTCGTAAAAGGCCGTCGCGCGAGTCTTGATGACATCTCCAATGGGCGCAGTTTCAGTTAAGGCGTGGAGAATTTCTGCGGCATAGTTCCAGCCAAGCCCAAGTACACTGTTGAGTGCCCCTCTTTCCGTTACCTCCAAGTGGTGGAAGGCCGTCTGAGTCATTCTGCCACTCCATGCCGGTGAAGCGTACATCAAGATTGGGCGAATTGCCGCCACGTACAGATACGTCTTTGTCTTGATAGAGAGGGACGGCGAACGCAGCAGCGGCGAGAGTTGTAGTCGTCTTCCTCTTGCCTTCCTGGTGGCAGCGAGGGCGTGACTTTTGAATGTCAGTCTTTTATCCAGTATCACGCCTAGATAGGTCACCTCTTCCTTCCATGGCGCCTCCTCGGTGCCCACGAGGATTTCTCCTGGTTCTCGCAGTCCTCCAGGTGAAAAAAGAATCGTCTGTGTCTTTGCGCTGTTGACGCTGATTCGCCACAGGGCGTACCACTCCAGCAGTTTGTCTACTGCTCGCTGTAGGTATGTTGCCGCCATGTGTGCTCTCCGCGAAGTGGTCACTATTGCTGCGTCATCCGCATACAGGGCAACCATGGTATGTCGTCCAAGGTCTACCGGGAGGTCCGCCGTATATAGATTAAAAAGTATCGGTCCGAGCACCGATCCTTGCGGCACGCCTGCGTGGACCTGTTTCGGCTGTGACAGCGCGCGTCCCCAGGCGACACGGAAAGTCCTTCCTGTCAGGTATGATGTTAGCAAGCGGCGCTGCCAATTTGGAAACCGCTGTATTGCAAGTTTTCGCCTGAGACCAGCGTGCCATACCCGGTCGAAGGCTTTCCTGATGTCAAAGAACGCCGCCGTTGAGCAGCATCGCCGATTGAATCCGGCCGTCACCTGTTCCACGAGACGGACGAGCTGGTGTGTGGTGGAGTGTTCCTCTCGAAAACCGTACTGTGATGCCGGCAAAATTGAGTAGGCCGCGATGTGCCTCAGGAGATGTGGCAGCAGTACCCTCTCAAGCAGCTTTCCCAGGGTCGCTAGCAGGGCGCACCGCGTATATGTGGGGCGCATATATATGTTGATGGGCAGAGTAGGAAAACTGTATTTTAGCAATTACTTGGCGTAAATGAGGGAAGACTAACTTTGCAGATTCCTCTAAAATTTTTCTTTGCAAGGCAACATAATCATCATGAAAAGATGATGTTGCCTTGCAACGAAACCATGGCCAGGCTAAGGAAAATTTTTAGTGAAATCTGCAAAGTAATTCTTCCCACATTCAAGCCTAACATGAAAGACTTCCACCAAGTAACGCTAGAAGCAGTCTTTTAGCGGTGACTAAATCAATCTCATCCCTTTTGTGCCTTATGAAACGCATGGAGAGTGGGAATTGCATTTACGATACTGGATCAGGAATTGCTAGTATTGAAATATTAATTTTAAATAATAAAATAATTCATTATAATAACTTTATCATTATTTATGAAAATATGTTAACAACTATTCAGCTAAATTGATCGTGGTCTTATATTTTACTTTTAATTAATATGATACAAGGTAAACAAATGGTTTAAGGACAGTTCTGGGTTCAGATGTTCATATACAGTGCATTGGACTAAATGCCCTTTATGTACTGACTGTATTCCCTCATTTATTTCTTTCATTAAATTCGCTCATTATCAACATGGTCACATAATTTGGACATGCTTGACGACATAGAAATCTTGTTAATTCCACCGATGGCATTAAATATTTTGGGATAATTCCGTGTCACTGTGAGCCTTAATATTGCCCTTAATCCATTTTTTAGCTTATGAATTGGCAAAATTATCATCGATGGGAAAATACAAGATGACTCAGATTTCGCCGACGGTAAATATTGGCTGGTGATCTTCCCACTATTTATATATAACTATTGATGAGGGAAGTCACAGCAATAGAGACCCATCCAATCGCATTCCGGCCACCCTACCTCGCCGTGTCGCCTCCCAGGCGTACGAAGGACGCAGCCAGCACATGAGGGGGAAGTGATGGCTTCGGATTCCCGTGCGGGACGGAGCCACGTGATCGTGAGAAGGCACGTCGCAAGTGGGGGTTGAGTGGGTCGGTCACCAGTAGACGACCCGAGAGTTTGAGGTCGAAATCGAATGTTCCCCCTCTCCTCGTCACCACCCTCGGGGGGGTCCCCTTAACGAGTCTTTAAAGGCGAGGGTGTTAAAAAAAGGAACGCATCCTTTTTGATCGATGGAATCCTGTGACCTCAAAGGGATGAAGGATTGAGCCATCTCTGGCCCTGTAAAGAGGGGTCGACACGGCACACGGCTTGCTACTTGATTCATGGCCCAACGCCCTACACACACCCCCTCCCCCCCCCAAGCGACCCCTCCCCCGGCAGGTGATTTTTTGTTCCCGGGCCCTCCTCCCACGGGCCGACTTGCCCCCTCCACACACGCCTCCCCAATAACACCACCCCCATCCTCCGCCACTCCCCCTTCCATGCCTCCCGGGATTCTTTGGCTCTGCCCTTATTTTATTGATGGCAGAGGCCACCTCCAAAAAATGGGAAAATTAACTTCTGCCGCGTCTCGTCTGACTTCCTTTTATAATTTTGCATTTCTTCGGATTTATGACAATGACTCTTGTCCGCCGAAGCAGGCTAGGGATAATGTATGACACTGCCGCGAAATTTTATTTGCCGTGGGAGATTAATGAAAGTACATTTTGGAATTTTTTCTCTTGGTCGTCAGTTGGTCTCGTGCGTGCTGTTCCCGCTGCTGGCGGAGATGTGAAACGGAACATTGAAATGGATTCAGAGCTTGAGTTAATCATGTCCCTGGGCGCTCACAATCAGGGCGGTGCTGTGCTCGTGATGAATAGTTTAATATCCGTTATATTCTTCAGTAGTCATTCAATGAACGGCCTGTCAAAACCGGCATATGGAAATAAAAATATTAATTATTGCATAAATAAATAAGGTGACATGATACGATCCGGGGACTGACACACAACACTTGCCAGCTTATTTTATTTTTCCATTCAGTACAATAATTGTTATCCTCTCTCGCCACGATGCAATCGTCACTCCTTAAAATATTATATTTTAATAATGATTTTTGGAAAGTATTAATATATTTCCTTGTTAGTTATTTACCTTATAGTTATGGAACATATCCGTCTGTCAAAGTATTGAACCGCATGCTCCAGATTGCAAAATACAATGGCTATTGAACACATATATTACATTGATTGTAGGGTACCTTACTTTTGAACAAAATAAAATTAAGATAATGTCCGCTAAAGTTCCAGTTATAAATACTAACTAATATATCGACCGTGATTTATCTACACGGAGTTGGTTTTTGTATTTTCGAAAATTCCTCGCGACAAATTGAAATGTTTTCATTGTTGCTGGTTTTCCAAAGCATGTGTAAAATATTCTAGAAAATTCCAACTTCTAAGTACCATCTTTTTAAATCTCACCTACATCCACAGAAGTCAAAATCCAACCACATCATAGGTGCACTTACACGCATACGGTATCAATGAAATACACTATTTCGTGATATCCAGGATGCGTGCATACAGGGTTCGTCCGGAAAATAAGTGTACTGAGCTCAGGAAAAAAAATTTATTACACTTTTACATATCTTAAGCTAATATTCCTCAAAATAGGACCCTTGTGAGTCGATACACTTGTTCCAGCGGCGTTCCCATTCCTGGAACGCTCCCGCAAAGGCATCATCGGGAACCTCTCGAAGACTCGTCGTCGACCTCTTCTCTGCCCTCCACGAACATCTTGTGCCACGGAAAGATCATGTTTCTGGACATGGCTGACTCCCCGTAAGCCTGGTTAATCATACCGACAGTTTCGGTAGATGATTTCCCAAGCTTTACCGCAAATTTGATGGAATAACGCTGCTCCAAAAACTTCGGCATCGCGTTCCGTGACGTGGGTCGAAGCGTGGAGGTTCGCGTTAACAGAGCTCCTCACTACACCACAGCTCAGAGCCGACTGCCTTTTTCAGCGTCGCTTGCCAACATACCCCCCTCCAATCGCAGCCCGTCAGAGCGGTGCTGGGCGCGCCTGGAGCGGCGCGCCCAGCCCAGGAGTCAGTACACTTATTTTCCGGACGAACCCTGTATATTGAAGAGAGCATACGGTTATCTTCCATTTTTAATATTCTGCGATAAAATCCCAATGATATCAGACCAGCTCGTCAATGGCCGACGATGACGATCCGCAAAAGACAGTCGATATATTGGCGTCGTTCACCATATTCGCTCCTCAGTACATGAAATACAGGTATTCATCAATATACCCAGTGCTGGCGCTTTTGTCCAATATATCCGATAATTATCGCTGCTTGGATTTCATTTCCACCTCAGTACTTATGTCTCATATCAATGGTAGATATTTGAAAATGAATATTGCTTAAGCCTTCAGCGGGCCGTCAAACATATCTTTTTTTGCAAGCTTCGGAACCGATTTCCGTATTTTACTTATCATTGCACGAGCAATATTTCTGAAAAATCTTGGATTGAAAACAAGTACATTTGAAAATTGCACAAGGAATAGGAATAGAAAATTTATCTTCTCAAAATCATGCATGATCATTTTCGAAAGAAACTTTTTATAGATTCAAGAACTGTTTTCTTCGGTCTTAAAAGCATTATCTTGATTAAAAATGAATTTGGGAATTTTCAATACTTTTCAATAGCTTAATTTTACTTTGTACGTTTCTTTTCAATTCCCGCGAATGGTTGTATCCCGTTTCAAGAATCCTATCATTTGGTTATGAAATCATAAGTATATTTTTTTCAATTGAGTATGGGAACGGTTTTTTACGTTGTCTCTAAAAACTTCTCTTAAAACTAGGTATATCTCGTAAATTTTGAAAGAACGGTTACTTAGCCTTTCCAGAAGAGTGGTGCACGCGTGGAAGGACGTTTAGGACACAAAGGGCATTCATTATTCCATGCGCTGACGGCCACGTCCTCAGCTCTTTCCGTGGAAGCAAAGCTATCGAAAGCAAGTGTACGCTCTTTCGTATGACGCTGCCGCCAAAGTTCGCGGACGTGTTTCTAAGGGATAACCATCTTTTGGCAAAATACGATCTCATCCGAAGCAGAAGGAAAACGTCAGACTAACGCTTGCAAGCTCTTTTGGGGAAGGATGGATTCACCTTTAGATGTCCCTCCTAACATAATTGCTTAGCGAATTGCTATTTCATCATCAACAAAATTTTGCAGACATGTGAAGTTGAAGTAAGTGAAGGAAATCGCGGTAGTTAGAGCAGCGTAAAAAATTTTACGTATGGAGAATATTTGCAGTTCAAATATTTCTATTTCTTGAGAGATACTTCCGCCTCCGAAGTAGTGCACCAAATTCATCTTGAAGTTGCTGGCGTGAGAGCATCTAATGCGATGATCAACTCCAAGTCGGAAAGCATACGCATATAATTTACCTCAGCCTGAAAAGAGCATGTTGGAAAACACGAGTGCTGAAGAAATTCATCACAACTCTATGAAGTATGGTATCCTCCATTCATGCATTTGTGGATACGACTATTTGAATGTCTGTTGCAAGTGGCATTGGACACGGTGTGGGGGAGCATCGCCTAGACCAAGGATATAGTTCCCTCGAGAAAGAAGTAGTAGTTTTGAGGGGAGGCGACCGACAGCTAAGGTCATTTGCGCCATGGGGGAAGGACAGGAAAGGATGAAGGGTGGAGAGAAACCCGGCGTCGGCATTAGCCTACTCTTTACGAAAGGCGCCAAGGGGTCCGCGGCTTAACGTCCCATCCGACGGACGGCGTACTCACTCAAAGTGCCCTCCACAAAGCACCTCAAGGAGGGATCGAGATACCTCTGAAAAATATTCAACACCGCCGGGATTTGAACCCGCGCCCTCAGGGTGGGAAGCCAGTACGTTAGCCCCCGCACCATCTCGATCCCCTCGAGAAAGAAGGATTAAAAGAAGGCATATAAAGAATAAATAGACACACCAGTGGATAAAGCATATTCATATGACCTGACATTTTCTGAGGAAAGGATGCAACATGAAGTTAAATAAAAAATTAAAAATATTAAGCTCGCCCAAAAACCAACGAAATCACATAAACCAGTTGATATTACGGCAATAGAGACTATTTCTTCCTCAGCCATTCTCGCCTGACCACTGCTTGATCTCAGAAAATATTTCCATCTATAGTAGAAAGAATTATTGTGCCATTCATAGAACCAAAAGCGTTTATTATAATATGGAAAGCATTGATTATTAGCTTTGAACGAAATTGCTTTTAGAGCTGATATCCCTTATATAGATTGGTGACGGCAGTCCAGGGGCTGGGACTACTCACCGGAGGGTCCATGGACACCCTCAGCTTCACCCAAATTAAGTGATTTTTCGGGTACCAGATCTTAGGAAACTGTATACGGTACAGGGAAAGAACTGCCCCTCCCCTGCCCCGATGTTTGAATTTCACACATCGTTGGACTTGGTACAAGGTGAAGGTATATCCTCCACTCCTATCACCAGCCATCCAAACTTCAAGTTGATATATGCGGTGGATCCCTAAATATCTCTCTCCATCAATGTGCAAGCGATTCATTTATACGCGAATAACCTCGAAAGTGTGAATGCCACCGTCAAATTTTCCACAGAAGGGGACATTTAAGTGAAAGAATAATCTATATTTGGCATCTATTCATGAAATTTTCATCGTGCATATATCATCAGATTCGCATTAAAACATTATTTAATATAATTCAGTGTTTAGAGAATCCCTCTTAAGATATGAATTAGAGAGAGGGTTTCAGACTAACCAGAAGAGTAAGAACATTCCAATCCAATTCGATACTTATCATTACTGAAAATTGGGCCTGAGAGAAATTTGTGGTCTTGAGGAAAGCCGTATTACCTCGGTGATGTGGCGGCTGCTGACAGAAGTTCTCCTTGTTCCCCAGTTGGCGTGTAAGCATTTTATGGGACTTCTTTTTTTGGCGTTCCGTTTTTTACCGTCCGATTGGATTTCAAGGCTTTGTAGGTGGCGTCATGGGTGATGGCAGTGAGCTGGTCTTTGTAATCCTCTTTCGAGATGTGTAGCGTCGCCCTCCCCGTACTCTCCTGCGGCGCTGTGGGTAGTAGGCCTTTGTGACTGGCTCCTGAGCTCCCACAGTGATATTCTCTCAGCTGATGTGGTGTTTGGTCTTGAGGGATGGGAATTACGAAGTCCCATATGACGCTCTCCCTGAACTCATGGCAGTAATTCTTGGTAGGCTTCATATGGCTGCTTCTATACTCAAGGTGCCCATCTACTCCTTTGTAATGTGGCTGAAGCCGCACGTTAAATGGTTAAGACGTCATCAGTCAGGTCCTCGGCTTTGAGGATTCCTCAACGGTTCTCTTCAGGGCTTGGCCCACGTGTTGCTACTTACTCAGGAGTTTCTCGTTCTTTTTTGAACTCCGTGTCGTGTTTTCCATACACCATGTAGACGAGAAGTTCGTGCGAGAAGAGTCGAAGGATAGATATGCCCTGAGTAAACCAATCAGATTAATTCAGAAGGACCTCGCTAGGGCAGCGAAGAAAACATTTTACTGTTATGGCAATTCCAAAATTATTTTACGCCATGACGCGTGCTGGGATTGTGTCCGTATCTTTTGCATCTTTGAAGGAAAGCGAATCATTGAGGGATGTTGCCTCGACTGACTTATTGTCCAGACAGGAACATTTAACGCGGTGAAACTCGAGAGAATGCAGCCTTCGCAATCTAAGAGTCAAGTCGCAACAAATTCGTTGAATTTTGGGAAGAAGATCCGCAAGCGGTTAGTTGCATGGGTGGGCACCAGAAGAGAGGGTAAATTATTCATTCATGGCTCAGAAAACCAACGATCCCTTGCCAGTGTTAAAGCGAGCGACTTTTCGTCTCATTTCGCGCACGTATATAACGAATGCGATACGCGGGAATTCGCCTCATTACGAAACGAATCACGTCTATCCGGCTCGCTTCACTTTTCCCTCATTTCAGCGAGGCGCCCACGCAAGGGTATTTCTGCCCGCTATTTAGAGTTACACTTATACAAGAATTTCATAGGCTGCGGTTTGTGAAATTGCTGAATGCGCACCCAGAATTAAGCTGTTGTGTACGTGTCTGTATGTATTATCTACGTGCGTACACACCCCATAGCTGTACTCGAAAGAAAAGGATTCCTACGGTAGAGAGTCGTGGTGCGTGCCGCGGCGACACGCGGGCTAATCTAGAACTTCCGATGGGGATGTCTGGAACGAGAGACGAGGGGTGGAGGGGGTTGTGAGGCATGTCCGTGCGTGAGAGCCCGTGGAGCCGCTGAGGACATACGCGAAGGTCACGTGTCAGTGGGCTAGCGCGACGTTGAGGGGACCGCCTTCCTCCCTCCACCCCCTTCCTCTTCATTCCTGGTATCTCTCCCTAACATCTCCTCTTCCGACTTCCCTCCTCCTCCGACCTTCGCCCGCTGCTTCCTATACACTTTCCTCACCCATTTTCTTTATGCCCAGCTCCCAAGAAACCCATATGGGATTTTGGTTTTTTTTCATGTTCGATCGCTGAACCTGCGCCGGCCTGAGAGGCATATATCATGATTTCCTGATTTCAATCCTGGGCTCCCTTAGTTAGCCTAGTGCTCGCTTTGGGTATTAATTATGATTCCCCTGTGATACCACATTTGGAGTTTGGCCTCTTACCTAGGTTTTTAATGTTACCTTAGCTCCTAGGCAGTTGCATTAACCGTCTTTTAGAGTGCAAGCGCACTTTGTGCCGATCAGGGATACTTTTTAGCATAGAAATGCCTCCCTAAAAAAAAAAAGAAATAATCGGAAGGTTTCATGAATTCGCGACAATTGTGACCACAAATGATATATCGTAGAGTTTTATTCCTACATTCTCGCGTCAGAAGTCAGTGTGAGCCGAGTAACCCTGGTAGTAATGATGAAGGCGGCTGGTACCACCGAAATATTTAAAAAGCTTTCACATTATCAGTTTTCTATCTTTCTTTTCTTTTTTATGTATGACATTAGTTATATATATATATATATATAAACCATAAACACAATAATCAACCGGAAGGTCGGTTTAGTAGTTGATGGTAGACATCACCCAATACTAATCACCCTATACATATACAGGTGCGAGTGGGGAACGGGGAGTCCGGATGGGCAGTGTTAGGAAGAGGTGTAAGGCAGGGTTGCCCATTATCACCGCTGCTGTTCAACCTGTATGCAGAGGAAATGATCAAAGAGGCATGGGAAGAACTGGAGGTAGGAGTGAAAGTGGGCGGGGAATTCGTAAAATAGTTATGTTTGCTGATGACCAAGCTTTAGTTTGTCAGTCAGCCAAGGGGTTGCAAGTATTGCCGAATGAATTGGAAATTCAGTGCGACTTGTATGGGATGAGAATCAATATTAATAAAACAAAGATTATGCGATTTTCTAGAAAGAAAAAGGCTAAGCTAAACATTAAAATAGGAGGGCAAACACTAAAGCAGGTAGACCAGTTTACGTATCTTGGAAGTGCTTTGGACCAACACGGTCAAAGTAGTAGGGACGTAAGGATCCTGATACAGACCTATGGTAAATGACAGTTTCACCAAGAGCGCCAACATTTTCGTCCTATCATTTTACCAGTGTATCCGATGTCTCCATAAGATAATATTTTACAGTTAATCGGAATGATTTCAGGACCCTTGTTTTTAAAAATAGGGGTGAGAGAGGAAATAGCGTTCCTCGGTGACTCTCCGAGGATATTTAACTCCCTGAAGAGAAGGAAAATGACCTTTTTCTCTCATTTCCGACGAACTCATTTACCAGTTTTCTCATTCCTCGCGCATTTATTCAAGAATTTCTTTCTTCCGCTCATTCCGGCTCTCTCCATTTCCCATTTCAAAACATTAGCAGGCATAGCAGAGATATTCTTTGATGAGGTCTTGATGACTTGCCCCTCGCCGTGTGTTTTCTTTCGAAGTGAATTCTCGTTGCCGCCTTCTTCTTTTTCCCCACCCTCCGCGGCCCTTCTAAGGTTTGCCAATTCCCAATTGAGATTGGGTGACCTAAGTCATGTGCAGCCGGCGAATACATATTTGCGCGCTCGTTCGCAAACATGCCATCGAAAACACATGTCGACACACGCACCAAATCCCGCACCGCATTTCTATGCGACCATTGCATTCATTCCTCTCGCCCATTCAGTGAAGATTCTATTTGATTAAACTACCTCTGAAGTAGTTCATTTAAGAAAGAGATCGTAATTAAAAATTGTCATCTCGAGAACTCTAAATGGCAATGCCCTAACTCTCCATCATTTAAGATAAAAGAGTCATCGGCTTCCTCATGATATTGAGACGCCGATTCATCATATAATGTATAAGTACAGATAACAGATATAGCGATTCCACAATTAATGTTTATTAGAAAAACTACACCGAGGAACGGATGAAACAGTGTCATTCGACTGTCGTAAGCGTTCGCTATTTGAATCCAGCCGCTTACATAACTTATCATTCATCCATTTCCGATCAGATGATACTCATCAATAATGTTCTTCATTTCAGTCTACTAAATGTTAATTGGGCGATTCAAATGGAGACAACCAATTATTCTGAAAAATATTTTTTGTTGAAGAGAAAGTTTAGAAAGATATTGTGATACGAGAGGGAAATATTAATGTTTGAGGGAAAAGATATGTTCCATGATCACTGATACCATATAAACGCACGAAATATGCAAAATTTCAATTTATGCAACATTCATTTTGCGTCGTGTCAGACCCTTTGCTTTTACTTTTCTGATTTCGTTAAACGCCCACCTCGACTCTTTTATATTTTGATGGCTTAGGTCTACTTTAGCTGCTGTGATTAGCTTTTATCATTATTTTCTTCATTTATAAAGTAGGCGCTCCACAAAAATCAATTGAATTGTTTTCGATGCTCTGCCTCACCGTCTTATCAGCAGTGGTCACCGTCCGGAGATTTATTCCCACCATCTGATATAAAGGGAGACCTTAATTAATTTAGATAGTTCTCACGGGCAACTTTCAAATATTTTTGAACAAGTTGTTCAGTTAATTTTTAATATCACAACTTTAAGTTAATTATTGTAATTGTAATAAAATCGAAATACGAATTTACAAACGATGTCAACTTTTTGCATGATAGCATTTTTGAATTAATATTTATGAAGCCTAAATCGTAGATAATGTATTTTATAGGTCCATCATAGCGGAAAGAAAGAAGGTTAATTAGAAGAAATCGTGATCAACTGCTAGCAAGAAAGCTGATTGAGAGTTATGGGATAATCTCTTGATATTCGATTGCTTATGTGAACTCTTTCTTAAATAATCGCAGATTAGGCACTGTTGAATTTCGGCAATGCAAAGTGGAGTTGTTTATTTCACGGCATTAGTTTCTCACCGCGGTATTTTCGATAGAATCAATCGATATTTCCTGTAGGCATAGCTGTCAAGGAAGGGATAAAAATTCTCCGTTTACTCACTGACACGAGCAATCGAACTTGGTAATATGCTTTGAGGGAAGCATACTGGGCGTCGGCGGCGGTAGAGTGCTCGCGTGGCCCCTGGTCCCTTCGGGGCCGCATCGCATCAGGGCGAGCCGTCATTGGCGGCCGCTCGAGGAGCAGACTCGACCAACAGTCGTGCGTCCACTTGGTCCTTTCCGCTCGAATGAATGTGGCGAAGGGGGGGATGGCATCTCCCAGCGCGGCAGCGGGCGTCGACGGGGCCCCTCGAGACTCTGCCAGAGCGACGGTGAAAGTGTGAATCGTGGTGGTGGGGGGGGGGGGTGATTGAATGTGTTGGAGGATTGTTCACTCCGTCGAATGAATTGAGTTGACAAATCGCGTTGGGGTCGCAGTGCCTATGCGAATCACGAGCACATGAGAATGCCCATGCGTGTGAAAGCAAATGAAGAGAGAAAGAGTTTACCCATGATAATTAGATGGGCGGATTAATCGATTCTGCTAACACTTGGCTGCGAGAAAGTACTACGCGACTTTTTTCAGTTTCAATTAGGAGAATTTCTTACGACTCTCCATGTCTGTAGCAAGAATAATAGTTCGTACCATAGTGATTTTTTTTAGATCGAAGTTAAGATCATTGAGACGATAACTTGGTTACCTTGAGTAGATGTATTTTACCATCGAAAAAATAATTACAAATGGAGTTTGAGGTATCCATTATTTCTATGCTACATAGCACAATATTTGTTTTTTAAAGCAACACCATGAATTTCCTAATTCGCAAAATCTATTCTACAAAAATTAATTTTATGTTATATTGCTATCTTTATGTATCGATCATATGTGGTACGATTTTCATTAATTTGCTTCCAGTATTATTACGTCAGCGGCAGCTGTTGCATTTAAGGTATTTTCAGAGTTCATGTCCAGAGCTCGTAATTACAAATATTGAATTTAATCAGCCAACTCATTTCAGTTAAAATCTTTTCATAAATTGTCGTATCTTTCGCTTATCAGCTCAAAATGTTTGTTGAGGGCTTTTCTTGAAAACTGAAAATTAAAACTTAAATTAAAACATTTTAAAAAAAATAAACAACTTAAAAAAAATTGAAGTTAAAAAATATTTTTCATTCGCGTTTCTTTTAATTGTCTTCATCACTGGGTAAGGTTTAAGTAGACATAATTTATGTTTCAAAAAGGTTGAGGAATTTAATCTTCTATATTTGTAGAGAAACCAGCAATACAACGTTATCTTTACGAGGAGAATTTCTCAGCGGCCATAAATTATGGCTGAATTTCTTGGCATCGCATCACACAAGTTCGCTCAAAAATGTACTGCATTTTTCCAAGCAGAGCAATAACTACTTTTGCGGCGTGATTAAGAACCTTTATAAATATTTCATTTTTTAATTGTAACTTCTGCCTTTATCATTCGTAGTAAAACAATTGAAAGCCATTAAATGGGTTTTTATTAAAGTATTTGCAACAAATAGGGTGGGCTCTCAAACATTATGCCACAGTTTGAAGTGACCTCGCCTTGATGTATCGTTAAATGGAGTGAATCCTATATTAACTCGAGACTACAAACATATGAGAGTTAACTAAACTCGATGAACGTTTTTCACTCATATTTTGCACCAGAATTTAGCATTTTGTGATTTCACCCATTCCAGCGGAATAAGTTCCCTTATGAAATAAATGTTTCTGCATCTGAACAACAACTGAGATAGTTTATTGTGCGTCATACTTAATTACAACGTCATCATATATAAACATAAACGATATCGTTTTTCTCTCGTATTAAAAAAGTAATATTTATTATCCCTTTTATTTACTGACACCTCATCTGTTTGTTTTGAAAAAGGAATTTTTTGTGTTAGTAATTTATTTTGGTTTTCGATTACTGTTGGAATTTGAAAATATCTTTTATATGATACGTATCTCTTAATACATTTTCAGGCCACTGATACTGAGACTTATTCAAATAAAAAAGCCATGAAAGCATAAGGAAAATAAAAATTAAATGCAGATATCACGTTTATGTCTTTGTCAGTTTATTTCTATATCCTTATTTCATTCCTCCGTTACCTCTTAATTCTCTCCATTCCCTCCATTGCCTCATTATAAGTGCCTAGTGAATCATAGCCGGGCAACAGCCAGAGTACGCTCGCTTGCTAACCAGTCTCCATAATCCCAATGTTTACATATGCATGAGCCCGTGGTTTGGGAATGCGAAGAGTTGACATTGAGAGCTTCAGTGCAATTCACAAGAGAAACAGGCGTAATAATTTATCAGCAGCATGTACATGGGGCCATTATTGCGCTATACAAATGTCGCGCGCGTAGGTTTTGTGAAATAACGATCTTCTTTCGTTAGGTTATTTGCAATGTAGTCATGGGGAGATATGTAAGAACAAATCATGACGTTTTTGGCTACATATTTGATCGTTCCACTAGACTTGAAAGCCGCAATTAAGCTCTGAACCCGAGGAAATTAGAGATTTACTATTTTATGAGGAAATTTTGGAGGATTTTCATGATAACTGACGAAATGGTAGAAAAAGTTTATATTAAAAAAATCATACCGATTAATAAAAAGATTAATTTCAAATTATGATAATCTTGATAACCGCAAATTGAACCTTGCTTTATTTTAAGTGCAACAAACTGTATTGTGAGTGAAATGGATATAATTTTTTTACCTCTCGAAGCGTAGTTGATGATAGCAAAGATGCAACGTCTGCTAATTTATTGACTAAGAAATCTAATTTCCGCTATGAAACATGTGTAAATAACGCCAACTTTAATTTCCTCTCCGAATGATGCTCCAGCTATACCACGTCACTTAGTATGCTCAATGCCTGCCGAATACCACGCCGAGCGCCGTATTTTTCGCATTCCCCCCGGCTAAGTGTCATTTGTGACAAGAGCAGCAGCTGTCGAGTTCGTATCGCGAGGAGCGGGAGGCCAAGACATGTCCATTGAAGGGATTCCGAGCGGAGACGAGGAGGTGGGAGAGATGGCCACTGATACTTGAAATTGGCCACCATCCCCCCACCAGAGTGCTCGCCTGAGGAGAAAAATACGCTGCGACGCTTGGGCAACGACGAACTTTTCCTCATGACCGCGCATTATTCTCTCCGCCCGGCTTCCTTCTATAAACAAAAGACTGTTCATCCTCTACGCTCCCCCCTCTCTCCCTTCCCTCCGACACTTCTTCCTCTTCACGCCAGTTGCAGCTCTGCACCCGCTGTACCTACTCGTCCACACCCACCCACACCCTTCATTCGCCTAACCTCAGAACTTTTTCATGATCTCATTCCGCCAGCTTCCTTTTTTTTGCATAAGATTGTTATTCTGTCATTATGATGAGGCATTTTGAATAAACCGACGCTCGATATAAAATTTACTTTCTTGTAAATAAATGAGAACAACATTTGATGAAGACAAGCATGATAGGCACTCCCGTCACCAAAGGATTATTGAGGAAACGTCCCGTAAAATCCTAAAATAATTGAAAACTCCCAAGCAACCGTTAGCCTACAAAAATAACATAAACCCCGCTTACAATTTGGCAATTTCAAAATGTATCCCGGTCAAGGGGAATGATTTTTCCGCTCTAACATTGTTGCATTGCAATGCGAATTAGAGGATGACTCCGTTAAAAGTTACTGTCGCGTCATCTCCCGCAATTTCTTTCAATATTTATTAAAATACCGGTTCATGTAACAAATTCAATATTTTATTCCTTAAAAGCCATGGCAAAGGCTCGATAGAAATACCAAAATATACATTACCTGTGTGTGGGGAAAAATTTGACAGACGAAATTACGTTATCTTGCAAAAACACGGAGGAAACGAGGGAGAGAATGGGAGAGTATTTGTGCCGCGACAATTCATTTGCGGCACAGTACTTCTTGTCCGAAGTTCACATAAAAAATGAAGGGTGCAATGTCCGAAGCTTAACCTGAAAAAACATAACTCAGCCCTTCAATTCCTTTTTTTTCCATTTTCCAACTCACACTCTCCCTCGTAAACTTACCCGTGACGTAACCACTTCCCTTCGCATGACTCATCCCCATATTCAACATTTGCACTGACATACGCCACATAACACATTTGATACTGTCCCCAAACCAACTGCCTCTCCCTCATTGCCTTGCCAATTCCGCCGACCTGACCTCCACTTCAACTATCTCCAACTTATATATATATTAATATATTATCTGCCGAAATGACTTACGGCTCACTTGAAGATGTTGCACCGAGGAGAGACCCAAGTATACCCTGCCATCAAACGCAAGTATTTTAAAGTGGAAGTTTGTTTTGACGCTGGCCTTTGTTGGTTGAAAATTGTCGTCTTCTGTAATGGTGGCACAAAATCGTTCATCAGGTGACTGAGGCGATCAGGTGACCCACCGCGCATCACGTGCGGGTTGCTATACTCTCTCGCTCGTTTCGCATTACTCATCACGTCAAGGCCATCCATCCCTCTTGCGCGCTCTCGTAATTTCCGATTTCATGTCGGTAGGCGCCTCCTAACCATTACTTTGCGGATGTTATCTGCATCTCGCAAATAGGATAGCCGGCTAGCGGTCGAACTGCTTAATCCTACGTCGTTTGAAAGTTACCCTTTCATTTGTTTGCTGAATTGAAAGCACGCGTTTTAGGAGAAAATCCCTCGGCTTGGGTCATTGAGCGAAATGGCGTCTTCACATTTAGCATCCGGGTTGAACTGGATTATTGAATCGCCAACGGTGCTATATTTTATTCTTCCTATTTGTTCCTTACCCGGCTCCGGGTGGATTGCGGCGTGCGATGGCCCGTCTCCAAGACGGGGTAAATAAGGGATACATATCCAGTGCATTTTCCGTTCGGTTCGCTAAACTGCATGCTTAATGGATTAACTGTAGGTTATAGCTCTTCGAGGTAGACTACTTCTAAATTTCCAAATAAGCTTCCTCCGACTTAAATGCTAACTTCATTGTGTGAAACAGCTGGTGTGGATCGATGCCCTGATCAACCCAGTTTCGGCTTACAAATCTCATTTAACGGACTCTTTCATCCGAAAACAAAACCTCCACATTCTCCCTCTTTGTTCTGCAAGGACTAGTTATATTCAGTTCTTTTTACAATATATCATAACAGCAAATTTTTCAAAAGACTAAAAGATTGGAAGTAATGTTATTACCGTTGTGTTGCCTTGAAACGAATCAAGTATATATACCGGTCCTGGTTATTGTTAGAAGTGATATAAATAATAATCAGTTTAAAGGATAATTAATGAAAAAAACTTTGAAAAACAAATTAATGAAATTTTGTAATGAAAAATGAATGAAAGAACTAAGGGATTAAATGGTTTCATAAAATTTAGAAAATCGCAGTAAAGCATAGTGAAGCAGTATTCGAGTACTTTTGACCTACGATATATAACGATAATACTCATTGTAATGTAGCATGGACCTATCGAAGTAATTGGTTTCCTTTCTAGAAGAGTAATGAGATAAAGGAGTCTTATGGATTTGGGATCGGAGACTGCTTCGTATTCAGAATGAGAAAGGGAAAACTGGAAACTACGTAGTATATGCTTCTATTCACCACCGTGGTGAATCTAATAATACCAATCACTCTCTCAATCAATCAATCATTCTGTGTGATGCCAAGACGAGTTTTGCAATTTTTTATCAGAATATAATAAGGAAAATAAGGAAATGGATAATACCACTGCTAAATTATAATGTTAAAACATCGACCTCCTCCAGAATCATTTGTAGGCAATACAAGACCTAGGGCAACAATGCAGAAATTCCGGTAAAAACGACCTAGAAATTATGTATTTTTTAATTTGTATATAAATTGAATTGATTGAAAATTGCTCACTGTTGCATTCAGTTTTTGATGTTTTTCATTCACATGCTGGCAGGTGTCCCATATTGCGCTTTCAAACACCCTTGTGATAGCTTGTAGCCTATTGGTTATATGTGCATGCTATTTATGAAAGTTTTCAGTGACTACATTCCCAGTTTTATTGCAATTTTGTAATTCTCTGGTCATTCTCATAGAAATGTCTTTTACATGGACCTCGCCTATGGAACTCTTTGTTCTTTGTCTTTGTTCCACGTGTCAGATTCTAAAAAAAATAATCACATAATATTTTGATTTATTTCCGCAGGGCACTCTCATGCACTGAAAATTCCAGCGCTGAAATGTGAATATCCGGCATTTTGACGTGGGTGAATAGGTAGGACGGTGGTTATTTCCTTTTGGCTCGCGAGTTTTGCACACAGAACGCAAACATAGACACATACATACCCACGTATCTCGTCGGGAACCCTTGATGCACCTCGTTTGCTTAATTTGGTTATAACTCGCTTCCTTATACTCTCCTGCGCCTCTCTCCCGATGAATCACGCCCCACTTCCCTCAACTGCTCATCCGAGAGGGCGCCCGCTGGGTGGACTCATTTCTCTTGTTGCTCTTTGCCTCCGCTAAACCTCTTTGTTTTCGTAATTCGGTTTGTGTTTCACCTGCGCCTCACAGCAGAGTCTGTGATTGTTTTGAATAGGGATTTAAATTTTTGCGCGAAGCGCATATGATCCTTGGAAGGTCCAAGTTTGTTACCTGACGTTACCCCAGATGAGGTTTGAGTTTCAACCAGATGATTAGAATTATTGACTTCGTCCATGTTCTTATTTCATTCACAAATGAACATATATGGTTTAAGTGAAGTAATATTTTCATTGCGAGGTAGTAGACACTAGCCTTTTTTCTAAATTTAAGCTGCATTTGCACCATATGCTCAAGGTTGCCAAGGGATGAGCCTTAGTCATTTTAATTATGCACCGGTGTGATAGAAGTGCTTATAATTTCGAAGGCTATGTAAATAGCATCCCCTTTGGTAAGAGTGACGACGATGTTAAGGAAAGTGAATGCAAGAACAACATAAATATGTACCCTTACAAAATTTGGAAGATAACAAGATTTTGAAAGATTTATTTGAAACATTTATAATCATTTACCAATTTAATGTGAATATTCCAGGCGACCGGAAAATAAACGACGGAATTTTGCGCTAGTTATGGGAAGGGTGAAAATTATTGGGTGAAACTCAAAGTAGCAGATGTAGAGGAGGTGATGGAGAGAGAGGAAACGAAATGTCAAGAGCTGGCAGGTATAATTTTTAGCACGCGTATAGTAGAAAGTAGAAAATGAGCGTTTTGACTTGAATGAAGTAGAAAAGTAATAAAGAAATACCAAGTGGTATGAAACTGTAGTCAAAAACTGTTTTAATTTGAAGTAAATCCTGGCATATTTCATAAATAATGTTTATTACGAACTTCATACAATATTTTTGTTAAAATTTTGACTACTTAAAATAAAAGATGTTAATAAAATGCACTGGAACTAGTTTATTTCTGCTCATTTTCTGAATGCAATACCGCCGGGTGAGGGATCAGCAAGAACAACGGTTGTTTTTCACTTTGAGCGACGGGCAAGGGGACACGACCGCTTGACCCACGAGGGCAAATCGATTATCATCTTCTCCAGCTTGAAACGCATTTTTAAGTATTGGCAGCAGTTAGCAGTAATAATGAAAACTCGGCAGTAGTTTCTCGTTGACGCCAAATTGGCGATTAGAGAGCTTCAACGTTTTCTCTTAAGTGCGTCCGTCTAATGTTGGTCATTATTGAAAAGGAAATGTCGAATAATCGCACTAGTCTGTGCATGCTCTTGCGCGATAAAGAAGGTAACAACGCTCCACGAATGACAAAGTAGACGTTCCACGCAGGGGCATCAATAGTGACGAAAAATCCACTTTAAAAAAATGCACTTTATTGATGGTTGGTCATCGTTACATATTTTTCACTGCATTTTTCATAATTCATGATCATAATTACTTGAAAACCAAGCGTCACAATTCATTTAAACAGGAGTGAATTTCAATCGGACGGAATATACTTGGCGTAAATAATCAGATCATATTTATTTGGCAACCGTTTAGCATTATTCATTTTTGTACTTTTTTAGCATGAAATTTCCCTGTGCTTTTAAGTTCTCATATTTATTTAAAACGGAAGGGAGAGAAGGTGCGAGCATATTTCTCTTGGATTTCATTCGTATAGTGTAAACTAAACCGTTGCGTTACGCGCTGAAAGAATTTAGTAATAAATAACTCTCAAAGAGCTAAATATAATTATAATTTGGGAGTAAAATAATAACTAAACCAAATTAATACACACAGTACTTTAACTCTATTGCTAAAGTAATTCAGACCTTAAACAACATATTTCATTATGGCGTAGATAAAAATACAAGCAATGCGTGATGGAGGGCGAAATTACAGAGGAAATAATGATATACGGCTAATTTATGCCTTCCACTATTCATTAAATGTTATAATGAGATAAAACGCTTTCGTATTTTATAAGCTGGTGCAACAGTAATGAGAAAAAGGCGTTCGTCTATTCTCTAATAACGGGATGAGATCAACTTAAGAAGGATTGATATGTGTTTTTAAATCCTGAAAGCTCGTTTAACCTCATTCAATAACAGGAAGCGCAATGGGCTCCTCGTGGTGTATGGGAACATAAGGAATTAGTGAAGTGTAATAGCTAACTTTTATTAATTATTCATTGTCTTAACAACAGCTGTAAACAAGTCTGAGAGCACTCCATGAGAATAAATATGATATTATGACTCTCATGAAGTGGAGCCACGTTCTCCCATTATCCACGCGTCTAGTAACGCCGTGGAATACCTTTTTAGCGGGATTCATGGTATCTTCTGAATTCTCCTTGCTGGAGCAGCCATGGCGCCCGTAATATATCAGGCCACCCACTCCCACGAGTTTAGTAAACGCATAACAATTCTCGAAGTACAGGAATTTTGGTAAGGGATGGTGAATGATTCCAAAATGCGCGTCTAGAGAGAAAATCCCATGCGCAAGGATGCAGCTGCTATGATCTTTGATATGCGCATTAATGATCATAAAACGCTAAAATGACGTGTTTTCTTCCTTTGTTGACTTGGGGCTATCTCTCAGAAGTGTGCGGCAGTCGTGTGGGTGGAAGGTGCTGCAGTACTGATGGGAGGGCCCACGTTTCCATTGTGGCCCAGGTTCGACAGGTCCACTGGAATTTTTCGCCTTCATCCTGAGTTCCGATCCAAGCGTTCGCTCAAGTGCTTTTTATTTCGAGATAAGAGAGATGGAAAGCCGATCGGATGGATTTCATTTGCCTAATTTTACGATCAACAATAACAGACCTAATATATATATATATATATATATATATATATATATAGGCTTTGAATACATTACATTTTATTTCTTTGTTTCCTCTTATCCCAATATGCTATAACACCTATTACCCGTTTTTCAAGAGTGATGTGTTTTTTCCTTAAATGTTTTACGATCAATTTCACCTTTACATATATATTCACTCGCTATTTCAAGTCAGGATAGCAGCGTCAACTGTTTTTGTCACTTGGTTAATTTTGCTAAAAAATTGCTTCTTTTAATCTTTAATTTGAATCTTTGACCTTAGTAATATACTTACTCTTGCACTAAAAAAGCTGCAATACTATTTGGTCATTATAGAGAATTTGTGGAAAGAAGTTGAGGACTGAAATAATGTCTTCTCTTGTATTCCTCCAGGTGGATGGATATTTCAATGGCGCGTACCTTGTTCGAATAAAATACTTGAACGCCTAGGAACCATGAGTATTTTATATAGCACGAGCATAACACTATTTAAAGAAGCTCATCCACAAATTCAACGTTTTGGAACAGAATTTTTTCCCATTTCACAATCTCTTCCGGTTCCTGATATCTGCTGCTTCTCTTTAACCCGCGCGTGCAAAATAAACCGAAAACAATAGGCCTTTATGCTCAAAGCACTGAGAGGCCTATAAAAGGGAACGCGCGATAGAATCAAGTCGAGTGCACGACGACACGAGCTCGCAATCCGGGAGGGGGGAGGGAAGATGAAAGGGAGCGGCGGATTGGGGGCAGGGGGGTTTGTTCGGCGGCGCGGGGGCAGAAGCGTCGGTTGATAACGTCTCGCCGCTCCCGGAACCGACGCCCTCCGTGTAAGTGAATGCACCACAGGGTGTGTGTGTGTGCGAATGCACCGAGTGGGAATAATGCCAGGGGGAGAGAGCTGTGCGAAGTGGTGTGTCGTCTTGGTATTCGAGCGGACAAAGCAATATCATACCGAGAAGGAAAGGCAATGTACACCTACCTACGTACGTCCGTAAATCCTGCTCTGAAAAACTTTGTGAGCGTATTTATGAGAGGAATTAGGGGTATTGAATGACCATCCATTATTTAAGGGTACATTGGAGATAAACCTTTTCGATTTTATTCGAATAAATTTCTAAAGGAAAATAATATTAAATCATACTTCTGTCATTTTGTACCGACAACTTTGTCGCGTTTGTTATTTAATTATAACTCTTTTGGCAAGAGAAACAAATGCTGGTCGTTTCGAACTGTCACATCTGTAACTGTAAGCTAAAATATACCTAGGGGAAAGCAAAGCTGTAGTGTAGAGTGCAAGCGACAATTTTAAGGGCTGATTCAAGTACCTGTGCCTTTTTTTAATAAACAATGTAAAATAACTTGGGCATAATTATCTATTTCCTATTATTTTTCCATACGAATCAAAGTTTCCTTTTCGTAGAAATTGTACACGTTTGTTAATTTCATTTTTTGCGAGTGATAAAATGCGGTCGATTCCAAAAGTGTTAATCGTATTGTTGCTCCGTTGAAATAGCATTTTTCCTATCTCTTCAAGAAGTTAGAATGTATTGTTTCTGATTGCCTAGGATATAATATAAAAAAGTCAATTGTGACTAAATGTATACGATTTTGAATTAAAAGATGTGTTCGTAAAGTAGCATTTTCTAAAAAACAGAATAACACAAAAGTACCAGCAATGAAGTTTATACCAAGAACAAAATAACATTAAAAAAGAGCCAAAAGGCACTGGAATCGGATCCGTGTTAGGCTTCAAAAAACAGAAAATTTTAAAAAAGTCATTGAAGTATTGCATTATAGTATTTCTAACATTGGTGAAACTTTAAACGTTGTATCATGCAAATGAATTTCTTATCTAGTCCATAGATTTAACGGTTGGGGAAAATCTTTTTTATCGATCCCTTCGACTTGATACGATAAGAACTCATTCTTATATTTTACCTATTAGCAATGACGTTTTTGATAAACCGCTGCAAATCTGTTAATTTCATATACTTTTCAAGGAACTAAAACTATAAAAATTGGATTTCTCTTCTCTTAGAAAAATTAAGAGACAAAGAAATTGATTTACAGATACGTATTCCTTTTAGATCCGATCAGACCATTTTCCAATGGATCAGTTAATTTTTATACCTTTGGCATTAAAATGGTAGTATGTTCGCTTGACAAGCATAATGGGCTGAATCAAACATTCATATTTAAAGCTGTTTAATTAATTATCCTGAGTTGGAGATTAATTAGTTTTTGTGTAGAATATAATATTCGATGGCACCGTAGTTAATGGGAGATACCTGATTATATCCTTCCCCACTTCCCTCTTGGAAATTATCAAAATTTGTAATCATGAGATCCCTATTTACCAACCATGATTAACATATCAGGTGTACAATCGAATGAAACATTTCTGGAGAGAATTATTTCACTTCTTTCTCCAATTTTGAATGCGATTCTCTTTTGATATCTTAATGATTAAATATTATACATGATAAACCAAATTATGAGCCAACATTTCTGTTATTTTTCAGGGTAAGTACATCCGTAGTGAAAGGACCAGCCCTACCATATCCTTAATTTGGCGGCATCTGTAAGCAGGTTATTTTACCTCTATCCTAATATATCCTGATTTCAATTTCGGGTGACTTACTTTTAACGAGGTGACAAAAAATTTTGAAATTATCGAACCTCACAAAGATAAATTTACTGCTCATTGACTGCTAAAAATAACATAGTAGGAGGGCTTCCACGTCCCGATGACCCCTAGAGCTGTACCGGCGAAAGAAACGAGGGTTGCTGCTCGTAGGGTCACCCTTACCAGATAGGCCTCAGGGTAAGGGGCAAGGGAAAGGTAATCCCTGCAGCGTCTGTTCCGCCGAAAGGCGGCTGCAAATACGTCTGACCCCAGTGGGGTGGCCACTGAGTGATGGTGTCACGTTAGAAACACTGTTGAGGAAGGCAACGGGAAACCACTGCTGTTATTATTGCAGGTAACCATGATAGGCATAGATCTAAGTATGAGTCGTGGCGACTGGGACTCGAGCCGATGGGCTACGTATCGTGCCCGGCAGCAGGAGAGGCAAGGCTTTCGAGGTCGCCAATGCCACTAAATACTAGCAAAGTAAAATCCACGGTAGCAGCAACAAGAACGCAATAGAGGATTGAACCAGCTGCCATAGGAACTTGGAATGTTACGACGACTTTGAGGACAGGGAATTAGGAATATAAAAAGCATAGGATGGAGTGAGGAAATATAGATGTCCATCCTTAAAAGACTTTCTACCCCTCCACAGATTTTTATTATAAATGACGACGCGTTTAACCGACTTGCGGCATCATCAGGTACAAATTTACTTGACTCAGTCTCAAAAGTGTTATTTATCCAAGTAGTCGTACAAAGTAACGGTAACAAGTATAACGATAACAGTTTCAGAAATAAAACAGTTCAACTGACAAGGAAGCCCTGTTATTGGCAAGATGCCTCTGACAAACAGTTCGAGAATTAATACGCTGATGACAGAGAGGGGGGCGGGGAGGGGGTGCGAGGCCCTGAGAAGGGTGGGGGCCATCGGGTGCGTTGAGGGGTTGGTTCGACCAATTCCAGGCTAGTTTCTCAGAAAGGAGTGGGGAGAGGGACGGGAACAGTTGCTCGTTCATAAAAAGTTGGGGTTCGCTAGGTGCCTCCGTATCTCCATTTGCTCGAGAGCGTCCATTTTTAAACCTTTTGGGAGTGTATGTAATATTTCTGGGACAAAGTCACTGCTGTGGTCGAATTCCAGTAGGTTCTTAGCAAAGAGAGAGTTGGTATTCTTATTTTTGTAAAAGTACAGCCTTTTTTTATGAAGTACAATGTTTTGTACAAAGTAAACAGTCTTTTTTTATGGATATTAAATACTTCCACGAAGTGAAGCCTGAAACAATAGAGTATAAATATTGATGTTTAGGGCTGTTCGAGATGAGATGGATGGATAGCGGAGATTACGGAAGCGATAAATATAGTGCGTTTTAGAACGGAGAGGTAGAAAGTCAGAGATAATGGGATAAACCATGAGCCAAAAGGCAGGCAGAAGCATAAAAAACCCAGAACTGTCGAGTTATAGACTATTATTAATAGAAGGTCAGGCTGAAGCAACGAACTTGGTCATAAATCAGGTCTACGTGTGAAAAAGCATTCATAGAGTGGAATAAGTCAGCAGAATATGGCATCAGTCAGACTATATGATTGCGGGCGTTCATGGTGGTGGATATTTGATAGTGTTGAGGAATTGGTGAAGACGGTGGATATAGAAGGGTTTGTTAGTGGGGTAGGGCTTACCATAAGGGAGCAAAGGATGATCGCGGGTGGAAGCAATCGAGTTATACAGGAGACAGGGCTTAATCATGACAAACACATGATTTAGATGCCAAAGCAGTCGTAAGTATTCCTGGAAAATTCCCGGGGATTCAGAAAGATATCAGTTAAGCTACATTATGGTTAGGCATAGATTTAGAAAACGCACGATCAATTAGTACAGTTTACCGGAAGCGGATGCAGATTCAGAAGATATTTTAGTCTAATTGAATGTAACGTCAGATCCATGAGGGTAAAAAAGGAAAGACAGTTGAGAACATGGAATATACTAGCATTAGCCTGGACGAGAAGTAAGGGTATCAGCAGGCTGTGCAGTAAATAATGGATGAGGAGAGGGAGAAGGGCAATCACATATAAGTAAGTAAATATAATAGCTGGACCAGAAAATATTCAATAGAGATGAAAAGAACATATGGAAGAACTGGGTAGGGAAAGACATTAAGCCAGCAGAGCGTGGATATAGAAAGGGAGCAAGGTGTAGATGAGGATCATTTAGGTCCAGGCATGCGCTTTGGCAAGATAGTAAGAGCATGTAGGGAATTGAAAGCAAATATAACCGTGGTGATAGACAACAGGGTCACGGAGCAGCAGAATGATTTACGGAAAAGTGTGAGGAAGAGATTGTATGGAATAGTTCTTAGCATTTATTATGAACTATTTGGCCGGATGATTTTCAAATCACTGTTATTTCCCAAAAAAGGGAAAGGTAGACAAAAATTTATAAGGGTTACAGAGCAATGGGTTTGATTTATAAAGCAGCTCAATAGGTAGTGAGAATTTTCTATTTGAGGACGGAGAGGAGGGTAAATGATAATTCTGGGGAAGAATAATTTAGATTCAGAAAGGGGAGAGGCACGGGTGATGCCATTACAGCAATGAGGCCAATAATACAGTGGAACCTCTTTTAACGAGTACCTCGAATAACGAATGACTCGCATAACGAGCCAGAATATTTTTTGAATGACTCGCTTAGCGAGTGAACTTTCGCATAACGCGTGACAAGGAGAGGGGAAGTCCCGGGTTGATAGCGCGACTACTGCTTCAGCCTTTGTTTAACACTCGCCCCACTAGTATCTTAATGCCGCTATTGATCACACGTTTTTCTAAAGCCGTGTTTTCAGGCATTTGTGCTTATGTTTTGCAAGTTTTAATAGCCCTTGGATGAAAAAGAGACACACGCGATATCATATCATATCAATGAGTTCGCAAAAATAGGAGAATATAAAATACAATTAGAATTTATTTTTTTGCTTATTAAATTTTGAAAATACGTTCAATATTGTGCAGAATTTTTATTGGGTAGAATTAATGAAGAAAATACCCGTTGTAGGAAGGGCGTACGTACATTGGATTAGATAATACCCGTTGTAGGGTAGAATAGGGTATATTGGAGGGATAGGAAGTTAATCCGCCAACTATACGTGTCTCTTGGAGGTGCGAGTGGTGGATAAAGAGTCGGGTTGTTCAGTCTTGGGAAGAGGGGTGTGTATTATTACCATTACCTTCAGACGTATACAGGGTTCGTCCGGAAAATAAGTGTACTGACTCCTGGGCTGGGCGCGCCCAGCACCGCTCTGACGGGCTGCGATTGGAGGGGGGTATGTTGGCAAGCGACGCTGAAAAAGGCAGTCGGCTCTGAGGTGTGGTGTAGTGAGGAGCTCTGTTAACGCGAACCTCCACGCTCGACCCACGTCACGGAACGCGATGCCGAAGTTTTTGGAGCAGCGTTATTCCATCAAATTTGCGGTAAAGCTTGGGAAATCGTCTACCGAAACTGCCGGTATGATTAACCAGGCTTACGGGGAGTCAGCCATGTCCAGAAACATGATCTTTCGGTGGCACAAGATGTTCGTGGAGGGCAGAGAAGAGGTCGACGACGAGTCTTCGAGAGGTTCCCGATGATGCCTTCGCGGGAGCGTTCCAGGAATGGGAACGCCGCTGGAACAAGTGTATCGACTCACAAGGGTCCTATTTTGAGGAATATTAGCTTAAGATATGTAAAAGTGTAATAATTTTTTTTTCCTGAGCTCAGTACACTTATTTTCCGGACGAACCCTGCATTCAGAGGACCTGCTAAAAAATGAACGAGAAGAACTGGAGATAGGAATTAAAGTTTGCGGAAAATTCATAAAAGCATTTGGGTTTTCGGGCAATCTACCTTTAATAAGTCATTCAGCCAAGAGATTGCAAAATGACGAGCAGTAATTACTGCACACGTGTCATAATAAAATTCATCCCACCACTTTCTTTATAATTCCTGTGACACTTCGTTTTAATTTAAATAGTTTCAAGCATAAATTCATTGATTAATTGAAATGCTGAAGTGGCATTTGAAATTACATCAAATGTTCTTAAGAGCGCGGAAGAACGGTGTATGGACTTTGTTTATGCACTTTGAGATTAAATGTTCATGAAATTATCCTGCGAAATGACCGATTACCTATCTGAGGAAATCATTAACAAGCTGCTAATGCCAATATCTTTCTCGTTTCTCTCCGTAAATAATGAAAATTTCCCATGCAGTTGACGCAATTCCGATCCTATGACGGTTTATCTAATATAATGAGATTAATAATGTAATGGATGTAGTAATGTTATCTAATGTGACGGATTAATAATAAAATTTAAAAATTACCTGGAATTTTTGCATCCTAATTATAGTTTTTCTTTTCGAAACTCTTTCTGCGTACTAAATGGGCGTTTGGACCAGTATGACCGACAATTACAGCATTGATATTTTTTATTCTTCCCTCGTACTAGACTAATTAAAAAGGGATAATATATCATAGATAATATTTTTAACCTATTTGCATGAGTAATGCAGGTCAATAAAGTGTTAAGGAACTCGTCTCTGAAGATGATTATTTATTGAAGGGGTTGTATCGAAATTTGAAGTAATCTGGACAGCAGAATTCTCCTTTGATAAATTAACTGAAACTGAAATTTATCAATGATATTTCACCACCGATCCTTTTAACTTTTTAATGCTTACACCTTATCGGTTCCGCATTAACTTCCTCGGCTTCATTCCACCGCCAACATTATGCGGTTTTAGAGATAATCTCGGTCATCAGAATTTTAATCACGCGCGACTGTTAATAACTCTCGTTTCGCGAGAGGAGATCCCTCAGAGCCCCTGGAAAATTCAGCTTCCAACCTCCGGATTGGAACCGTTACGTTTACGAATAACTTTGTGAGTTGGTTCGAGGTGGAGGGACTGAGAGTGAAGGACTTTGGTGTGCCGGGGGAGGAGGGAGAGGGGGGTGGTGGTGGTCGGGGGGGCTCGTCTCATCTCGCTGCTGCACGCCCCTGCCTGCTCTGCCAGATCGCCCGCCACCCACACACTCCGCGATATCCGCGCCCGCCCTCAGCAGCATCGTCCTCTCGCCTCACGTAACCCAGATACCTCCTAATGCTCCCAAACCCCCCGTCCCTCCCCAACCACCCCTCTCTCTACCCCCCCCCCCCCCGCACATCCGCGACGCGGCGAGCGCGATCCATTATATACTCTTTCTTTTTCACCCCTCTGTCCATCCCTCCTTTCACCCCAACAGCAGGATGAATCGAATTTTTTTCGCAAAATAATGAGATTTTTGGCCTTCTTTTTGCTTTTGGAAAGCCTATCCCGTTAGTACGTAAATGGACAAAATCAAACATTTAAGTAGAAAAGGTGTAAAAATCAAAGCGGAAATAATTATAGGTTGCTGAAAAACCTTAGGACGGTGTTTAGCACTCTCCCTGGTGAAACTCTTGAGGCGAAACAAAAACTATCTGATCTAACTAATGATGTCGGACAACAATCTAAAATATGGGTGGGTAGAATACAAAAGGAATAATATAAGTTTATGAAAATTTTAAAAGAAAAGGGGAACCATTGCGAACGTTTGGCAGGCAACGGTTTTAGAAACGAGAGTTTACAAAAAGGAGCAAATATGAAAAAGAGGTTATGAAATATATTAGTATAAATAGAGTAAAAAAGTTCAATCTGAACCGTCAACAGGATGGAATATGATTGAAAAAGTGCGTAACCTAAGTTACGAGATAAAATGCACTCGTGCGCGATGTTTGGGTAGAAGGAAAGAATGGCTTCGGATTGGAGAGATATCCGTCCCCTCCTCCTCCCCAAGGGTCTTTCTCCTCAATCCACGAAGCTAAGGGAGATCGACCCGCCTTCGATTTCCCGAGTTGTCACGGGATGGGTTCGTGACAAGGGAGGGAATAATGGGAGGAGCCCCTTCCTTCCTCTCCGGCCCGACGGAGAGAGAGAGAGAGAGAGGAGGAGGAAGCCCTCCCAGGCTTCGGAGGGGATGGGGAAAATGTACATGGCATACTAGCTACAAGTTCTTCGCATGGATTATTCCTAGAAATCATTTTTATTGGTGCCCCTCTATATATTTCCGAAACTCTCGCCCTCCCGGGATCATAGCACGGAAAATAGGCCAATCTTATCCCTCGATGCAAGTGCGTATGGAATGAAAAAATTTGTCTGCTAAAATATTTTTTATTTGCGCTACTTATTCTTTTTCCTGTCGTATTATTTTGAAATGAGCAATAGTCACGTGACCACAACCTCGAAAAATCGAAATATTTTCCAGTTGAGATCAAAATCGAAAGCACACAATGCACACGAATGGACAAATGATTCCCGAGATTAAAATTTGGAACTATTATGGGACAAATAATAATTTAGCGTCAGCGTAAGCTCATATTTAGTCCGTATATATAGTATATCAAAATTATTGGAGGGCTGCATGATATGCAGCATTATTGCTACTCAGCAATATTTTTGGTACAATGTAATGGATGCACAAATTTACTCGACCCCATACAGTGATTAAAAGAGACCCCAGGTGTGGGTTTGCATTTTTTTTACATTGAGTTTGACGTAAAAGTCATCTGCCAATGTGTCAAATATCATCTTTCTCGGTCACATGAGAGTATTCAACATGCTGTACATACGTACATACAACGAGCAACATTTTGCAATTATGTATGTACAATCGCAAAAACCGTCTTCAATACGAGTACATAAGACACGCGTGCGTAGGCGCGTATCTCTCCTCGCTCGGGGTCCTCGCGCGGGGGTGAAGTTTAAACAGGGTCAGCGCTGCGGCGGGGGTGTCACCGAGTGGCCCCGCAACCCGTGGAAGGAACGGCGCCGGCCCCCGGGGCGAGGGGGCGGAGTGGCGTGGTGTATTGTTGGGGGCGTCGTGTGTGCGGCGTGGGGTGGGTTTGTTTGCTCTTATCTCTCGCGCCCCAGTGCTCCATTCATTCTCCATCGGACCTCTCCCCGTCCAACGACCTGAGAGCCGCCGCCTCCCACGGACGCCCCACCGCCAAACTCCTCTCCGATTTTTTCTCGCTCCACAAAAAAGTGTGCTTGGAAAACAGAGAGAATCGTATCTCCGACTCCGTGAACCTCCTCCGCCCACTCTTTCCTTTTTTCTCAAGCCCTTTCTTCGCTCTTTGATCCATTTTCTCGATCGCGATTATTCTTTTTTTTCCTCCATTCCTTTTCGTCTATCGCCGGCCTGCTATCCCTTATCCTTGGTCTCAGCTATTCATCAGATCCTCGCCCCTCTTCCTCCACTGTACTCTCGTCTATGCCAACGCACGTGCTGCTTCTCTGAGAAGGCATGTTCAAGTTCCTCCTTACAAAATGCATAGTGCATGTCTTCGTGCTAAACCTCCTTGGGTTTCTCGATATTTTATGGCAGTTGGGTGATGCCAAAATTTTGTCATCCAACGCTAAAACTCAGCATGATGTTTCTTAATACAAGTGCTATTTAATTGGAAGTAGTAGTTTTTAATAGGAGACGACCGGAAGCTGAGGTCATTAAACCATGAGGGATGGTCAGGATAGGACGAAGGATGGAGAGAAACCTGGCGTCTGAATTTGCCTACTCCTAACTAAAGGCGCCAAGGGACCCGCAGCTTAACGTTCCATCCGACGGACGGCGATCACTCCGTGGAAAACTTAGGCGTATTCATCGTGAAAAACTGAAATAATTAGCAAATATTGAGCTTTTTAATCCGCAGTGAGAAACTGCTGAAAGAATTTTAATCCGAATATCCGAGGGGGGGTACGAATGCGTAATTATCCGAGCAGTTATCTAAACGCCCACGATATTTTACCATGAAATTCAATTAGACTGATTTTCTAATCATAGAAACGCTTGTTCAAAATTATTTCTTTAATTGAGGAGTGAAGTGTAATTGATACCATATTTTTTGTAAAACTCCTCAGTAAAGGCGTTGAATTCCTATGAATAATATAAATAATTCCAAGTGTTCCTGGTTTTTCAATCATTGGTCCGTTTAAATAAAATATTTCATTACGGTTTTTGAGCTGAATCCAATTTTTATTTCATATAATATTATTTTCATGAATTATCCCGACCGTTGGGCTTCAAAATGAATATCCTTAAATGGGGCTACGATATCGATGAAGTTATCTGATTAACCGGAAAGAAGAACTTGGACGAGGAAACTTTTGAAACTCCCAACAGTTCAGCTCCAAATACATCGTATCCAAATGGAACCCGTACATGCGAAAAATAATGGTTTTATGGAAATTCCGATATCATTATTAATTTTTACAGGACTCTCGGGTCATCCAGTGTCTGTGTATATCTATATACACACACACACACACACACACACACATATATATATATATATATATATATATATATATATATATATATATATATATATATATATATATATATATATATATATATATATATATACAGGGTTCGTCCGGAAAATAAGTGTACTGAGCTCAGGAAAAAAAAATTATTACACTTTTACATATCTTAAGCTAATATTCCTCAAAATAGGACCCTTGTGAGTCGATACACTTGTTCCAGCGGCGTTCCCATTCCTGGAACGCTCCCGCGAAGGCATCATCGGGAACCTCTCGAAGACTCGTCGTCGACCTCTTCTCTGCCCTCCACGAACATCTTGTGCCACCGAAAGATCATGTTTCTGGACATGGCTGACTCCCCGTAAGCCTGGTTAATCATACCGACAGTTTCGGTAGACGATTTCCCAAGCTTTACCGCAAATTTGATGGAATAACGCTGCTCCAAAAACTTCGGCATCGCGTTCCGTGACGTGGGTCGAGCGTGGAGGTTCGCGTTAACAGAGCTCCTCACTACACCACAGCTCAGAGCCGACTGCCTTTTTCAGCGTCGCTTGCCAACATACCCCCCTCCAATCGCAGCCCGTCAGAGCGGTGCTGGGCGCGCCTGGAGCGGCGGGAAAAAATCAGTAGTCAGTACACTTATTTTCCGGACGAACCCTGTATATATTGTTATATATATATATATATATATATATATATATATATATATATATATATATATATATATATATATATATATACAGGGTTCGTGTATATATATATATATACATAACATTTGGACGGCACTATAGAATACAATAATAGATAACGCGCACAAAGACGCTCATACGAGGGTCATCCGGAAACTAGTACCCGTTCGTGCCGCATGAAGTGCTGACGACGCGAGTAGCCGCTGGACGAGGTCAGATAGCTTCAGTGGCTTGTCTGCCTTCTCTGAGCCAAGTTGCGTGACGCTAGCATTGCCTGTGTTGTTTCTGTGATTGTTTACAATGTTTAAAAAAATTGAGAACGCCGCCAGTTGTGAAGTGAGGGCAGTGATTAAATTCCTCAATGCAAGAAACATTCGCCCATGTGATATTCATCGCCAATTAAAGGAGGTGTATGGAGACAATGTAATGGACGAGTCGTCTGTTCGGCGGTGGTGTCGCAACTTCAACATGGGGAGGGGGAACACACACGACGATGAGCGTTCGGGGGGACCGTCTGTCATTACAGACCAACTGGTGAGCTCAGTTGACGAATTCGTGAGGAACGATCGGCGCGTCACAATTGATGACATCTGTGAGCATTTTCCCAATGTTTCTCGAACAATTGTTCATGAAATTTTTAAACACCATCTGCATTATGCAAAAATTTGTGCAAGATGGGTCCCTCGCGTATCTCAATGAGCTGGCGGCGAAGGACTATGCAGCAGGAATACAGAAACTTGTCACACGTTATGACAAATGCCTTAATTTGCTTGGAGATTATGTTGAGAAGTAGTTTAAAGTATCCTCTTTCAAATAAAATTTTTTATGTTTGTTAATATTTACTTTTGTGTCTTTATTTCACGAACGGGTACTACTTTCCGGATGACCCTCGTATTTCAGAACATTTAAGCTTTCGGCCTTCTTTGAGGCCAAAAGGCCTTCAGGTCAGACTGGAAGTTTTCGGGCGGAGAGAAAGCGATGACTGAGGCGAAGGAGATGCAAAGTATGCTGGGAAGGGATCTAGTGGTGACGGTAAAGGCCGGGATTTCCAAAAGATCGGAAAGCTAATATGCACACGGGTTCGCGAGTTCTCGCCCCTATATTGGTGGCAGAATTGGGTAAGGATTCTGGGATGGTTATGAAAAAAATATATGTGTTCGTCCATTGTGCGTGTTCCTATCCCTTTTCCTTATATCTGTTTCTATATAAATGAGTATTTGTTCGCCGTTTGGCGGGATTTCGTGTTAGAATGTGTGTTTGTGTATATATATATACACATACACACACACACACACACACACACACACACACACACACACACACACACATATATATATATATATATATATATATATATATATATATATATATATATATATGTATATATATGTATATATATGTACACATACATTAATTTATTCATATTGAAATACACATAAGGAAAAGTGATAAGAATCGCGGCACTTGCTTGCATAAACCCGCCGCAGATTTCATTGCTAATTACGTTTCCTCAATAGCTCAAGTGGTTACAGCATCGGCCTGGTAAGTCAGAACATCCGGTGTTCAAGTCCCGGTCAAAGAAATATTTTTGCACATGCGATATGCTCGATTCAGCCTTCCCCATCTCTCCTGTGTTCGGCCTTTATATGTGTTCCTATTCTATTACGAATAATGTGGTCATGCCGATTTTTCATTCCTCTTTCAATACGAAATTTGATTTGATAAGCGAGCTTGAATCTTAGGCCATAATATACACAGCCCCAAGGGCCTGCGACAGTCGCATTACAGGTGAAGGGGTCAGTCCTTTTCACTCAGATCAAAAAATCACACAGATTGGTTAACGCTTAAATTCTCTTTGCCAGTCACCGACCCCTTCCTCCAGCAGCTGTGCATTATTCTGACCTGACTGCCACGCCGTTCATCAGGTCAGCTATAAATTCAATTTGAAAGAAATCACAATTTTCATGCGTACATATTTAGATATTCGATTCCGCATTGCATGGAAACATAAGGTCTGAATTCATTCATTCCAAGATGCTGAACTTTTGTCCATTTGGCAGTATTTTGAGTAATTAGGCTCGACCGGGGGACCTTGTGATTAATTGCAATAAGTATTAACAACCATTCTTTTTTAAGAAAGCGGGAAATGTTTCTAAAATGTAAGACTTTTTCATCCCCATTAGTTTCCCCTGCGCAGCTATTTTTTATAATATTCATGAATACATCGTTTGTTCTTCTTCTTGTCAGAGCGGAGACAGAAAATATTTTTTAACCCTTCGGGACGCGTATTTCCACGCGACCAGTGTGGTTTCCCAGAAATATTTGTTCCCCCTATATTTTACACATCTTAGATGAAGATGCGGCGCCACCTGGAATCAAACCTGGTTCCTCTGGTTAGCATAAAAGCGCTATACCCAATAGACTATCATGTCCTGCTAAGTATCAGGGTTTGGTTGACAAAAAAACCGAGCAAATTTAGGAAGAGAATTGAAAAGATTATTAAAAGCCACTAAAATTCACTGCTGTGGACTCTGTTGGTGGATGCTCTTGAATGGTGCATTCAGCCAAATCTTGTATTGGGATGACTCAGTTTTCCAGAGTCCAATTGATATTATTCGACAGCTGTCTCGTCTCATTTGTATTCCTGTACTAATTTGACGAGTGTGGCGGCGAGGAATTGTCGTTAGTGATATCATAGGACGATCCTCCCGAGCCCTCGATGCCATTCAATGTGCATCGCAATTTCCTCGCCCCTCCCTCCCCCCTCATCCTCCCCCCTTTCTTCTTCTACGCGCACCCCCCCGCTGCCCCCTCGCCCACCCACCCTTCCACCCCTTCCTACGACCAAAATCCCTCCCCTCCGCCCGCCAATCACTCCCGTCATTTCCGCTCTCCACCCACACTCCCCCTCTCTCTCCCCCCTCTCCGCCCCCCCCCTCCGCTCCCACCCTTCCCGTATCTTGTCCTCCTGTCATCTCCCATTTCCGAATCCCTACTCAAACTTTATTGCCTCTACCTCTCTCACTCCATTTTCCCTTCTTTCGAAAGACCCCTCCGCCGCTCCGCTTCGATTTCCCCGATGCTCCAGACACACGAACACGAAACGCCGGCTTCGCCCTCCACCCACGCCGCGCGCCCGGCGGGGGAAGGTGGACGGGGAGTGAGGCGGGAGAGTGGGTTGGGGGACGAAGGGAGGAAGAATAAGTTATGCACTAGGCAATGTGTTTTTATATGCAGCCATTTTTCCCGCGCTTCTTAAAGTAGGCCGATGAAAAATATTGAATGGAACGATTTCCATTTTCAGCAAACCCCTCCCTCTCCCCTGCAGATATTATACGACCAATATATTTGATATTGTTTATTGTTCCTCCTCTCACGGAGATTTGAAGGCTCGGAAAATTTAATATATGTTTGAGCTCTGCTCTCATCTGCCCAGGAAACAAAGGACTCGTGCGTGACTGTGATGCAAGCTTTTTATTTTGCCTTTGGTGGGTGAGTGTATCAGCAGCTCTGAAAGCCAAGCACATATATCTTTAGATGATTTATTCATTGTAGCCGGTGAGGGGAATACCTTGGATTTATATAATTTATATGATTATCTATATATATATATATATATATATATATATATATATATATATATATATATATATATATATATATATATATATATATATATATGTGTGTGTCACGGTAGTCCAGTGGGTAGAGCGTTGGACTACTGACCAGAGGGTCCCGGGTTCAATTCCCGGGCAAGGCACTCTGGGCACCTGCAGCTTCACCCAAGCTAAAGTGATTTTTCGGGTACCAGGTCTTCCTGGGAAACCATAACCGGCACAGGGAAAGGAACTGGCCCCCCTACTCTGATGTGTGAATTTTCACACGCCGTCAGGCTTAGTACTGGGTGAGCTCTACCATCACCTACTAAACCGACCTTCGGGTTGATTACTGTTTATGGTTTATATATATATATATATATATATATATATATATATATATATATATATATAATAAATTGGAAAGCAACAAACAATATAGAAACACATAAAAAGAACACTCACACGTTATTTCTTGATCATATCGACGGAATTCTGCTCCGTCTTCATCGGAAGTTAGAGAACTAATCATTACTTCTGTAACTTCCGATGAAGACGGAGCAGAATTCCGTCAATATGATCAAGAAATAACGTGTGAGTGTTCTTTTTATGTGTTTTTTTATGTTGTTTGTTGCTGTCAGGAATCGGACCCGGGACCCTCCGGTCAGCAGTCCAACGCTCTACCCACTGGACTACCGCGACCCCCACATATATATATATATATATATATATATATATATATATATATATATATATATATATATATATATATATATACACGCGATATTCCAGGGGTAGAGCGTTGGACTACTGACCGGAAGGGCACGGGTGGGATTCCCGGTCAACCCTCTCTGGGCATCTGCACCTCCACCCAAGCTGTGTGATTTTTCGGGTACCAGATCTTACTGGGAAAGCATAACCAGCACAGGGAAAGGAACTGGCCCCCCTACCCTGATGTGTGAATTTCACAAGCTTATAGGGCTTAGTACTGGGTGAACACTACCATCACCTACCAAACCGACCTTCGAGTTGATTACTGTGTTAATGGTTTCTATGTATGGATTTAAAGTTGTTATTATTCAACTATGTTTCCTTCAAATATACAGACAGCCGATGTGTGCTTATTTGCATCCAAATAGTGAGTCTGTTTGTCTAGGGATTAGATTTAATGCACCACATGGTAGATGAGTTTAAATTAAGATCATATATATTTTCATTTGAACATATTGAAGATTTTCTTAAAGAAGATAATTTGGGAAATTCCCATCATAAATTCTTATTCCCGTATACTAGTCCAGAGCTGTGGCTCTGTTACGCAAGAATATAAAAGAACTGCATTTTTGTATCCAGGAAAACACTGCATATACAGAACAAAGCAACAAAAAAAACTAAAACAGTTTGGGTGAGGCCATGTTTCGTTTTCGATTTTTACATATTTTTTGCGGGAACATTCTGTTGCCATTTTAATGCTATCAGCAAAGGTTTAGCGCTCTTGGATATAATGTTAATAGAAATCAGTCTTCAATACCAAAGGGAAAATGCCTATTGTCAATAATTAGCGAAAATATTAGCTTTTTTCGTTTGTTTACTGCATTTCCAATCTGTTTGCTAGTAGTAGCAAAGTGCAATTAAAAACTTGGTGCAATGTTACATTTTTATTTACTGCTTTAAAACGTTTTTCATAATAAAATGTTGGGTTTTAGCTTAATCAAAAACATGATATGGAATAATGTTAAAAAAGACTCGCAGTAAAATTTTTGGATTCGTGAGAAAGAGTTGCTGTTATTGTAAAGCTGCATGTTTCTCTTTCGTTGAAATAATGACGTTTTCAAAAAATCTAAAGTTTGTTCATAAATTCGAAATCCTGTAATTTTTTTCTAACAATGTCGTAATACCTGTATAACTGTTTTAACTCTTATAGCATAAGTTACCGTCTTTAACTCCTCATTCCACGGGGAAAGCATAATGTTATATACTTCCGGTTATTCATGTAGCCTAAAGCTATCTTGCGTTAGGAAATAAAATATTAATAAATAGATTTTTTTATGCGGTAACCGTTTGAATAATAGGTATTATAAAATTTTTAATGCTTCGCTTAACAAACGGGGCAATTTAAATGAAAGTATTTTGGAATCCTAAGGGAATATGATATTTGAAAAATTCGTGTTCATGCATTCATTAATTATAGCAAGTAAATAAGTACAAATCAATCAACAATTTCAGATTTATTCACGGTATTTAGATGAATTTGGCCCAATATAGGGAATTCGAGATATTACTGAAACATTAAATATCGTGAAATCTCGGAGTTTTCTTTCATTGACATTTTCGATTGATTAAAGAAACAATTGAATCATTTCAATGGCAATGTGTGTATCATTTTCCAGTAAAAATGATCCCACTTCGAATTGCGCTCTTCTTTTACTCTTCAATTGAGGGTTTTATTAAGATAAGATAAAAGGGATGGTACGAAACAAGATGGCATTTTTCCAAAGGGGAAATAAACTTTTTCACTAGTTTACCTGGTAACTAAAACAATCTGAATGAAATTTTACAAACTTCATGAACGAGAGAGCTGGTGAAATACCGACCAATTATACATTTTGCAGGCTTCATTATTTTTTTATTGGAATGGTCGATTTGTTGAAAATTTCATTTATTACATAATTCACTTTTGCGAGTTGAGTTATCAACAGTAAGCCACTAGTTGAGTCTTGCATCAATTCTTCGCGCATCAATATGGAAAATTCATCAACATTCAGGAACGAAGCATTTCTGGAACATTTGGAAAAGCCTAATATCACGCAAATAAAACTAAAATAATCTTCAAAAAAATTAGATAAATAATTGGAGGTAATCACCAGTTTCGATTAATAAGAAGAGATAACCAAATATAAGTTATTCTTTCTCTTAGACGCCGCATAAAAGGGTAATCTAGAAAGATCAACCAACGAAAATTCGTTCATCTGAGGAACACATTTGAAAAAGTGGACCTGATCTACGACTACGTACCCTGACACTATATGTGCACGACTACGTACTCTAAAATAAATTGGAGTGAAATACGACCGGAGCTCGGTGCGCGCTCTGTTAAGGGCGCGCATCGAGCTGTCGTGATTGGTTGTGGTGAAACGATTGGAAGGAAAGAGGATAAAATAGGGGAGGAAGTAAATTCGTAAGCACGGTTTTCTCATTGTCACCATGAATATTTGATGCCAAACTTGAGGAAACAACGATAGCCTGGCGTTAAAGTTAACCTAGAAATGATTCGTGCGTATGATGAAATTTGCGAACGTCACAGCTATGCTATGAGCCGAGAGAGAAAGGAAGATTTGACAAGGATACTAACCATTTTTCAGAAGGTAGCGGAAAATTAAAATATAAAGATGAGCAATATTAAAACCTAAGTAATGGTCTGCAGTGGAGGTAGGGAAAATAATGCCCATTAAATTCTAGGGAGACTCACCCTGGCATCATGTTGACACCGGTTACCATTTAGGCAGTAGTGGCGATGGGAGGGCCATGAGACATGTATGTATAGTAAGCAGAATATAAATGACGATGTAGGTGCCAATGATGGTAAGTAATATAGGGTACTATATAAGCATAATAAAACGATTCATTACTTATTCATTCATTGTGGAATCTATTTGTTGTAGATGTGAGGTGTGGACGATTGATAAATAGATAGAGGCGGTTGGAATGTTTTTTTATGGTAGAGAGATGAATATAACAAGGATACAGAGTAACAAATGCAGAATCACTGCGATGGGTAGCTGAAGAGAGAAGCTTATATACAACATACGTAAAGAGGGAAACTAATTCGAGACTTTCTGAGGCGGAGGAACGTCAGTGAGGAAGTACAAGAGAGAATCAGGCAGGGAATACTTTCCTTGGAAGGAGATATCAGTGGATGAAGGCATTGACAATGAACAGAATAGTTTGGAGGGAATAAAATCCAATCTGCGGATTGACGACCCTTGATGGTGATGATGTTGAAAAACCTTTCAATTTTATTTTAAAATAATATTTTTTCTAACATACTATGACGTGTGATTAAATTTGAGGAAAACGGTCAAAATTTGGCTGGATCACACTGGATATTGAAATGACAGCCATTTTAAGTAAGAATATACACTGAATATTGAAATTATAGCCATTTTAAATGATATTTGGTACTTATTTTACTTGGCCTATGAGAACCATTTATGAATATTGTAAGGAATTTTATCTTAATCTTTGATTGCAACACATTATTTTGAGAATATTTGACCTTGGAAATGTTTCTCATTAACAAGAAACTATTTATTCTTGGCTGATTCATCGTAAAATGACGCAGGTTTTTATCCTGACTGAATATGTGTTGACCATTTATTATTTTATAATGATAGGCTTTAGAATAATTTGCAAGATGAATTGTGCTTACAGCTCTGTTATAATAAGAATAAATATAGGACATCACCCTCCCCGGACTACAACCTTGACGTGGTGGAAGGGCTTGTGCGTTCCGATGACCCCTAGAGCTGTGCTGGCGGGAGTAATAATTATTGCTCCTGGTAGGGTCACCCATGCCAGATAGGTCGAAGGTTAGGAGCCAGACGAAAGGTAGTCCACGCAGCGTCTGTTCCTCAGTGAGGCGGCTGCAATGGCGTCTGACCCCAGTGGGGCGGCCAGTAAGTGATGGTGTCACGTTAAAAACACTATTGAGGAAGGCAACGGGAAACCACCTCAATTATCATTCCCTAGAAAAATATGATGGACAATAGAGATATTTTGAGTCCTGGCAACCACGGGGCTCGGCCCAATCGGCCGTGTGTCGTGCCCGGCAGCGGGGGAGGCAAGGCTTCCGCGGTCGTCATCCCACGAAACCCTTGCAAGGGAAAACCAGCAGCAGCAGGACAGAAGACGCAGGAGAAGAAGACAAAATTAGTTAGAATAGGAACGTGGAATGTTAGGACAATGATGAGGACAGGGAAATTGGAGAATGTTAAGCGAGAGATGGAAAGGGGAAATATAGATATTTTAGGTCTATGCGAGGTGAGATGGAAAGATAGCGGGGATTACTGGAGTGATAAGTATAGAATAATATACAGCGGTGGGGACGAGAGCCAACGAGGGGTTGCCATAGTATTAAATGAAGAGGTAGGAAGAAGCGTAGTCAACATAGAGCAGGTAACGGATAGAATACTACTAGTGGAGATAAAAGCAGAACCGACGAACTTAGTTATTATTCAGGTATACATGCCACCGAGCAACCATAAGGAAGAAGAGGTCGATAAGATATACGATCAGTTAGAGGACATGATCGCGTGTGTTCCTGCAGGGAAACATTTGATAGTGATGGGGGATTGGAATGCGACGGTAGGCGAAGGAAGAGATGGTGATGAGGTGGGCGACTACGGTTTGGGCACGAGGAATGACCGCGGGGAGAGAGCAGTTGAGTTCTGCAGGAGACAGGGGTTAGTCATCACCAACACTTGGTTTAGACACCACAAAAGACGCAGGTATACATGGAAAATGCCAGGTGACTCAGGAAGATATCAGCTAGATTATATCCTGGTTAGACACAGGTTTAGGAATAGTGTGATAAATTCCCACAGCTTTCCGGGAGCGGATGCGGACTCAGACCACAATTTAGTTGTTATGAAATGTAGCGTACGTTTCAAAAAGATAAGGCAGGGGCGGCGAGTTAGAAAATGGAATGTAGAAGCATTAAATGGGTTGAAAAGGAAGGAATACAAACAGGCGGTAGAGAAAATCATGGAGGATGGTAAAGGGCTTATTACTATCGAAGAAAAATGGGAAATGATCAAAAAAGGGTTGTCTAAAGCCGCAAAAGACACTATTGGAACCGTTTACGCTAAAAGGACTAGGAAACCATGGATCACGGATGAGATGATTACAAAGATGGATGAGCGGCGAAAATGGAAGAATATAAATACAGAATTAGGCAAAATGAAGTACAAAGAATTGAACAATAAATTGAGGCGGGCAACAAATAAGGCAAAAGACGCATGGTGGAAGACGCAGTGCGAGGATATGGAAAGTCTCCAGAGGAAGGGTGAAATCGGTGCGCTGTACAGCAAAGTTAAATCGTTATCGGGAAGTAAGAAAGGAAGAGCTATGCTAACAGTTAGCGATAAGGCGGGTAAGGTAATAGTTGACGCAGGAAAGATCCAAGAGAGATGGAAGGAGTATATAGAAGAACTGTATAGTAAAGAACTCAGACCTACAAAGTTAGACATTGAAAAAGAAAATGACGTAGAGGAAGACAGCTTAGGTCCAGGCATACTAGACAATGAGATAGAAAGGGCATTAAGGGAGATGAAACTAAATAAGGCCGTGGGGGTAGATAACATTCCCGTGGAACTTTTAAAATGCTTAGGGAAATGTGGGAGGAAGAGGCTATATGGGCTGATCCGTAGCATTTATGAGGAGGGAATCTGGCCGGAAGACTTTGTGAGAGCAGTTTTAGTTCCGATTCCGAAAAAGGTAAAGGCCACGTCATGTGAGGACTATAGGACAATTAGTTTGATATCCCACGCAGCTAAAGTTGTTCTCAGGATCATAAACAAAAGGATAGAGAGTAGGGCAAATGATTACTTAGGGGATGATCAGTTTGGGTTTAGGAAGGGGAGAGGTACGCGTGATGCCATTGCAGTAATGAGATTATTAATCGAGAGGAATATAGAACACAACCAGGAGGTATTTGCCTGTTTCGTAGATTTCGAAAAAGCGTTTGATAGAGTGAATTGGGAAAAACTAATGAGTATTCTGCAGAAAATAGGAATAGATTGGAGGGAAAGGAGGCTAATCCGCAACCTGTACATGTCTCAGACTGCTCAGGTGCGGGTGGGAAACGGGGAGACAGGATGGGCAGTGTTAGGAAGGGGTGTAAGGCAGGGTTGCCCATTATCACCGTTGCTGTTCAACCTGTATGCAGAGGAAATGATCAAAGAGGCATGGGAAGAACTAGAGGTAGGAATGAAAGTGGGCGGGGAATTCGTAAAATCAGTTAGGTTTGCTGATGACCAAGCTTTAGTTTGTCAGTCAGCCAAGGGGCTGCAAGCATTGCTGAGTGAATTGGAAATTCAGTGCGACAGGTATGGGATGAGAATCAACATTAATAAAACAAAGGTTATGCGATTTTCTAGAAAGAAAAAGGGCAAGCTTAACATTAAAATAGGAGGGCAAAAACTAGAGCAGGTAGAACAGTTTACGTATCTCGGTAGTGTTTTGGACCAACACGGTCAAAGTAGTAGGGACGTAAGGAGAAGAATTGCGCTAGGCAAAGAGGCTTTCACGAGGAGGAGGGAGTTGATGACGGGGACTTTGAGTAAGGATGTTAAGAAAAGACTCGTAAAAACTTTGATATGGAGCGTAGCTATGTACGGCGCGGAAACGTGGTCATTGAAGCAGGAGGATAGACGTAGACTGGAGGCTTTTGAAATGTGGGTGTGGAGAAGAATGGAGAAGGTGAAATGGACAGAGAAGAAAACAAATGAGGAAGTACTTGGTATGGTGGGCGAAGAGAGGGGTTTGTTGGGAGCAATCCTATGGAGGCAGGAAAAGTGGATGAAGGGGGTGTTGACCGGCAGTGGGATGTTGAAGACTGTGATAGAGGGTAGAATGTTGGGCAAAAGAGGAAAGGGAAGGAACAGGATAGGGATGTTGGACGGGATGGAGGGCGGAAGAAAGTACTCAGAGATGAAGAGGGACCTGGTGTAGAGTAGAATTTAGGGTTGTGTTTTGTTAGTAGCCACAAAATATTTGTTTGGTAGTTGTGTCCATCGAAAAACCTACCTTAACCGGTAGATTACCTTAAAAAAAATAGGACATCACTTGGGCCTTAAAAAGGTTAGCGCAAGCTATAAAAAAATCCAATACATTGTCGTACCATTTAACTCACCTTTCATTTATGATTCATTATAATGGGAACGACTTCTCATAGGAGATTTCTCTACTGCGATACAATTATAGTTGAACGTAGCTGTGCCCAGTGTGGCTTGCTAGTTGAACTATGGAAAACGCTGTTTAATAAAGGAAATACTCATGCATGAAATCATGCGTACAGCTGCGAAGCAAAGTGTAATTATAAAATAGCTTTTCAAATTATGTTTAAATCATTGGTGAATTAAATTTTTATCATTTCGATATTTTTAGTTTTTCTGAATTTGAGTGAACAGGATCTAAAGGGGTATGTGCAATGATTTTTTATTATTCCATACCATGAATAACTAAGTAGTTTAAGCCTGAGCTTTTGGCGCGCATAGGCCATTAGCTTCTGGAGCTTTCCAAAGAATTAACTGAAATTAAAAAAAAATATTAATTACAGGCGAGGGGATACATGCAGGAAAACTGAAATCCGCGAGTGGTTCGTTACGGCTGTTTTACTTTACCCAAATTATGAATAAATTGAGCCAATATCTTAATTAGTTACATCAGACGGAGTACAAAAAACACCCTATGTATTATTTGCCATGTAATTTGTCACACGGCTCGAGTTTCAATGCATTAGCGTTATTATTTAGGTTAGGCAAAGGAAGTAATAACTCATGTATGCTGAACAAGGGGAAGGACAAAGTGTCAAAGGGGGTCGAAGGAGGAGGAATATAAGGAGAGAGGCGATGGGGCTCCACTATTCAAATGCGGCAATGATGAAGGAAAAGACGAGATTCGAGTATTCATTGACTAGGGTCACTTCTGGGTTACCAGTTCTTTTAAAATGTAGAAATCAGTTTCTAGTTGTTTATTTGTTCACATTAAAATCATTGGTGTGGTCACCGTATAAAGGGGTTTCGGTAGAATTGATGCTAATTTTATAATTATTATCATATTCTCTAAAATATTTGTCAGTCTTCACGCTAAAACTTAGAGTAGTTTTTTTGCCACAATAGCAGAATCACCTCTGGGCATAATTTCCACCTTTCTTTTTGGGATCCACTACATATTTACATATGAAAACAATCATATTTATTGAATTGGGGTCCTAATGGAGACAGTAAATTCTTTATTGGAGATTCTTTCGGGTAGTAAGATTGGCATTATTATCTAAAAACTGGAATGAGCACCTTTTATTCTTGGTCTTAAAGGGATGCGATATCTGGAATGACTTAGGCCAACTAGAGTTCTCCTTTATCTTTTTAGTCATAAGTGAATCTATTAAGCTAGTTTTATAAGCAATTCTATTTGCAATTTGATCAATTTTTTCAATGGTATTGGGCTCGACCTAGTGAACATTCATCTTGAGGAATAAGAAAAACTTAGTAAATTCAAAACTTTTGGAAATTACAAAGGATCAATGTTATTTATTTTTAAAAAGTCATCTTTAGGAAATGGCATGTATGAATAAGATTAATAAATGAATGAATGGGTCAAGTTTTCCATGATGACAACCTCCCGAAATTGCAAAAATAACGTGATCAGAAGAGAGGCTTGCGAAATATGGAAAATACTAAATTCTATCCTCCACAAGGATAATGGATAAACTTAGACAATTTAAGGAACGTTCACAATCTCACTCAAAATTAAACACAATAATTGAGTAAACATAATTGAGAAGACTCGTAAAATTGTGTATCTGCCGATTTGTGCCGTTTCATTAAACTACGACATCGTATTCATGTGTTAAATAATTGATGACAGAGTTAAACAAAATATTTCGCAAAATTGAAGCGTATTTTTGGAGGTGGTCAAATAAATATTTCAGCCTCAATTCCACCTTTTCCGCCATAATTTCAGTGGTTACGTACATAGTAGAGTCCGTTTTCACTCTTTGTTTCCCTCCTCCTCTCTTTTCTCTCTCCCCCTCGTCGAGAAAAATACATAGTTCCTGTTTCCTTTGACTCTAAATAACCACACTTATCGCATTGAACTCGGGTCGCGTGAATTTTTGAGTGGTTTCGTAAAAGCTTCCCATCAATAAATTTTGCAATTGATCACCGCAAAGTTTCAAAGGAGCAAGTTTTATTTTTTCTTGACAATATTTCCTCGTTGTGTCGGTACATTCTGAAAACACGCATCAGGTAATATGGAACATCATAACACTTCTCTAACTTTAAATTCATGCGAATCATGCTTCTTTCACGACACATCTGTTCGATGTGCCTCCAGATGGAACGAAATTCACGCATTCGTGTCTCGGTAGAGTTGATTCATATATTTTCCGACTTAATTCAGAAAGTAGATTTTGTTATTATCAAATCGACCCGACATTTTCGTCGCTGGACGGGAATGCCGGAACTCAAGTAAATTCGCATCGGCTCAACAAGACAAGAATTTGACTTTGCTTAACGTATGAATTTCGAACGACAGTTTCAATATTTTGCCAAACGCACCCCGCGGTGCTCAACTGAAAGTTGCCAACTCTCAATGAGCAGGGAATAATAGTTGATGACGGATCCCCTTGTGCTATCAGAGGGAGGGAGATGCGCTCATCCGGGCGTGAAATGAAAATGAATTGCGCGTGCAGGGGGGGGGCGTTGGGGGTGCGGAGGGTGCCGAGGGAGCGACTCTATCCCGACCACGCTCCGGGATTCAATTCCCACCGCCGACAACGCCGAGGTTTTTTCGGATCATCACGAAGTAGTGGCGAACTCAATCACGAGCTAATGGCCCCCGCGTTGGGATCCCCGCTTCACTGGCCCCGAATCCGAAGCCCGTTGGAAATTGGTGCATCGTTGTTGCTGCTGGCCGCCCCCTCCCTCCCCCGCCCTTCCCCCGGGGAATCCCACGCGAACCCCACCCCTCCTCCAATCCCCCTCTCCCTTGCCACCTCATCTGCCACATCCCCTCCTCCACAAATTGGATCCTGGAAATCCGTTCCAACTGATTGCCTGCCGAACGCGACTTTTATATAGCGCCACCCACCTCATCTCTCCCTCCCGCTCCCCCCCCCGTGTCTGATAAGAGGGGAGGAATGGTTGAGCATAAGCAAAGTGCGGCGAAATATTGGATGTTTGCTCCGCACCTCCTTTATGCTCGAACCCCTCTCCCCACCTGAAACCCCCCCCATCTTGATACGTATCCGTCTCGACCCCCCCCCCAGTATTGCCGCTTAGCCAGGACACTCCGTACTTACCCTCCAGGAAGAGAGAGAGAGAGAGAGGCAGAGATAGCGATATTAAACGGCTTAAAGGCTTTCCCCTGATTCGAAAAAGAGGGCGCAAGAGAGAGAGAGAGAGAGAGAGAGAGAGGCGCTGGGCAGCAAATAAAGCTGCCGCCACATATTCCCGTTCGACATTATTCCAATGTCGACGCAGATTTAGCCCCATGGAGTGGAAAGGCGAGGGAGGGGGAGGGAGGGAGGATTGCGTGGGTGGGTGGCGGAGGGTTTCAAATGAGGGATCGGCAGGAAGGGCGTGAGAGGAATAATAAAAAAAAACAAAAGAAAACGCCCCCTTTCATCGCATCGGGGATGTGGACAAAAGGGATTTTTCGGGTGACAACTGGACCGAGGAGAGCAGTCGCTGAGCGGCGAGCCTTCAAGCGGATAGGCTCTCTTGATTGGTGCGCACCTATTTAAGTCGCTCGGGGTTTGTCCGTACAAACTTAGACCACGGGCACGAAAAAGGAACGTGTGTTTTTTCACCTGTAATTTCGGTTCGTTGAGATTGGAGGTATTTTTTTCGCTCTCCTTTCGCTCGCCCGCATTAGTTCTGGTCGAGAGGAGTCGAGAAAGGGAGGCGGTCCGGGCCGAGCTCTTAGGAGAGAGGGGGGGGAGGGAGAGAGATGGCGAGATAGAGGAATAGAGAGGGGAATTCGAATTACCTCCGTGGCGACATGCGCGAGCGCCTACGCTCCCTGCATTCCCCTGCAAACTATTGGCCGTTTTGTCGTTCGGTTGATCACAGCGACCAAGTCTCTCGGCATGATTGGTTTATGTCACTTGGTTGACCACGCGGGCGAATAATTTATCGATTCGCAATCGTTTAAATGGCGCAGGGGGGAAATGGATGTGGGCATATATTTAATCCTAAAGGTTTCTCACTCCCGTTTGCTCTAGTCCTCATTATGTCTTTCTGTGCGACAGCTACCCCCACCCTTCTTATCCTTGTTCCTGTTTGCCGACAAATTATTTCGAAAAGTCCTCCAAAACTTTGCTTCAATTATTCCAAGTCGGCGTTTCATGCAGCTGGATATCGAAAACTGTAACTCGAGTTGATTGGCCTATATATGGTAGAAGAGCGAAGGAAATTCGAAATGAACGGGAAAATGACTTTCCTCTGTTATTTACGAAAATAAAGGTGAAAAAAATGTAGCCGGTAATTTTAGTGGAAGTTCTTCATTGCGGAACTAATAAAAAATGCATACGCTTCACTCGGATAGAGGAAGACATACATTTCAACCGTATTTGCGGAAATAAGGGAGTGCATCCCATATTTTCAAGAGATTTCTTACCGCTTTTTATTTGTATGGCATACATTTGCTATGCCCTTCCCTTTGGCAAAAGTTTGAAATTATTTACGATTTGAGTGGCATATAGTTATTCTTTACTATTTTTCTTGTGGATGATAGTCCTTATCGTTTAAAAGTTTTCTAGTACATGGGAGATGTGTTTCGTAAACACACCGTATGCATTTTAATGTATTTATTTTCAGACAGTAAATATTTTCACCCTCATTGTCGTAACTTTTATAAACAGAAGAAGGTGGAGTTTTGTCAGTTCGTACACTCCTTATCCACCACATGAAGAATCTTCAAACTACATTATTGAACAACCTAATGAATTTTGTTATGACTGTTGATAATCTGCCAGTGAAAGTAAGTTTGGGATAGACAGAGTCTCTAAAATTGAACAACAATATTTACTCGCCTGTTTTAAAAAAGCACATAACCTGACGTCGGACAGAACAGTAAGTCCCTCTTTGATTCGGTCTACTTCATTCCTCCCTTCATTCAATACAACATCCCTATCCTACTTCTGTCCCTTTCTAATCTGCCTAACCCTTCTCCCCTTTATCACAGCCTTTAACATCCAATTTGTCATTCAAAACGCTCTGCAGCCATCTTACCTGCCTTCTTTCGATTTCTCCCAACAATCCTCTCTCCTCCCACACCGGAATCAGCACGTCCTAATTTGTTTTATTTTCTGTCCAACTTCACCTCCTCCATCCTTCTCCACACCCACATTTCAAAATCCTCCAATCTACACCTATTATCTTGCCTCAATGATCATGTTTCCGCGCCGTATTAAAGTCTTGACGAGTCTACGCTCCATATTAAAGTCTTGACGAGCCTTTTCTGAAGATTTACAATGCAACAATTTAAGAGTGTAAAATCATTCCCCTTGACCGGGAATTATTTGCATACTCTGAAATTGTTGCATTGTGATGCATATTTAGCGGATAACTCCGTTAAAAGTTACTGTCGCGGCTTATCCCGCAGTTGCTTGGAATTTTTCTCAAGCTCCTTAATACGCATACTCTTACATACCACACCTGTCATCAATTCTCTCTTCCATGTAAAACCTCGTTGCAAATCTCATGCTTTTAGTTTCGTTTGCAATGGTTCTCATTCCATTACTGTCACCTGGCTTACCAATGCGTTCAGAAATATTAGAAAGCCCTTGGATGGCCGAGACACTTAAGCTTGATCATCCACCAACCTGTTTTTATGATTTCTCCACCGATTTTTCTCCCTACATCAAGTTCTTCCCAATCCTCTTTGAAATATTTTCTCCGCATAATAATAGCGATAAAGGACACTCGCCCCCTACCCCTCTTCCTAACGCTGCACATCCCTTTGTTGTCTCTACAATTTGCCACTGACATCTAAGCAGTCTGAGACATGCAGGGGTTGTGGATAAGGCTCCTGACAAAAAACATATTCACACCCATTTTCTAAAATACATTCCTTAATTCCAAGCAATTCACTCCATCAAATCTGCGATACAGAAAAATACATCCTGATTGATTCCAGGTTCCTCAGTATTAATCACCTCATTACTGCAATGGCATCAAGCGCATCTCCTCCATATCTGAACCCAAACTGTCCGAGTCCCATTAGTAATCATTCTCCCTGCTCTCCATCCCCTTGTTGACGATTCTGAGAACCAATTTACCTACGTGCGAAATCAAACATATCGTTTTGTAGTTCTCACATGTGGCTGCCTTTCCATTTTTTGGGTCACGAGGAGAAATCGATTTGACGAAATCTTCCGGCCAAATGCCTCCCACATAAATCCTACAAATTAGTCCATTGGTACCCCTCCGGTTTTATCTTTTTGAATAGAACGCTACGCTTCGTAATTAAAAAGTTCTGATCATGGGGTCCACATTCGCTCCAGGGAAACTGTAAATTGATCAAACTGACCAGAAACCTGTGCCTAACCATGAAATAGTTCAGCTAATACTTTCCTGCATACTTTGGAATATTCTATATATACCTACACATGTTTTGTGGTGTCTAAACCATGTGTTGGTGATGATTAACCTCTTGTCTCCTATAGAACTCTATGGCTTTCTTCCCGCGTTCCGTTCTTGCTCCTAAGCCGTAGTCACTGCCAAACTCTCTCCAAAATCTCTCCATTCGCCTACCATCGCGTTCCAATCCCACTATACAATATTTCCCTCCAGGAACACCCATGAATATAATTTTTAACTGATGGTATACCCCATCGAAGTATTTCTCCCTTTATTTCCTTGGTGGCATGTAGACCTGAACGATGATCAAGTGACGATGACGCTGTGCAGCATCGGAACCGTGGTCGTGTGAAATATTAAATCTTTATCGTGGAAGTGCAAAGTTTCTTATTTTACTCTCATCGTGAAGGAATTCCACAAAGTTAAACCTGAAACGGTTATGATGACCGAGGTCGTTAGTTCAGATTTTACTTCCATTAAAAATATTCAATCAGTCGTTTCCTCTTTGCTTACTTTATGTGAGGGTAAGTCAATAAATAAGTCGCGAGTCACACGCTGGAGCTGTTATGAACATTTCATTGAGATCGCTAGCAACATCCACCATGCAATCCCGAATTAGCCTCCAGCGATCTTACTTCATCTGTTCGGGCCCCCAAGAAATCATTTGGGTGTCCGATGTACCTTTTGAAAATGAAGATGCTGTCGCCCGTAGAGGTTATTCTTTGGCTGGACGGCAAATAAAAGACCTCTTTGCTGCCGGCTCGTATCAAGGACTTGTAAAGAAAGAGATGGGATAAGTGTCTCTGAATGTACAACAGGGCGAATATTTATAAATTGAAATAAATTTCAGGAAGTAACTTTGATTATCATTGTCAGTATCCGGTTGTGAGTTATTTGTAGGATTACCCTCGTATCTCCCTATCCTTTTGTTCAATTTTATTCCTACCCCTAGCTAACTTACTATACATCGTATAATACTATACAGTGTAGCGTAAGTAGCTGATTGGGCCGAGTTCCGTAGTTGCCAGGACTCAATTTCATTATGGTTTCCATCATAAAAATCATGGGATGACTGATTGATTTAAATTCCCGTCGCATTCCTCAGTAGTATTTTTAATGAGACACTATCACGAACTGCGTGGCCATCCCACTAAGGCCAGACGCCTTTCCAGATTCCAACTGCGGTAGGGGTCATATTCGAAGAAGTAAGAAGTTTTTTTAGAGGTAATTTTGATTACCAATATGGGAAAATTGACTTTAATTCCTTGTTGTTGCCTGGACAGTATTGAAAAATAGGATGTGTACTGACGATAATAAAATGATATTTATAACTGGTTAAGTTGCATGCAATGTTAAATTTCAATTATCAGCGTTTTTAAATATCCATGTCGATCTGTGTACGAGTATTAATTATAACAGATATATAAAACCATAACCACAGTAATCAACCCGAAGGTCAGTTTGGTAGATGATGGTAGAGTTCACCCAGTATTGAGCCCTATAAAGTGTGTGACATTCACATATCAGGGTAGGGGAGTCAGTTCCTTTCCCTGTGCCGGTTATGGTTTCCCAGGAAGATCCGGTACCCGAAAAATCACATAGCTAACAAATATATAATGACATGTAAATTATATCAGCTATAAAATTTAAATTTAGATGAAAATTCGAACAATGTTATTAGGATTCATTGTTAGAGTCGAATAAATGGAAGTAGAAGATTCCAAGCTTCCTTCCTCTACTACGTATTCATAAGTATTTTCCATTCCCAGAAATCCTTTTTAGTTTTGATTGCTCCAGCTGCCACGCTCCGTCTAATTCCTTGATCGCTGAACATGTGATTGCAAAATTATCTGTATCCCTCCCCCCTCCATCTATCCAAATCATTTACCTACTTTGATGAAAAAATGTTGATTTTAATTCTATATCTATAAAAAATGGCTTAAGAAAATAATTTTAGAACTATGGAAGACGATTTATCCGATGACGAAAAAATTTTGCTGTTGCAGATACCTGTGTACCTTTAAGTAAAATAATGCCACTTTTCTGAACATGAAGTGTAATTCAAATTAAGTTGAACCATTTCTCATAGGTTCTTTTTTCCTTCTCTTTTTTTTCCCAGTCCATGATACCTTTGTTTGACCAACAGAGTAGACATAGCTAAGGTTTATGCACAATACTACATTTATGGACAAACTATTTTCTCAAACAGAAAAGGTTTAATGTGCTGTTCTTTCGGAATCAATTTTGTCTCAGTCTTAAAGCCAATCTGATAACATGAGCATCGCAAATATTAATAAAAACATTCAGTTTATGATTAAATTCAGTGGGAAAAGGCAGGCCAAAACATTCGTTTTTAAATATTGTTTTTTGATAGAAAAAGTCAAAAAATGTTTATGATGAAATCTGCAATGCAAATACTCATTTATCTGATTATGCATGCTATCTTATTTCTCCGCGATGATATATATGTAGAGATTACTAACGAAGGGCCAGTATCCGAAAACTAGTTTCGAATGATTTAGGCAGTTACAGTAACTCTTGCAAAGGATGTTCCTTCACCTCTGTCTTGGATTTGGTTAAAAATCCTGAAATCACTTTATCCGCTTATGTGTTAGATTTCAGTTTTCAATTTAACATATCTCATGCCGCACAACGCACTCAAATATACTTGTCAAAAGTTTCGGAGACGGTACTAGCATTAATATATTTGACAAGCGTCTTCGGCGTACGAGATTTTACGAAATGAATCCCTCTTCTTTACATATAAACCTACTTGCGTCTTTCCCTTAATGCTTTCAAGTACCTAACGGATTTTATAATGCTCCCCAGAACAGCAACTGCTACCCAGAGGAACAGGAGAAATTAAAATCTCGAAAAATATCTTGACAAAATAAGTTCGTCCGGTGAGGCTGACATTATACATTTAAGAAAGCTAAACTCACAAGTTCAAGTAATCTATTGGCTTTATCGATGCCAAAAGTATATTCAACTCAATAGTTACATTTATTTAACCATTGTTATTTTTTATACAATCATTTATGCCGAATTTTTAGGCAAAATTCATACATTTCAATGTGAAAAAATCGTGAAATTAAAGAAACAAAAGCAATTTTAAAATGTAAGAATATAGAGAGGTTAAAAATGGAGTTTTTAAAACAATAAAATTAAAATTGTAGTTGATTTAAAGTTTATAGTATTTATAGTATATGTAGTTTTTATCATTGCGGGACGATATGTTGCTGGTAAGTCGAGTATGCTCGCCAAAGCCTATCTTGAGTTCCCCAAAGGTTTCATGCCTTGAGCCTGTCACTGTCAGCAGTAGAAGCATTGCAAGTATGGGAACGCTACGAGATATGTTCAAAAAGTAACGGCGCTTTTTTATAATTTCACATAGAGCACAATGAGTTCTTGCCACGAGGTCAAGCGATCAATGAACAGTACTACTCAATGGTTCAACACCGTTTACGTAAATCCATGCAAAGAATACGCCCGTGTTCGTGATGAAACAATTCACGGATTTGGCACCAACACGATAATGCACCTTCTAACCCTGCTCTTCGCTTGTTTTTCATGAATATTTGGCCGAAAACAGCACTAAAGTAATAATGTCTTAGTCTTCATATTCGCCAGACATGGCTCCATAGTGTGACTATTTTCTATTCCCAAAAAAAACAACAGGTTGTCACCAGTGGGCGTTATAAAATTGCGGACGAACCATTTAGCCATGAATTTTGCTCGTGATCTCGCTTTCATTTTAATCCAAAGGTTTCAACTACTCTTCCTGAATGTTCCGCTGTCCATCTCATTGAAGTCTCAACCCCACGGAATCGAATTATATGTGTCAGTACTCGTTCATTATTGAAACAGAAAATGGTGTGTAATCTGACTGCAAATATCCATGTTATTATTAAATCAAGAATTAGGACCTAGAATTACAAATAATACGTTCAGTTGCACGGCATAGAACCTCCAGTCAACGAGGAACCGTGACACCCCATCCAGGAGGAGAAACAGGTTATCCCATTGCATTCAATTTGGCATCATTCATTATATGGCCTTTGTTCAGGCTGTACATACAAACATTTCTGGGTTTTAATGACGATTGTTTTGATTTGTGTTGCGCAACATATGGCTGTTGATGTTCTCTGGCCATTAAATGCTTAATCAGGGGCAGTTGTTTATGTTTATAGGCTCTCATTATACCATTTGTTTTGGTACGGAAAGGTCTTGCGGGGATGATCATTATTGCGAGAGATTTACTTTAAATTATAGCTGATATGTCAACTTATTCGAAGTGCGTGAATTGCAATCAACGTTTGAAACAGTTGAAAATCTTGCGATTTGATCCGGCCTAAACCTAAAAGGTATCTAAAGCTATCATTTGGCTATACGGTGCATTTCATGAGAAATCGATCACTTATCCACTCTAATTGATTGAATTTGACAATAATGATTCTATTGGAAACCTGAGGAGCTCTTGTGCCCGGAAATAAATGCGTCTCACGGGTATTCGATAGCATTTCATAGTTCACATCCCGTGTGGAATCGTGTATTTTCCAGCAAAAGACGACTCAAATAAAGTCATCGTAACATGGGCAGCATAGAAAATTTTGTAAGTTTTGCTGTCAATAATTTGTCCCTAATTTCAAATGGTTTCAAATTTTTATAGTGTATTTTAGGGATAAAGTCATCGCGATTTAAGATCAAGAATAATACTAAAAAAAGACCAGGTGACAGGTTAAACTAAGATTTTTATAATTATTCATAAAGTCAATCAAAAATGAACTTATAAAGGAACTGATCTTATAGTCGCATATGCCTAATTGGTTTTAGAACATTAAATGGCGTTGCGAACTGTTTTTTTCGATTAAACAAAGGCATAAATCAGTTATAATTCATAAACGCAGTGTCACGATTATTTAAGAGCAATAAAATCATTTTTTTTCAACCATTTCAAGTATATGTACTTTTTTTTACCATAGACATTGAAAAGATAACAGCCACAAGGTCCAATTGACAATTTGGAAATCATGCAGTTTATTTTATCTCTGTGTTGTAACTATGCTATGGATTGTGCTTAGGTAATGCTATATACTCTTACCTTATTTAAATTTCGTCACAAAAAGGGAAAAACTTTAACAGAAGTGACTGTGAATCTCCAGTAAACTGTTTTTATCGTAAGTTGGATTAGAATAATATTCCCTATTATTTATTTACGCCCTCCTCATTTCGTTTATGGGTGCAATAATTTAACGTAGGGTAAATCTATTTGTACAAGATTTTCAAAAATGATTTATACGAGTAGGTTTACTTTTACTAATGACAGAGACAGACGGGAAACCTGGAGATATCTTGTACAACGCAGTAAAAAATGGCAATCAATTGGTATTGAGAGTCGAAATTAAATTTCTTGTATTTTTATCAACTATTTATTTGCTTAAATATTAACACATTGAAAGTGTTTCTCCTGTCCATCCAAGATCCACAAAAGGAATCTGTTACAAGTGCTTGAAGTGTGAACCCAAAAGTTTTACATAGGTCTCCAATTTAACCGAGTGTAATCAAATTTTTGTAGCTGAATGCATTCTATGAAAAACACTATCTTTATATTTTCATATATGAACATATATATTATTATCGGCAACCTTCCGATTAAGGTAGGTTTTGGATGGACACACTCTACCAAATGGTAGAGTGGCAATTCTCTTGTGTCAACATTGTGATAGTACAACATGTGTCCAACCTAAAGTCCTATTCTACAACTCAGTCCCTCTTCAACTGCGCGTACTTCGTTCCTCCCTTCATCCCGTCCGATATCCCTGTTCTATTTCTGCCCCTTTCCTAACATCCTCACCTCTACCACTGTTTTCAACATCTCATTGCTAATCACGGATTATGGACACCGTATTTTTTATAGTTATATATTTATATTTTTATGAGGGACACCGTACTGTGAGCATTGTATAAGCAATTGAGAAATCAAATTTAAAAAAATATTTTTTTCAAATGACAAACATGTGAAGAAATTACAAAAGGAAAGCGAAGGCGAAAGGAGCTAAAAAGATACATACTTAACCAAGATGCAAAACATTAATTGTAGCTTATAAATAATGTGTATCTTAACAAAAATATGATAAATATACCAGCTACATTAATACCAATAATAATCAAGGCACCTGTGAGTACTGTAGTAATGAAAATAACCCAAAAATAATGCTATGATACCTGAGAATGCGCATAAAAGTAGTGGTAAAAAATGGAAAATAAAAAACAAGATTATGTGTAATTTGATTTCATTACCAGGCTCAAAATTGTTTATCGATCACGTGTGTTTCTATTCTCTTATGCCGTAATTTACGACGTTTTTCGTCCGTATTTCCACGAGCGATCTCTTCTGCAAACCTTTTATGCATTAATTTCATGATTGCATAGTAAGATTCAATCACTATTTGCCTAAAAAATTGTTTTGGTAACTTATTCATGGAAATAATTTGTATCAGATATCATCAAGTTTAAATTGTAACACTTACATACGGGTTCTTCACCAACGTACCTTCTTAATAGCTCAACACATTCCAATTGAATATAGGTCGTCCGTCCCTTTTGACCAATGTGTTGTCAGGTTTCCATTATTACCACGAAGGACCTATTTTTAGATTGTTGTCGATGACCAGAAAACATTCATTTTCTAATTTCCTACTCAATTTGGATTTCAAACATGATAAAATTCATATATGAATTCAAATCAGCGGCTCTTTGATTATTATTTTCCAGACGTATGCTGTTGCTTAAATCCAAGAACGAACGATGTTTTAAACTTCTTTTAAACCAGCGCAATTCCGTGTTTGTGAAAATTCAAATGTATCCGTATCAACGACTACTTGATATTGTCTTTAATTGCTATTAGAAGAATGTGCCATATTTCCTCCGCTCTCAATCCTGAAAAGGTTTTCTAGACACTCTTGTGGAAACGTTGTGGTTTACTGAGGCGTGACTTAAAGCGTTATAGGTGTGGTAAGTGTGGTGCCTATGTTTCTCCGATTCGCTGGGAATCGGTCGTTGCTGGACTTGATTTACAGAATCAAAGTTGACACACTGGAAAGCTTTCGTGGGATATTGGCCTTCAAAGTTTCAGAATCACTATCTATGTTCCATATTCGTTCCCATCAAAGTTATCTTTATTGAGATGGCGTCACGCATTCCTTTGCCCTGCCTAAAGCGAAATTGGCTTCCACCTACGAGTAGGCAACCGCCTCGCAAGTAGTCTCTTGACCTGCTTCACCAACATTTATTGGTGCCTCTTAATGTCAACTTATCCGAGCCCAAAATGAAACCCTCGTTTTTATAGTCCCCATAATCTGCTGATTTACTTCTCCTCGAGATGGGATTAAAATTGACTGTATGTAGTCCAGATAAAAACCACCCTCGCAGATGATACAAGGAAGACAAAAATGTATTTATTTTTTTTGCTTAATACGCCTCGGTAAATCTTTTGACTTTTGCCTTCTCGGCTGCTGTGTTTGATTACATTTTATATAACATATAAATGGCACTCCACTCAATACTCAAGAAAACAACATTAATATTTAGAAAAGGCACGCAGCAAGGAACTTAGGTGTTTGAGCTAATAAATTCTGGGCATTAATTCCCTTTTTTCAATCTTGGGTGACTGAAATGTCAGCCGGACTATTTAATAAGTTGTAATTACATACATTTTTGTTGCTTTTCGGATTAGATTATTGCAAAAAAATTTAGCATTTAAAAAAAATTAAAATCTTGAAAAATAATGCAGAAATTCTGATGAAAAATATTCTCGATGCTAAAATCACTTAATTAATCACATGGATGAATTTACCTTGAAATCGTATTATCTTTTTTTATTTATATATACCCTGTAAGCTACCGTCAGGGTGTGTAGCTGAATGCATGTTTTTAAAACTCATTGACCACTCTATGAAAGATATTGAGCTCAAATATTTTTATTGTCCTCAATACCGCTTTTAAAATTAGGACTTGGTTTTCTATTTTGATATCTTAAAGAACTGCTTTCTTCTACTCAAATGTATAGTTAAGTAATCAGCCCTGTAGTATTATATTCTCGCCAATATTACAAAAGGTTTTCAGTATACCAGGAAAATACTTCATAGAAGTCATTTTATTATTACGATTCTTACATCGATTTTGACGATATTTTTTCGAGATGTGGCACAATATCAATAAGATAGTTTACTTTAAGTATTCAAATGAAATGGGTTTGCTCCCCGAGCATTTGCCTTTCTTTAGAAAACGTAAAAATTTTATCTTACCATATTCATCAACCAACCCTCATTCATGCCAGAATTTTCAATATCACGCGATATCTATTATCGTCCATAAACCACTTAAAATAGCCTGAAGATAGTACTATCTTTTTCCTCATTTCCAGCGAGAATTGTAATTTTATTAGGCTTCGAATCTCAGAGGTTTTTGTGGATCATAAACTTCAAAAGATGTGTTCATGATGGTGTTGTGTCAAATTCTAAAATATGCTGTACTATTTTCATTCATACTGGCCAAGGGTGACCCTATGTGTTTCTTTGGTGTTATTTTAATGTAATTAATTGTTCCCTTTTAGCAAAAATTATCCATATAATGCCTACAGGCAACTACTCTCAACTTTAAAATTTTTATACGAGGGCGATTCAAAAGTAAGGTCTCCTATTTTTTTCATGAAAAATTAAATTTATTCTGAACTTTGTGTACATTGTTGGAAAGGATGAGCATTTAGCTATTTTTCTACATAGTCGCCTTGACGATCAATCACCTTTTGCATCCTTGTAAGCAGCTTTTTAATACTGGTATCGTACCTTTCTTCCGCCGCGTCACAAAGTCAACTGACGACATCCAGGGCATTGTACTGGCTCATACCCTTGACAACGATTTATCATGGTTTATTATATCAAGTTTTTGCGATAAGAAAGATAAATATACTATTTTCTTAAAATATTTTCCCAATATCAATCCTAATAATAGTTAAGGTCAGAGATTCAACGACCAGTACCTCAGGCCTAGCTATTAAACTAGAATTTCTTTAACAGTAGTGAGACCGATCGATGTATGCAATCTATCCTTTCTGTGCCAACAAATGCTTTATTCGAATCTCAAAATGATAATGAATCAATTAGTGAAGTGAAGAGTAATTTCTAAAACTGGTACTAAAAGGTTTATTACAAACGGAATAAATGCAATAATTCCCGAAAGCATTTGTCATTTCATTAAAATTTGGCGTGAATGCATACCGTTGCCCTATGTCCTCGTCATTAAATAATTTGTGAGTAGCCAGGGGTTTATTTATTTTATAGCTTTGAAGGAGTGATTTTATAAGATAAAGAAATGGATTTTTCCTAAATCAGAAAGAAATGTATTCATATTGCCGCATAGCTAATCAGCTAATGTTTCAAAGACCCCTCTTGCTACATCATTTCAAGGTGATCTTGCTGACCTACGTTTCCAGATGAATTCGAAACTCTTCTCGCCTCATTCATTCCTTGTTGAATTTTCTGGCGGGTGAGAATTTAGTAGGCTCAGTATTGACATCTTTCTGCACATGCCAAAGAGCTTGATTTTTTTCGCCACGCCGCCGATAAGGGCCTTTGCTTTAATCCAAGGGAGCACTTATGCTAATTCAGGAGCCGATAAAACTTCTTTTTCACTTCACTAGATTAAAATCCCTTCCATATCTGAATGAGGGCGCGAAGGATGGTCGGGAATTTTGAGGGCTGGGCCAGGAGACGAGGGCCGAGGGAGGGTGGGCCTCGGAATGGACTGCTGTCGCGTGCTCTAGGGGAGGGAAAAGGGGAGGGGGGCAGGGATGGCAGGGGAGGGGGCGGGAGGTGGTCCTGCAGATGCTGGGGAGGACGGGGAAATGGCTTTCCCAGACTCCCTTCTCCTGAGATATGTCTTCAAAAGAGCACGAGCCATTCCTATAAATCCCTCCTCCGCCCAATCGCTAGGACGTCTTCCCTGACGCCCGAGATCGTCGTTATGGGTTGCCGCATTACCATTTATTCCCTTCTTTTGCACATCGTGGTCGATATTCCCCTCCCACTACCTCCACTACCTCCCCCGGATCCCTTCGCCCTCGCACGCCGCTCGAAACCAATGCTCTCGCAGCCCTCCGTCCGCCCTCCACCCCAGCCTCCCTCCACGGCCCATCAGGGCCATTACGGATTATTTATCGCGGCCAGTGACTTCCAAGAAGTGAGATGCCCTCGCCTTTTAAGCGCGCTCGCGTTTTGCCGCGGATTGCTGTTTTGCGTTGCCATCCCTCCCAACGCCCTCCGCCTACGAGCGCCTTGCGCTTCGCCAACAAAATTGACACGAGCCACAATCTAGGGCTGGCGTAAGGCGGAAGAAAGCCCCGGGTTCCACTTATGGCCCTGCTTAATAGATATCTTGAGAAGACTTAATTTCCAGTACATTCCTCAACAAACGTTGAAGAAAGCTCCGTGGAATATAGTGTATGACCTGCCCACGAAGGCAGGCACGGTTTAAGCCTTTTCCAATAAAATAATTTCCAGTGTTATTTAGTTGAAAAAATATGTAAAAAACAAACCATTAAAAGCTATAGCTAGTAGAAGCTATAAGTCGTATTTGTCTTACAAGCAGAATTAATATCGTTTCTTTCCATTGTTGTACATGTACATACACAATACATTTTATTGCGGGCTACTGGAAAGAGAGGTGAGCTTTTCATCCTGACTACTGAGCGCAGCACCGGACTGTATGATTAATGAGTAGGTTGGAGTAACTGCTCCAACACCCTAATTAATATAAGCAATTAACGCTTTATAAATACTGACCGACGCTAACGTCATTCCTTTCATATACTTGACGAATAATCAGAGATTGCATAATGTTTCCTATTTAATCAAGCTCCCTGGTAGCGACAAAAGATCGCATCTACGTACGAAAATATATCTTCCTTGCGCCGATTTGTTTTTGTGATGAATTTCTCTCCCTATCCCCATCCCTTTTTGAAACCGATAGCCGTTCTCAAAATGTAAGTTATACGATTGGAGAATATAAACTGGAGAGCAGAACAGACGGGCGAATATCCGCTTCCGGGAAAGGGACAACTTCAAATAAATCGATGACAAATAGAATCTGAATCCAAACTATGTTTAATCTTGCTGCCGCTGCTGCTGGAACTTCTCTGTTGTTCCATCCGTAGGGCGGCGGAACGTTAATTTATTTGACGACGTCAATAAATTCCTTCTCTTTGGGTAAACCTCTTTGCCAGTTTCTCCTCAAATGAGGAGAGTAGAATACATAAAACATTCATGTGTCCGCGTGACGCATCGCGTCGAACCAACGAATTGAGAAATTGGCCAAGAGCGAGGAAACGCCTCACCCCCCCCCCCGCCCCCCTAATCTCTCCCTTCCTCCCTCCAGGCCTATTCTCGACTCCGCTCCCTTCCACTTCAAACATATTTTCCTCTGCCTTTGCTCTCCTTGCCGACCACGAATATAAACCTAATAAAGTTCACGGAAATTGCCAAGATAACAGTCCTGGTAGTAGATAAATTTCCTAAACTTTTGTGCGGGAGACAAATCGGTTCCACATCAACCTCGACCCCCTAAAACGAACAGTGGGGCGAATTAAATTGGAAGGGGGGAAGGCGCCAAATGGAACCTCCCAACTCTCTCGCCTTTCTTTCTCCCTCGGTCCTTTTCTCGGAGAGCGGGAGGAAGGGATTTTTTAAGCCCTGCTGAACTATGCCTTTTGAACCGATGGAGGTGCACTTCACCAGGAGAATAGGATTCAATGCTTTTTTCCTCCTCCCGACCCCCCCCCCCCCAAACCCTCCCGTGGTCTCCTCGAGCTGCGCCTATTATGGGCTCGCGGGTGTTGCCGCGGAGGTGTTCCAGTGGTTTCTGCTCCGGCCGCCATTCTCTTCTCTCTCCGCCATTCCTTACCGACACGCACTTTTTCGCACTACGCTCAAACAAGTTCGCCACACTCAGCGGCTGGAAAACTGTCTTATTTACTTTTTGCTGGATCTACAATGTTGCAGTGTTCCCTTCTCTTTTTCACACATCCATTCTTTAAAGTTCGTTTGGCTTATTTCCCTAAACTCTGTGCAAATCTTACACGTGCGCTTTAACTGGCTGTAGTATCTGCATGATGAATATTCAATCACTGTTCGAAGCAGTTTTTTCTGGATAATAGTAATGCACGACAGGTAAAAATTCGACCTCGATGGAATTTTGATGCGTCAATCATATAACCTCAGACCTGTTGTCAGACATTAATAGACATGTCTATCGTTTGTAACTAGTAGTTCGGTCTCACCAGCTGTTCTCCAGTTTTGAAGTAGATACTAGATTAGTAGTACGAAAATACCTGTTTTTTGTACGAAGCAATAAAATTTCCCCAGTCCAAACACAAGTAAAAAGATGTGCAAGAGGGGTTCCGGCCCATTTTTCTTTGTTTTCCTCCAGTTGGGACAATGGCCGAAGCCATATCTCACCTTAAATTTAGCCCAGGTAAATCCATACCAGGAGAACATAAAATCCATATCCGAGATGGGATTATCATCCGTGACGTCCGGGAAAGCGCGTTACTCACCGGCCTGGACCCGTCGCCAACCGGTCCCATAATCCTGCATTTAAGTGTTCCCTGCCGGCGTGGGATATCCGCATGTCCCTTCCCAATTCCTCCTCATAAACTCCACCTTCAGAGAGAGAGATGGAGATCGTGGTCTCCGTGGCTCCCCACGCTCTCAACTCGGTTTTAATTCCTTGAATTTGTCGAAATTTTTGTTTCTATTACAATGTACATACACGTGAGCTTCGTCTTATAGTTCTTCTGTACGGCGTATCATCAGTAGCGTCTGTTTAATAAAATGATATATATGTATGTACACATGACTAGCATTTGTCAGGCATACGCATACCCTTTGTTTTTTTCCAAAACGTTTCTTGTTTTTAATTTGAAAGATGCTGATGCCACTCAAAGTTTCATTTAATATATAATGCCCTACGCCATATAGCACTTATTTTGCACATACCTACCGATGGATTTTATTTAAATACCCCTGAAAATTCAGCCAGAAATTTTGCCATTTCTTGCTTTCTGCTTTCCGATATGATGCACCGTTTTCTGACCTTTTTAATGGTTGAATCTCGCAATTAACTTCATCAGGCAATACATTTTTTGTCAATATTTCAAGGCGATTCTGGCTAAACTTGTCTCAAGATGAGACAAATATTTTGCAATCTTGTGTCATCTATTTCTTCTTAACTGCCGCGTTCAATTGATAACTTGTAATGTATTCCACCGTTCAACCACCTCGCAGCCCTCCCATCCCATCGTGTTAATTATCGTCTGACTCAAAAGCAGCATGCTCATTTTTATTCAACAAAAATTCCGATCGTTGCCATCGAAGCTGTCTCTATAGGATGAAATTATCTTCTTATTTGAAAATCCGTGAGACGTTCTACAGTACATTTTTTCGCTTAAATCACTTTTGAACTTCATTAATGAAAAGAAAGCGTTCTCATCAAAAGGTTTACATGCTTTATACTGATTATACCGTTTTTCACAATCTACACTGAAGTAATTTTTGCTATTCGATTTTATTCATTTATTTATGAATCTTATGTTTAAATTTTAAATTCGACAACTTATAATTTAAAATGGAAATGGAATAAATGAAAACAAATGAATGAAAATAAATGAAATTGAAGTAATGCTAGCGTGTAAATCCTCCCTTAGGGATAAGCTGACGCCGCCTCCCCTCCCTCCAAACCCTTCATTCCTAAATCGTCCAATTCACGGTGGGTGTCCGTCCCAAACGGCAGACATGATCGTGGCGTGGTGGCACAACACCCACAAGTAATGCAGTTATCCCAACAATATCTTCCAATTCCCAGCGGCAGCGGCGTCGTCGCGCGGCGGACATTACTTTGGGACCCAGCGCAACGTACCCCCACTTCGCCCATTCCTTCTCTCCCTCTTGAGGCGGTGGCCTACACCCCCCACCGCCACCCTCCGCCCCTCGGGAACCGCTCCCCTCGAGAGCATCGCCGAAAGACCCACCACTCCGTCTCTTAGGAGGGCACCAGGCGCACGCCCCGCATGGTGCCGTCCCGTCGGCCTAAGCACAGGCCGCGAGCCCATATATATTCCATGGGTCTCGCAGCCATGAGTGGCGCCCCCCCCCCCTCCTCACTATTGAAAAATGGAGGAGCGGCAGCGAATGAGTGGGTGTGTTTTTGAAGGGGTGATGGGGGAACGAGAGTAAGAGAGCGAACGAGAAGAGGGGGGGATTGCCGGGTGGGTGGGTGGGGGGGGCGGCGACTCGGAGGAGGAGGTTTGAATAATGCAAGTAAGGGCGGGGGGGGTGAGGAAAAAGGGGGTGCGGGGTGAAAATGGGGTTGGCGGGGGATGAAATAAAGGTGATGGGCCGAGGGGTTGGGGAAACAAATGGGAGTGAAGTGGCCATATGGTAGCGGAAGACGTCTTATCGCTTGGCTCGCTGCTTGGATGGTCCACGTTCGATCACCTGCACCCGCACTAAACACTCAAAGAGCAGCCGTGGAGTCATCCCCAATGTCCACTGCCGCTTTAAAAGAGCGAAGATGATGAGATTCCGATTTTTACAATCGGAGGAGTTCTCCAGAAAGATAAATTTGGGTGACAAAGCATTCTCTATTTAGACGATTGTTTCGTCAATTCATCGGTAGTTTACGTTTGGCATTGTCATATTAATTTGATGGCAAACGATGCCTCGGAATAAACAGTATTAATTTTGTAGACCAAACAATAGGAACCGTGCGGTAGAATGATTATATTTTCAAATGACCAACATAGCCTCATATTATTATATGTCTTCACTCGCCATGGAGTCCGAACTAGATGCGAGGGAATGATTTTTGCCTTCCAGCGACCTCTACACAGGGCCGAGTGAAGGACTGCTCCAGGCAGTGCCACCCATGCCACAGGGATTTGGGAGAGGGGTTTGTTGCAAAGGTATTTGACCCCCGTGGAGTGGCCTTTAGAGTGACGGTGTTACATTAAAAACACAACGAAAGAAGGCAATCGGGGGCTCAACAATATTTCATCGAAACATTCTGTTGATGGGCACTGTAATTAAAAAGAGTCCTTGCAACCATGGGACACGACTCACCACTATCGGTGAGTCTACTATCTAGTGGCGTGAGAGACAAGTTTTCCACGATCTTCGTTGTACCTTGCATTATATTTAATCCATATATATACATATATATTTAATTCCTTGCAAGGCTGAATCCACATCAGAACCTGAAAATATGACGCAAAATAGGACCAATGGAGTTAAAATAGGACTTAAAACGTTAGCAAGATGTTGGAAACAGGAAATTTGGTAAATAAAAAGCGGTAGATGAAGAGAGAGGGAAGATAGATACTTAAGGGCTGTGCAAGTTGAGATGGAAGTGTCGCAGGCTTTATTAGAAAAAAAATTATAAAAAATATTTATAAAAATTAAATAATGTGCATCAAAGGAGAAGAAAGTCAGCGAAGGGTAGCAATGGTATTGAGCCAAATGGTTGGAAGTAGCCCAGTAAATATAGATCATATGAGGGATAGAATATATTATTGCCAGGAATAAAAGCTGAGTCAACGAAATCGGCCATTAAGGTGTGTATGCGGACAAGTAGGCATAGAGGGTAAGAATTGCATAGGGTGCACGATCAATTAGAGGAAACAGTTGAACGTGTATGTAGGAGAAAACATTTAAGAGCGACGGGAGATTCGAATGCGGTGTTGGGCAGAGGGAGAGTTGAGAGTGAGCAAGGGCACTAGAATTTAGGAATGGCCGCGGAAAGAAGGAGTGGAGTCTGCACGAGGGAAGTGTTTCATGATTACCAGCACCTGGCCCAAAAACCCCAATTGGCAACTTGTACATGTGGAATATGCACGGAGGCACAGACAGATATCGCCTAGGCTATGCTATCTATGGCTTGGCACAGATTTAGGAACAGATTAAATAGCACAGTTTCCTGGGAGTGGATGCGGATTCAAATCATAACTTGGCCAAAATGAAATGTAGTGTCAGATTCAAGAGAATAATACAAAGAATACGGATGAGGATTGGTAATGGGACGGGGTAGGGTAAGAAAATTTGGCTGAGAAGAAATGAAAAGATTACCAGTCAACAAAATACGGGTAAAAACCGAGTAGAAATTTGGGGACGTAACAATAAAGTAATATTGAAAGCCGGAATTGAAACCATTGGGGTATTTAATAGGAAAAGAACTAAGGTACCATAGAATATAAGCGAAATGATTAGGACGATAAAAGAGGGAAGGAAATAGAATAATGTAAACACAAGAAATAGAAAGACGTAAGGAAAGAGGGATTCATAATAAATTGAGAAGGGAAACTAAAGAGGTGAAAAAAGTGTTGCGGACGGTGCAATTTGAGGATATGGAAATATCACCATGAGAAGATTTAATGTTGCATTAAAAAGAAAAATGAAAGTATTTTATTGAAACGAGAAGGATAATTCCGTGTGCCCTATCAATGATACTTCAGAAGGGTTATTGATGTGACCAGAAAAGTTCAACAGAGATTGAGTGAACATATTGACGTGAGCATATTAAACCAGAAAGCTTAGGAATATAAAAAGAGTATGTCGTGATTGGGGATAGCTCCGGTCCAGGACCAGGTCCAATTTGATTTGCTAGATGGATAGGACACTAAGGAAATTGAAATGAAACAATGGCGTGGGAGTATAAATCGTCTTCATGAAACTGTTTGAGGGTTTTGAAAAACGTGGAAGGAATATATTGACAATCCGTGGCATTGATAATGGTGGCCGGCAAATTTCGCCAGATCTTTTTCCTAAACCAAAAACTGTGGCTAACAGTCGCATGCCCGACGATTAAGCGGTGAGTCTGATTTCGCACGCAACAAAGGTGATTTACTTAGGGTCGTCAATGAGAGGATGGAGATGAAGCAAATGGTTACTCAGGCATAGATCAGTTTGGATTCATGAAGAGAAGAGGCACGCGTGATGCCATACCAGGAATGAGGTTGCTGATAGAAAGGGGCGTGGAATGCAATCAGGATGAATTTGTTGTTCCTTATATCTCTAGCTCGCGTTCTACATAGTGGTTCGGGTAAAATTAATGAAGGTGTTTCAATGAATATGAGTAGATTGGGGCTTAACCGCGACCTGTACGTGCAATCGACTGCGTAGGTGTGAGTGGCTTACAGTGCCAGGAAGTGTAGCGTTAGGAAGAGGGGGAAGACAGGAGTGTCCATTATCAGCGGTGCTTTTAAGCGTTTTCGTGGAGGAAATGTTTAAAATTGAATCAGAAAGCTGGAGTAAAGGATAAAAGTCGGAGGAAGTTCATAAAAATCAGGTTTGTTGATCATGAAGCTCTAGTTAGTTACACAGCCAAGGGGTGCACAACGGCTGCATTGGAGGGGAGTGTGATAAGTATGGGATGCGATTAAAGGTAAACATACGAAGTTATGAGGTTTTCGAGGAAGAGGAAGGCGTTAAAATCGGAGTTCATAATCAGGTAATACAGTTTGCCTAGCTATGAATTAGATATATATATATATAAATATATAAATATATAAATATATATATATATATATATACACACACACACACACATATATATATATATATACACACACACATATATATATATATATATATATACATATATACATATATATATATATATATATGTATATACACACACACAGATATATATATATATATATATTTCGCGACCCACATATATATATATACGAGGGTCATCCGGAAAGTAGTACCCGTTCGTGAAATAAAGACACAAAAGTAAATATTAACAAACATAAAAAATTTTATTTGAAAGAGGATACTTTAAACTACTTCTCAACATAATCTCCAAGCAAATTAAGGCATTTGTCATAACGTGTGACAAGTTTCTGTATTCCTGCTGCATAGTCCTTCGCCGCCAGCTCATTGAGATACGCGAGGGACCCATCTTGCACAAATTTTTGCATAATGCAGATGGTGTTTAACAATTTCATGAACAATTGTTCGAGAAACATTGGGAAAATGCTCACAGATGTCATCAATTGTGACGCGCCGATCGTTCCTCACGAATTCGTCAACTGAGCTCACCAGTTGGTCTGTAATGACAGACGGTCTCTCCGAACGCTCATCGTCGTGTGTGTTCCCCCTCCCCATGTTGAAGTTGCGACACCACCGCCGAACAGACGACTCGTCCATTACATTGTCTCCATACACCTCCTTTAATTGGCGATGAATATCACATGGGCGAACGTTTCTTGCATTGAGGAATTTAATCACTGCCCTCACTTCACAACTGGCGGCGTTCTCAATTTTTTTAAACATTGTAAACAATCACAGAAACAACACAGGCAATGCTAGCGTCACGCAACTTGGCTCAGAGAAGGCAGACAAGCCACTGAAGCTATCTGACCTCGTCCAGCGGCTACTCGTGTCGTCAGCACTTCATGCGGCACGAACGGGTACTACTTTCCGGATGACCCTCGTGTGTGTATATATATATATGTGGGTCGCGAAAGTCCAGTGGGTAGAGCGTTGGACTGCTGACCGGAGGGTCCCGGGTTCGATTCCCGGGCAAGGCACTCTGGGCACCTGCAGCTTCACCCAAGCTAAAGTGATTTTTCGGGTACCAGGTCTTCCTGGGAAACCATAACCGGCACAGGGAAAGGAACTGGCCCCCCTACCCTGATGTGTGAATTTCACCAGCCGTCGGGCTTAGTACTGGGTGAACTCTACCATCACCTACTAAACCGACCTTCGGGTTGATTACTGTGTTTATGGTTATATACATACATATATATAAACATATGTACATTCCTTCTCCATCGAAAACCTTCCTAAACGGTAATCTATCAAACAATTATTGTTATTTTATATTACTTCTGAATTGGTTTAAACGTGGTTCTTTAATCAGATGAAATACTTCACATTTAATAGCCTATTCAATTTACAGTATGAAATCTATCTTAATTTGTTTAACTGAATGTCTTTCATTGCCACGGTTCATTTCACCTACTTGGTCAAAATCTCAGGAATCCAGAGTTTTCTGAGGAGTTAATACTGCCAAATCTATAGCATTGAGTTTGACTTTGGATATTATTTTATTTACCCTCCGTAAAACGGATGATATATGACATATTGTATAAATATCCCCCTCAATTCTAAGCGTTTGGTTTTTCGTGAATTATCGGTAACACTCCTTTCTCTTTTCCGAGGACAGGTAATTGATTTTAAAAAATTACCACTGCTTCCTAGCTTTTATGGGTCTAGAGTGTGTAATGAAATATGTGAAAGATAATTACTCACTGTTTAAATAATAATGCCAGAGTATGAATAATTTTGTGTGCAATGTTGATTTGAATTATTCAGTTAATATCTATTTTATTCTACAATAAAAACACGATTACCTCAAAATGGTTTAAAAGCAGGGAATGTTCAATTGCCCCTGGATTGAAATATCCGACATGAAATTAAACAAAAGAGTAAATTTCTATTGTTTTATTATTACTCTCATCGTCATGCACTTTCTTTCCATCTGGTTGCTGCAGGGTGTTCTTTGATTGTCCTAATAGAAAAAAATGACAAATGGACATTTATTTAGATCCAGAGAAATAGGAAAAAATAACGTTGAAACACGTCAACGAAGAGGGGCATTAAGTTAAAATAGGTCTTTTAAGTGGAGCACGTTACTTGTAACATAAGGAGTGAATACCAGATTTCTATACAATACTTGAAAAAATCTTGATTGACCTGGTTGGGCGGAGACTTTATTAATTATTACAACTTAAACTAATTGATCGTCCAATTAACAGTCTTCTTCTCTGTCTGCGGGTGATCAGAAATATTTCATGAACATTTACAAACAAAATGTTGACATCTTTTGCAGACATGAGTAGGAGGTCTTCCTATCTTTCGTTCTTAATACCTCCTAGGTTCTTAGATTTGATTTTAAATTATTAATAGTGCTCATAGACATTCTGTCGGATTATGTACTGAGTAAAATATATGAAGGTACTAAAGAAATATTGGGGCCTGATTATGAGTGCCTGCTGCATAGATTAAAAAATCCTAATATTTTCCTTCAATTTCACCCATTCAGTTAAATATGCGATTCAAGTCAATATGTGGCGTTTTTAGGTCTGGACATCATTCAATGCTCTGTTTCTATAGCAAGGGGTCCGAAGTACCGCATAGTTTGGGTCGAATTCCAGTGTCATAAAAGCTTCTTTATGGAATGCAAGTTAAAGAAGCGATTTCGTCGTTATAAGTTGAATTATAGGCTGACTACCACGGCGTGGAAAATTAAAACGGAGATAACTGAGGGAAATGAAGATTTTGATCGGACAAGTTGCAAAAGAATTGCGGCCAAAGTTGAGCGAGAAAAGCTGGGAAAGTATCTCTGAGCCCGTAAGGCGGAGGTAAATTACTTAGTGACCCAGTTAAAAACTTTCAGGCGCACTGGAGCGAAAAGAATCGCCTTATAGCTTACCTCAATGATGTAGGAGTTTACTCATTGCAGAGACTGTTTCTGAAATTGTTTTTCTCATACCCACGATCTTCGAGAACTAATTATTTGAATAAATAGCAATCAGATTTTACAGGACTGCATGCAGATAATTTTTCAAACTTATTTTAAATTCCTGAACAAATTTTGATAATATATCTTACATATTTTCTTTCCCCTCTGACAATATTCATTAAAATTTAGCGTATTTCTTTACACGAAAAGTATTTTCTCAAATATTAAATATGATTTTCATGAACTGGGTGCAAGAGTGATCATAAGCGAAGTGGTATTTGGCGAAAAGATACAAATGCGAGATAGTTCATACTTTCCATTACATATAACGATATGCTTATACAAATGTACCCATTGCCGAAAATGTTTTTTTGAAACTGCATTGAAAAGAATTTTCACTGGCAAGTCCGTGTTCCCAATTGGCATTCAAATGTCTGTTCCTTTTAATTAAAAAGGAATAAGAAGCAACAATACCAGTATGATAATGTAACCCAGGGTGTATTCAGTATATTAAATTCCTAGAGTATGCGTTATAGGCAATATATTTTCTCTAATGTCTTGGCCTCCTCATTTTTCATTCTATTTTACGTATACTTTTTTCTGGAGGAATCCTTATTTTTTTCCCCTAGTTTCCCATGCAATAACAATAATTTTCGCAATCAATTATCTTTGCCTAGCGAATAAAAGTAAATATCCTCTACCTCGCTTCTCTTTTCAACAAATCGGACCCCTGTACTCAACATCCGAGACCCTTCCTTCCAGGGGCAATTAGACCGAAGGAAGAAGGCCGGGAGTGATCCAATTCTGCGTTGCATGCAGTCTCCCCGCGGCCCGAAGGCGACTCTTTACAAACGCCATTTGCCGCTCAACCCGTTTCTCTAGAGTATCTCGCGGTAGGCGGGGGCGAGGGTGGAAAGGGGAAAGTGGGGGGGGGGGTTAAGAAGCTGGCATTCCCGCCGTCCCCGCCGGAATGAAACCTCCTTCGGAACGCGTCTTTTACACCCGCTCAAGAATATCGCGTCACGGCGTCTTTAATTCTTTCTCGCCACTTGAGTCCTTCGCGCCGCGGCCTCCTTCCCCCCCCCCCCTGTTGCCTCCACACACGCCCCCTCTCCCCATTTCCGCTCGCAGTTATTCTTCCGCTGTCCCGCTCTACTCCTTCCCTTCCCCCTCCACTCGCCCCTAAGACCCCCCACCCATGCATGTCTCCCATGCCTTCCAGCGCGGGAAATTTGCGATAAAAATAAAAGCAGCGTCTGGCTTAAGGGAAATTCCATCTGTCACTTGGTAGACAAATAATGGTGGCGCATAGTTATTCGGTTAGTTCGGGATGCAAATGTTTACTAGTCAGCGATTTTAGAACATCATCTATCTTGGAAAAAAATAATGGCACGTCAAAGGAAGGATGGAAATAATCTCAATGGGTACATTTGTCTCAAATATTCGTGCGGAATAATCCATTAATTAATTATTTACAAAACTTATCCTAGAATTCAACACCTTTTTACGTTTTTATTTTCATGTATGAAAGTTTATGGTTACGCGCATCAAGGATTATTACCACCTTTTAATTATCATAAATTCTAATTAACCTTGGCCATACTCTATTCTCTGTTTCCTAAAGATTTATACGCTTACTGTTTGTGATGATATGGTGGTCGTCTATGTCTCATTTATAAATTAAGTCAATTTGTAAGGAGTATCGCAATAAAATAACGGTTTCAATTATTAAAGAAGTTTTTGTAATAGTACCAGTTCGCTGTGGCGTACTTGAGACATCTACATATGTGTTGAGCCATTCATAGAAGTTATTTTACGTGATAGCCAGCGATGTATTTTACACCAATTCTGCCGATCGGCTTTTGTGGAGGAGTATGTTTGGACGATTCAACTTTTTCTCACATCCATTTCCTTTTAACTCGATTCACTGCCGCTATAACCAATGCTATTCTTTAACATTCATTCATGAAGTTATTGTTAGTTTCTTTTTTCTTGTGACGCACCAACTGGACATTCTAGAAATTCGGTAGCTAATAATGGTGGAAGGTGTTATTCATATTTTTATACCGCTTTAACACGAATATTTGCAGATCAAATAAATGCTTAATCTTAGTAAATAATTAATCATTTCGGTACTTGATATTCAGTGGATTTGATACTCTCTACTCAATGATATGTGCCATTTTAGAACCCCGTCCTTTCTCAATGTTACCTACCAGTGATCAACTATTTTTCCCTCACTTCCTGCATATTTTTATTAACTTAGACACTTTCGGGACACGCTGAAATTAATCAAGAATCTGCGGCCATCTTGAGGCGGAATTAAAAGAACTGCGGGAGAAGTCGTGACGCCAACTTTTAATGGAGTCATCCGCTAATATGCATCGAAATCTAGAAGTTTCAACGTGTAACTCGATCCCGTGAAAGGCGAATGATTTTAACACTTTAAATTCCTGCATTATAAGGTGAAATATTCGGAAGCCGGCAAAGCGAAGCCGTTTTTATTAGCCTTCTTCAGGTATTTTCTGTTCAAAATCAAATCCAGTCTTTAAATTTTCCACTTAGAAGTTGTGATCAACTTCATCATCCCTGTTCCGAGCACTCGCTTCATATTTCAGTCCTAGTTAAATGTTAGATTTAATTAATATCTTTCAGAACCAAAGGAGTTTTATTAAATGCATATCGTATCAGTTGCAATTGATTTATTTTCATTGCTATAAGATACTTATATTTTCTGTTTTCACAAATGGAATGATATTCTTGATGATTACGCATAATCAATTTGCAACCTGAATGTCCATTTTAGGTATTGTCAGAATAAAAGAAATGTGTTTCTGACAGTATTCAACTCAAGAGGCTCAACCCTTCAGTCAAAGTGTTAAGCAAAGCATTGAGATTTTGGTTGAACAGGGCTTGTTTAGTGTTCAATGAATGAATGAAAAATGAGATCATATTTCGAGCTTAGATGTTCTCATCTATAGAGAATTCCGTAAATATTATGAATACCTAAGTTCACAAACGCTTGGTCTCGAAACCTTTGGCGTTCGCCGCCCCCCTCCCCTCCCCCTCCACATGATACAGCAATCTCTCGTGGGGAAGTGTTGGCGAAGTGAGTGCCAAGCGCAAGCGAGCCCCTTCAGTGCCCGCGCCTTCAACCGTCCATCCTCCCGCCTCGCGAGCCGATTCAGCCCTCGCCAATAAAAGTGTCTCCGGGCGCCCCGTGTCATAGGGGAGCATCCGGGCAGCCGCTGCCAATCCACACCATCTGCATCCATCCCGGCACCTCAAGAGTGCCCTTCCCCCGCGGCGAATGATCCAGGGGGGAGGAGGGTCCATGTCTCTCCAGCTCCAGCTGCCGCCGTCGGGGCCGCCCCACCCTCTTCCCCACCGCGCCTCCCAGGCGCCCAGAAGGACGCGTTTGATGGACGCTCGATGCCAAGACGCCACCGCGTGCCACATATTTCCGCCCACCCCCTACGTCTCTCCCGCCCCCCCCCACACACACGCCTCGTGCATCCCCCGGGGGGCCCGGGGCAGGGAGGCGGAGTCCTTGGGGGGGGAAAGGGGGAGGTGACTTGCAGGAAGGGAGCGACAGAGGTGAAGGAGTGTCTAAGGTGACAGGCCACTGCATTGAATGACGATTTCTACGGATGGAATATACTCTGGCTATTATTAACGTCAATAATTTTTCCAGGGTTGGCTGGATACGTAAGTGGACGAGTAGTACATGCGGATTTTACTCTGTCATACCTTGAGAGGCCGAAAGCGAAACATGTTGTCGTACGTAGAGCTAGCTATGTTTGTAGCAGTTTGGAAGACCAAGAGAAGAAATAATCTCATGCGAGGAAAAATTTAGTTATTTGCAATAACCAGAGAAAATGAAGAAGATAACGTGGCTAAATTAATATTATAATTAAGTAACAGTGGGGCCAAGATTTAGTTTAATCTTATGTGAAGGTATACTAAATTATTTGACTTGATTATTGAAATAATTAAGAATAACGACTGATTGATAATGGTAGCATATTTCAAATTAGAACATATCGAGATAAAATGAAATAATTTACTTTGTAATTCCACTCATTTTATTTAAAAATACGAATCGGGTTTCGATGTTGAACGTCATTTGCTGTCTCAGGTGTAACTTTATGGAATTTGCATAGCACATTGAAATGAAATGAAATAATTTACTTTGCAATTCCACACAATTTATTTTAAAACACGACGAAGGTTTCGAAGTGGAACGTCATCACCAGGTTCAAAGTTCAACGTCGAAACCTGGATGATGTTGTTAAATAAAGTGTGTGGAATTACAAAGTAAATTATTTCATTTCATTTCAATTGGTTATGCAAATTCCATTAATTTACACCTGAGACAACAAAAATTCAAATAAGAAGTTCAAAGAAAGACCAAGAAAGCGAAGAAGTAATACTATTCAATTCAGTAAAAAATGGTGGCAGTAAAAATATGTTTTTTAAAATAAATCGAGAGTAAAATATGTGATGGAAGATTGAATAATGCCAATGGAAAACTATGCGCATGCTATTCCAGAATGGCTCCACGTGTGCCTTTTAAGTCCGCGGGTCGGCTTTCCCGTCGAGAATTGATTTAAAAAAAAAGAGACCTCGGACATGGAACCTACTTGCGTTTTCACAATTCCAATGGACATCCCGTGAATAAAATTCCACGATAATAGTGGTTTTGCGTGTCCATGTCCGCTGCGTCCTTCCCGGGTTGGCCGAGAGAGAGTTGGGATTAAAGCTCCGTAGCGGGGCCGGGAGGGTGATGGGGGAGCCCATGGGGAACGGCTGGACAAACGGATGACCATCACACCAGGTGTGTTCGGTCCTTAATTTTTGACGACGGAACGAAAAAAAGGCACAAGAGCTGGCAGTTTTTAACCAGGTACTTCCGGAAGGGGATGAGAGGGAGTAAGGGAGGTAAGGGAACCCCCCCCCCGGTTGGCCGGGGGTTGGTGTGTGTAAGAGGAGACGATGTCGAACTCTCTCCAGCACCGGAGTCGAACTTCTATTGGATGAATCCGCAGAGGAGATTCGCCATTTTTCTGGATCCCACCCACCTCCTCCGTCCCTCTACGCTTTACCCGGAATTCTCCTTACCGGGAGGGGTTGACGTCTCCCCCTAGGCATCCACCCTCCCTCTCACCTGGGCTCCTTTCTCCGCCCCCCCGCTCCCTCTCGCCCCCACGGACGGGGTAGGGACCCCTGCGGGGCGGGAGGGCTGCGGGCGAGGAGAGGAGAGGTGGTCGATATGAATTGCTTCGTGTCGCACTCCCTCCACCCCCTTCCCCATACCTTCCCCCCTCCCCCACCCCCTTCGCCCCTATCCACCACGCCTCAGCCTCGCTCCGTTTCGGCCCCTCTTTATCTCGCAGTTTGCCGCGATCGGGCGGAATAGTTTTTGAAGGCTTTTGGATGGACGGGGCTACCGTGGGAGAATGGATCAAGGGCTGGAGAGAGAATCGCTGAGGGCATGAGGGCCCCTCGCCTTGCCGTCGGTTCCAGGGCCCACCATCGAGCCCCCATTCTCCCGCCCCCTCTCTGCCTCTTTTTTACCGCAATCCACATTTTTCTCCCTCTATTTTGGTGCTTCGAAATCTCTCCGAGTTGCTTTTTTTTGCTAAAAATACTTTGAATTCCATTAGAAAGCATCAATGCCAAGGAACGCGTTACCATTTACACGCTGGCTACAATCATTTGCTGTGCATCGAACCCGTTTGGATAATGCGCTGGGTGAAAATGCCTTTGACATCATAATTAATAGGCGCTTGTTGGATTGCATTGCGGATGAATATGGCTGAAAGCGCCACCGTTCGCTTTATTAAATAGTGCCGTGGATAAGCACATCTGACGATTTTCATTACAGTATTTTATGCGTTTTTTAATGAATGCCCAAGTATTGATTTTAAATTTCAGATGCTAAAGCGTGTACGAGCAGATCTTACACTTTACGGTTAATCATTAAGTAAACGTCTCCCTTCCCGAAGGATCCGGTATACATTACTTTGGCTTAAAAGTAGTATGTGGATTCTGTCACTTGTTCTGCATACATTATTCTGTTAAAATTTCCAATAAAAAATTAAAAATTATTTGGCTATTGCCAGAATAGACGTTTGATAGTCTAGCATAGAAATGAATCTAATAATGTGAAATTATATTATTGTTAAATATTAGGAAAAGATAATGTGCAAGAGGGTAGGGGAATTTTCACCCTAATTGGAGGGTGGAAATTCGTTGTAATTATTAAATGCAGTGCCTTAACTTGAAACAAAAGAATGAAGAAAAGAGATGAACATGGACGCGCTTTCCCAGTCATCACCTTCTACGTTTACATTAAAAAAAAACTAAAAATTACATGCACCTGGTCTTAGATTCAGGGATTGGTGTTAATGGACGAGGAATCGCCATGCCGAAGCCGAGGCTTTTGTTCAAGGCTGGAGAAGAGTAGAAAACCAAGAGTGTTGACGCCCGAAGACAATGAGATCCATTGGATTCTGAGGTTTCCATAGAGGGAATACACTTAAAAGAAAATGAAAAATAAATCAAAAGTAATTTTTTCACAATAAAATATTACGTTAAATATTTCATGAAATGGGGATGCCAGTCAAATGCCAGTGGGAGCAAAAAGAAAAATTACAGCCGGTGTAAGAGGCAAAAAAGATTTAATTACTACCTTAAAACATATTATTCAACCAAATTAATTTCAACTTTAATTTTAAATCATGCAGTAATACCGGCAAATAGGTTTTGTAAATTTTCATTAAAATATCTCTAAGTTTTCCGTGATAGTGTGAAATGGAAGTTTACAACGTTGGATAGGAAACAATAACGGAAATTCAGAGAGAAAATAAATGTGAATCAATATGGTAGAATAATTAGTTTCATTGATGGATGAAGAAAAGTGGATAGAAATTGAATAGTGCAAAAAAAGAAAATTAAAATGGATTTGAGAAGAGGTTAATGAACTACAACGTAAAGTTATGCAATATAAATCATCAAGAAACATAAGAATTGGAAGGCCAAAAGAGTTTGAGATTGGGAGGACCAGAAGGTGTAAGTGAATCCGGAACGAACATGCCAGTGTTAACCTGGAAGAAAAGAAAAGATAAAATAAAGATGACGACTAAATGAACCGAACGAATCACCTCTAACAGATAATGAAAGAAAGAAGTCCGCTCAAAACACTTGGAAGAAAGAGAATCACTACTCATAAGTCGCCTGAATACAGCAATAGTGGTATCAAGAGACAGGAAGGCCACGACAAGGAATGCATCGAAGACACGTGCGAGTGCGAATTTGGCATTTATCCAATAGATTGTAATGAACATACTATTTCTGAGAAAAATGACTGGAGAGAACTAAAATTGCTAAAACTTACCAGCATTGAAAACTTTCCTTGAAGTCGTGTCAGACTCCTCTTTCAAACCTGCTCATCCTAAATACGTTTTTACGTTCATGTGTATAAGGGCTAGCTCTTTAGAGGTGCATGTCACTATCTGAGTCATGCTCGAGTAGGGTTCTGCCTCATCCCCGTTCCCTCGCACGTCCGTATCACTCTCACACCCCTGCTTCCTCACGCCGCCTCGATAAATCCCTCTCGCTCTTCCATCCCCTCCGCACCCTCGCCAACCCTCGCGGAAGAATGGGGTTTCTCCTTTTCGGGGGACGGATTTTTCGGAGGGGGAGAGATTCCTTTGAAGCGCGCGAGTGTGAGCGGGGGCGGAGAGCAGGGGGGGTGGGGGTGGGTTCGGGGGTTGGGGAAGGGGGGTGGGTGGGAGAGTGCAATGAGGAGAGCGAAGCCGAGACGGCAAGTCGACCGTGCAACTTTTCCCGCCACGCTCCGATCGTTCGTCTTGCGCTATTCCCCCCCCCTCCCCTCCCCAATTGGTTTGGAACTTTTATGCCGTTTCCATCCCCCTCGCCACCCTCCCAACCCCCCGCCGACCCGCACCCCCACCGCCGCATACACACACACACACACGGTCCACCTGCTCTAATCTCCACTGCGAAGTTTGTATCCTCGGCAACGCCGACTCCTTAATCCTCCTCTTATTTTCCGAACCCTCTGCTCTTCCTCCATGATTTCTCTTTTCATCGTTTTCACTTCCCACCCCCTGCCGCCTCTCCTCTCGTCCAATGAGCGGCGTGCCTGCTGGACGAGGCCCGCTAGGTGATCACTACAGAGAGGATCATAAATGTGTCCGGGGAATGCCATTACAAGTGCAATTTCAATTTTTTAGAACAAGTAATTTGCTACCGGGCGCAAGTTTCCCTGCTAAGGACGAAGTATTTTTTCATTCCGAGAGAGGAATGGCTTTGGAATACGTGCCTCCCGCCTTGTTTTTCGCGAGAGCTATTTTTCAACCGTGATGGTTATTAAATAGTTTTACGGGGAGTTATAGCAAATTCCAGCTATTTTATAGAATTTTTAGCAAGGATCGCGGTTAATAATAGTCCTATCCGTCATTATTTGCATAAAATCCTACCGGATGTTAATTTTAGCTTGCAAGAAAGGCTATAAAAAGTAGTTAGAAGAATTAACTTAAGTAAGTACATTTTTGGAAACTTTTAATTAGGTCTTATTTTTATCCGTAATTTAATACGGGTATCCTAAGTTATTTGATTCATTTTTTTAATCGCCTAATATGTTTTTATATGATTCATAGCTATCTATCATTCACTTTTCAATATTCCATATCTTTACCTAATATTTAGAATAACTCATTACATTATGAGCACAAAATCAACAAATAAAGAGAATAACTTTGAGCATATGCATTTTAAATGAGAAATTTTAAATATTTGGTGCTCCGTTGTGCTACGTCGTAGCTTTTGCTTTTGAGCTAATTTTATTGTAGGTTGGTAATATTTATAAAGTAAGTGATACTGATTTTCACTGAAAAGTCCTTGTAGCTTGAAAGCTAATCATTCATGTTATTTAAATGAAATTGCTCCAAATCCCTATCTTGTCCCACCTTTTTCGTCTATCAATCCAAGATTCGCTTTTTTTATCATCTCAAAGCAATGCGATTAACACGTCCTCGGACGAAATGAGTCCATGCATGGAAATTTGAAGAAGTCTTACTTTGATGACAAAATGAGGCTGTTTGTTTTAATTTGGCAGTCTGACATTGTAATTTTTATTCTGAAAGTAGCCCAATAGGTCTTAAGAAATTAGCTAAATCAGATAGAGAAACAAAATAAAAATGGGTGACACCGTTAATTGCGCAAAATCTTGATGGAGAACGTCACAAACATAACATATTACATCTCACGACCACTATGCTACGAGGCTGTATGTGTTATTTACCGTTTTTCGGCTTGCTTTTGCATTTAAATTTCCTAAGAAACCTATCTTGAACCCGCTGTCATGCTCTAATGGACGATTCTGGGTTCCTTAAATCTATTGAAACCATTATTCATATCTTCATTTTTTTAAATGCATTATCCACTTGGTATTTGATGCTAAATTAAATATTCCTACTGCTCTGGTTATCGGTTTACTTGGAAAGGTTAACTTTAACACTTACCATCGCATTACTTTCTTTTACAGTTTTATTAGCTTAGGTGATCCCTTGTATTTCTTTCTTTTCAACTTCTTCAAACTAAACTGAATACAAAAAAATCAAAACTTCATATAAGAGAATTATTAATATATATCTAAAACTATTAATTATTCAGCTAATTGTAAGCTTAAAATTTGCATAATTTACGTTATGACAATGTCTCACAAATATTCAGTGAGATTATGTACAAATATGCCTTCATGCATATGTGTACCAGAAATGTAGAAGTTTCTTTGTCTTTGTCAGTCATCTCCTTTAATAAAACAATATCTTAAGAAGTCCATCATATTTTTAAGGAGTCGAAAACGCATTACACGCAGCAAAATTGCAATGTTGTAAATTGTTATTCGTAGAAATAGCCTTTTGGAGCCGAATGAATCTTCCCTTCTACTCCACACTTGTGCATATTCATACTCGTAGATGGTCAATGGCACGGAAGCACTGGCTTTATCAGTACCGTGGAGTGAAAAAATAAATATTTTATGGAAATAGTAATTGAAACATTAATTTCATTCTTTCTTTAAAGATTTTGTTCTCTGTATAGCGGTATATATTATAATTTAATATTCAACAGAAATAAACGTCGGAAGATGATGGAGACAATGATTTAGCGATGGCCGCACTTGGGCCGGAGAACCCAAATAGCATTTATAGAGCACTTAAACATTCGTTCCTCCTGCGCCGTTGTTAAGCATGACGCGAATTTCGGGAAGGGAACTTTGGAGGAGGGAATGAAAAACGATTAGTTCGGACGACGGTTTGTTTCCGTCTTGGAAACGTAGCGAGGGAGTGGGAAAAGGTCTGGTCTGGAGAGGATAGGAGATGCATGAGGGAGACGATGTCTTGTCTCGGCAATATATTTCACCGGAAAGCTTCTAAATACACGTGCCTCCCTCCCTTCTCATTTCCTCCCCTTCACTCTCGAAAAACAGTGGCCTTTCTCTTTTCCCTTTTATATTCCTCTCTCCCTTGTCCCACTTCCTTCTCCACTGGTGCTCCGGGTCCCATCCCCACCCATTCGACCCTCGCCTCCGTTCCCCCCCTTCTGCGCTCTCTGGGTCCCTGAAGTGGGTCTCTCCCAAACGACGGAGCCCCAACACCCACTCAATCCTATTCGTGGTTTATTCTGTATCTTGCTGCCCAGGTTAACATTTTCCTCAGATGTCAAACGCGGAGGGTTTTCCATATTTAGGGCAATCGACTAGCTGTGCTTTTAAGTACGGCTTGTTTCTTTGAATGTGCATGTCTCTTCAAACAACCAAGTTAAAAGAGATTTAATATTAAATTCTGCTTCCAAAATTATGATACATGAAGCGCGACTATTGGAAAGCTATTATTGACACACTCTCCTTAATCTGATATCGACTTATGATTCTTTTAAATCAAATCATGTTTTGAAATTTCTTTTCATTCATACATGCAGTGATTAATATTAAAGTTTACTCACAGGAATGAAGGAGGAGTGAAGGGAATATGATTACGTAAGTTTTTAATAGTCATATTGGCTTCACTGATAATGCTTGCCTAGAGTTCTGAAACATGATTCTGTAATTATAAGTCATCAACAAATTTGGGGGTACTAAGAATTTTAATTTTTGTTTTGAAGAAAAGAAGAACAGATCAGTTGTCGAATGCTGCTAATACCGTACATCAGTTCATAATATTGACACCATGCAATAGAAGGTGTCACTGAAATTACAGGCACCGGAGGAATTTCATAGATTACATATATTTCTCGTTTCGTTACTCCGTGAGCCTTGTAACCTTTTACTGTTTATAACGCGTGGTGCTCAATCTAGCGTCCGATATAATTGAATACTGCTATAAACAACTCTTCTCGTTTTGTTTAATATAGATTATGATTTCAGATACACTGATATCACTTCAATAGTGGAACGGGCAAAGTAGAACGTCGATGGGCAATTGCTCTTAAATTCATCATCACCTGTCTACAAAACCGCTATTTATTATTTAATTCCCTTGAAATTCCTTCAAACTTTGAGATGAATTAAAATGTGTCACGAAACTCTCCTCTCCCTGTAATGCACTCGCTAAATTATATTGCCTTTTTAGACGAAGATTTTATGGGACAAAAAGAAGATAAATCACCTTTGTACCATTAAAATCGTTATATTTTCATCCTTATATTTTTTAGCGAGCTCAAAACCGCATTATGGAATGGCCATATGGCTCCCGCACACTGAATGAAACTAATCCCGACTCAATTGGGACAAACATCGCCCGCAGTTGCACTATTTACCTTTCCGGCCACGTCTTATTCTCCTTTCTTATTTTTTCCACCTCCGGATGCTCTTCTTTTTCCGTGAATGTCGCCTTTCCATTACCTCAAGCACGTGCTCTGTAAGTTTCATCCGCTCCATACCTCCCTCCTTGCCCTGCCCTCTGGATTCCCTGGGAATAAAATAGATTAATAAAGAAAGCCGACTCCCCGCCCGCCCCCTCTCGCTTCCAGATCCGCCTTTTCGGTGCACTTCATCCGTCGTCCGCCGTGCAGTCAGTGGGCGCCCCCCCCCCCTCCCGTCCGTCAGTCCATCCATCCGTCCATTCGCTCTCCCCTCTTCGCCCAAGGGCATTCCTGGCAGCCGCCCACCCTTCTCCTCCCCCTTCCCAACCCCCATCGCGTCTGTCTTCTCCCAGGGACATCGAACCGGAAATGAATCCAAAATACCCCATATTATTTTACCGGGCCCCGCGGAACTGTAAGGGGTGGAGGGAATAAGTAAGCACGTTTGACTGTCTTGCGCATTCTCGTAGAAAACCTTCCTTGTTTTTTTTCCATTCCTAAGGATAGGTCGAATTGTACGTTGTCTTCCGTAATGCTTTCATCAATGTGAACATTTTTACAAATTCATTCTCCGCTGCTACAGTCTGCAAATTAATATTTCCTTGGGCTTAGGTTCTGAATAAAGCATAGACGTAGCTTCGAAGGCTTTGATGTAAATGCTGGTTTTAGGGTTTGCAATTTAGTTGTTTAATTCATACCACTTATCAAATATCACGGAAGAGGATTAGATCGAGCGTTATTTGCCTCGTAATTTGACTATAATTGATGACAATTTTGACTGTACGTTCACATTGTTCACTGTACAAATGAAATCACTGTACAGTGATACAGTGATTTCATTTATACAGCGAATTCATTATGGAATTTTTTTTCCTTTTTTTGGAAATTTTACTTCGACTTGCATGCACCAATATAAAAAATTGTAGTGAATGGTTTAATCTATTCTTCCTGAAAAAGATACGAGAATATATTTTTTACTCTCAGTATCGCCGGAGACTGTAATTCTCGACATTTAGTCGGGGAGAGAGGAGATCGTGAAAAGATAACCATTGCACTGTAATGTCTTGAACAGTTGTTGACGGGAAAATGTATCTATGTGGGATAAATGGCTGTTCGGTTGAAATGGCAAAGGTGGGTGGAATACCAAAACGCTTTTCAATAGGTAACGTCTGCTCGATTCAAGCAAGTCAAGGTGTTCGAAAAACGAATGTGATGTTCCCCATTGTATAAACCTGTTCTCTGCCAGATGATTTGGATTGCCATAAGTGCTGTTGAATAATAAAAGAGATTATTCGTCATGGCCTTTATGACATAATAAACAGCTACGGTTTAAGGCCCTTGATATGTAAATGTATATTCAATTTTTTTCCTGGTTTTGCTTTTGCCTTTATTCTATGTGTGGTGTGTCTGAATATAAGCCATACGAAAAATGCTATTACCAACCTAATGGAGTGGTACGTTTCTTACTTTTCAAGATAAATCAATAATTTTCAATTACTTTTGAGTAAGAGTGAGTCCGTGATAAACTTAATTTACAGGAAAATCGGTCGTAATTTATTAAAAAGTGTATTTTGTTTTAATTTTGAAAACTCTTTACATCTTCTACTGAACCATTTTCGGGATTCTTTACATCTGATTCATTGATGGCAAATTCAGCTCTTGTCGAAGGCACTTGTCGAACCCGAGAGCGAGGAGCGTCCGTCACACTGTCCGCCTCTCATTGGCACGCCATCGGTGTTTCTTCAAGATATTATTGCCCGTCAAAATTCAGGCATGCTCTTCCCTCCCTCACCTCCCTCCTTTCCCTCCACCGCTCTACGTACAACATTTATTGCCCCACTCTTTCCGACCGAGAGGTCCTCTTGGAAGGGGCATTGTCTGGGGGCCGGCGCGGCCGCTTAATATTTCTCCCGCGGATGGACCGTGCGTGAGTACATTTCTTCCCTCCTTGGACCATTTCTTTCTTTCGTCAACCGCTCGCCTTCTTCTTTTTTTATTCTGTTTTCTTTCTCCTCCAGAGACCGACCACCGAACTCAGGGAGACGGAATAAATAGTCGACGGGTTCAATTTTTCCGAAATTTTTATTCCCCGGCTGTCGTTCCGATCTCTCCGCTGGGGTTTCCGGGCGCGCTGCGAACGACGCAGGGAATTATCCCTGTATCTCTCGCTCCACCTCCCTCAGATTATCTAGGGAACATTTTCATTCTTGTGCTCTTTCTCACCGTATCCAGTAGGCCTTATCCTTGCGTTTGATCGAAGCTTTCGTCTAATTTGTTGCTCTCGTAACGCACTTTAGCACGGTTTTATCCTCACTCTCGTTCGCCGGAGTGGATATGACGGAATTGGGTTCGTCGCTCGAGACGATCCAAGCGGATTCATACCCATACAATTCGCGCTTTTTATTTGAGATGCCTGATTTTATTGCTTTTATCTCATATCGCGTGAAACGACACTGTCTTTTTCACCATGGACTGAAATTAAAAGCAAACAATTGTTTTCAGGGATCGTGGGATCCCAATCTTGCTACGTTTTAGTCGAGTTTCTTGAAACTGAGATTTTACGTGGAGGTGTGATTAAAAGATCATTTTCCAAGCCCCTCGTAAAAATTTCACTATCCCAGAAAGGCGTAATTTAGAGTTTTACGTCTCTTCACCCATGATGGCCTTTCAAAGGAGAAGTTGAAATGGAGCCGGTTTCATTTCATTTGCCCTTTTTATGCAGCCGGTGTTTATGCCCATCGCAAAGAGATTTAGTGTTTGTTACGTCCTTTCACTTTACCCTATGTTTCCTTTGGTTATTTTTTAACTCCCGCAACTAATGAATAAAGTTTAGTGGCTAACAAAACAACAAATTCAGTCAGCTCCCGCGGTAAAAATAACGCTGGTAAACAGTGCCGTGGGGAGAGAAGAAACTGACAGAAATGAGGGAAGGGGGAGGGTGTTGGGGAAGAGGATCGGACGAGAGGAGGAGAGCAAATTCCACCGACGCGACGTACTTTCGAGCCACGCAATGCAAAGTTGGGATTCAAGGAATTGGGATCTCGGGGATTCATTGAGATGGGTGCTTTAACCACGCAGTTTTCTTTGTTCAATTTCCTATCAGATGAAAATCGTCAATTCACATTGATGGTCAACTCTTCATATATATAAATTTAATATTTTTCACGGTCTCTTTGTGGAATGCTTTTATAACTTAGGTTGCAACATAAAAATTGGAATCTTTCCCGAAAGGAACTTCCGCAAAAAAATATAAAAATGTATAAATATAAATAAATAAATAAATATATATATATATATATAGTATATATATATATATATATATATATATATATATATATATATATATATATATATATATATATATATACCGTGTACGGCGCTGAAATACGGACGTATAAAACTCTTGTTTTTCGAGCATATTTACTTTTAAAAATTGACATCGGATGTTGAGCCTCCTAAGTAAAGGAAAAATACTGCAATATCTTCAAATATTGAATGAAAATGAGCTGAAAACGTTATTTATGGTAAAACATGTATTTCAGAGATAATTAAGTGAGATAAGAAGCATTCACGATGGAAAAACCGTTCATTGTGGCTTATGGTGTAAGATGTTGCCTATTCCAGCGGAGGCGGAGGAAGTGTAGTGATGACCCGTTCATCCGAAGTCGACGTTAAACGGTAACTTAATAAATTTAATACAAAAGTGTAATTTTATTTCAAGCTATTCGTTAAAATATGTAATACTTAAATTGGTTTTGCATCATCTAAGACACCAGTCTTTTGAAAAGTATGGCGAATATCCGGTATTATCCTAAGGTTTTTGGTTACAATTTATCCATTAGTTTTCTATTAGAAAACGCAAATCAGAAGCAAAAATATCGTTTAATGCAGTCACCACTTTTTAATTTTTATGGACCTAACTTAGCTTCAAATACGATGCTAACTCTAGTGTAAGCTAATGTAATGTTGCAGCGAGTAATTTAGAACTGCTGATATCTGATCGAAGCATTTATAAGAATGTCTGTTGCATCGATCATTAATTGTTTCCAGAATAGAAATTTTCTTTTCAGCTCAAATCTGTCGAACTATTTGGAGACATTAGATGAAATAACAATATTAACGGTATATTTCAGTTAGCCTCCAAAGTCACCATGGAATAAAAGTGTAAAGCGATCCATCTAAAATATATCTGAGTATTAACAATTGTAAGCGATCACAATCAATTCAGTTTTAAGAAAACGTGCTAAAATATTCAAAATCAACAATGAAGGGAGTAACTAAAATGTAAAATGCAAGTCTTCCTCACCTCACCTCTACCTCACCAAATCTGCAATTCAATGTGATAATTACTACTTTTAGCTCCAACGGAATGCTAATTCCTGCTGAATTAACGGCCTTGGCTGGTATTTACTGCACTTTTCAACCACAAATTCCTTTCGATAATGAATTGAATTGCGTGTCCGCAGAGGCTGTTAGGATTTTTTTCTGCTTATAAAATTCATTTATTTAGTTCAAAAAATTCTTATGCGTTTTACGCTTCATCGATCATCTATTTCTCTGGCTCAGGATAAATATATAGTCGCGTCTAAAATTTATGAAACAAATTTTATGCTAACGATTGCTATAGTGAAATCGAATGTCATGTTAACACATGTTTTCTATTCAACGTTTCAGTTGGTTGTCATCGTCTACGGTTTGAACTGGCTTGAGTTCACTGCTCACAGCTAATTTTTCACAATTTCAATCATTTTTTACGTTATTTCAGTAAATTGAAATGTAGTGACTTAGTGATTAGAATTCGCATCGTAGAAAAATTCATCAATTTTAATGGCAGTGTTTGATTCGTCGCAGCCGGTCTTCGTGTTCAATCTCCTGGGGATGAGAGATAGAGTGAGTAGTCGCAGTAGAAGCCTTTTAGAAGAAAACCGATTCAAGTAAAAGACATAAGGTAAACACGGCAGAATAGGACTAAAGGTAAAAAGAATGTTTTATGCTCTTCACGGAAGGTATATGTTTAGAGACAATAGGATCAGGAGAGAAAGAAATCCCTGTGGCGGGATCAAAAGGAATTCGATAGTGACTTTGACTGCTGCGAAGGACGAGAAGAATCGGAAAAAAGAAAGCAGAGAAGACCCAAGGAAAGCAAATTCCAAACCGGTTGGCCATTTATTTCCCTTCCCACACCCTCCCGACGGCCACCCCCTCTCGGTCTCTCTCTCCGTTCCTCTTCGCACACTCCTTCTCTCCTCTACCTCTTCCCTTTCTTGTTTCTCCTGCACCCGGGTACCGTTCCCTTTTTCAGGATAAAATAGATTTTAAAAAATTAAAGCGAGTCAACATTTTATGCTGTCGTACGGCTTGGCCTTATCCAGAAGAGGCAGGCAACGCTTTGGCGCCAGTATGCTAAGTTAACGTACCTCGCCTCATGAATCCTCCGTCCAACTTGTCCTCCACTTCTCCTCCAGAGTTATAATCCCGTTCGCTATCCCCACTGCCTCTCCCCGCCTTCTTAATTCCAATTCATTCCCTCGCGTCACCTTTCAAGGATGGCAAAAGCAAAGGAAGAGCGAGGCTCAGAGAGAGAGAGAAACTTTTCTAATTATACCCATATTCCCACATAAACTTAAATAATCCGCCAGATATCTGCTTTGTTTTCCCTTTTGTTTTGAGACTGCTCGTCCTGGAAGAACTTTTGCCCTCTTGTTTATCGGGTAATCCCAATGAAATTAAGTGATGACATTGGTGTGTCAAATTATTATTCTGCGTGTTTTGAAGGAAATATGAATAATATTTCTAATCCTTTTTTTGTGGTTGTACCGCGACGAGGAGAAGCCAGGTCTGGTTTTATTGTGAAATGGTAATTTTCCGGCTTCAACCGGAGTGGAGGGCAACACACTGACCTGAAATACCTCCTTGACGTGAAGCATGCCTTCTTAACGCGGAGGCGAAAAATAACGTAATGCCCATGTGGGTCCTCGAGGACCAAGGAAAAAGTTAAGTTCATTCCAGATAGGTTATCAACGCCGGCTGCTAACACAAGAAAAAAATGTAATGGGGAAACCAAAGCGGGATAGCCGAGGCATTCGCAGAATTTCAGGCATGCGCGTAAAGAGCTCGGTCGGAGCCGGTGAAAAAATGTGGAATTCTTCGGTGAATGCTAAGGAAAAAACGTTTTGTAAAGGTATTGTAATTCCGGTCGCTCGCTTTCTCCTCTCTCCCGGTCTGGCGGGCCGCTCGGGGCGGTCGGCCTGCACCCAGTCCACCCCCCCCCCTATCCCCCTCCTTCCCCTTCCACCCCATTCTTCGCCTTCCATCCCCACCCTCCTCTCCCGGGCAGACTGACTCTACCTGTTACCGACCACTTGGTTACGACCACCCACTTCTGCAGCGGCCGCACACACGCCGCCATCGCCAGAACGACTCCGAACTCATTCCCACTCCTTCGCTCATCCTTCTCTCTCGCTTTGGACTCGTCTTCTCCCTCCCTCTTCCTCTCGCTTTGGAGATGTCCAGGTGCCTGCCCTTTCCTCTAGTTAGCACGGGCGCGGGGGAAGAATCTTTTGGGAGTCCGAATTTAAGACTGCGGGCGGTTGGAAGGGAGGGGAGAGTGCAAGATGGATGTCGGGTCTGATGAAATGAAAGGTGGGGGGGACGGTCGGGGAAGTTTGGAGAAACCATGGGGGGGTGGGGTTCTCACACACACACACACACACTCGAGGACCCTTCCACAAGTCAACCTGCTAGCGTAGCGCGGGAGGAACTGAGGTAGAACAATGCGACCCGTAGCTTTCCCTTCTCAGATTGAATAATCTTGATCATGTATTTTTAAATGAGGAAACTTTTGGGCAAATTAGTTTGAACTGAAAGAAACGTTAACATGGGCTGCTTCTTTAAAAGTTTTTTCTTGTGTTAAACTTGAATTGATGTTTCTTCTGTTAATGCAGAACTATTCCTCTTTAAATGGACAATTATTTCGTTGTTTCATTTTTCCAAATATTCCTATTAGTGGCTTAGTTTATAATCCTTTATGTAACGAAGGTTTATATAATTGTGATTAAATTTAACAAAGAGAAGGCCACAAATCTTTGCATGTATTTGAATGCAGTCTAATCCAGATAAATTTTTGGAGCTAGTAAAGTCCTTTGCTGAATAGTTTGATGTAATCATGCCAAATGAAAAATTTAATGTTTTTTTTCGGAAATAATTAAAGAAATTTTCCATTTGTGGATTACTATCCAGTAAATCCAGGATTTATGTAATTTAAGATACGCTTAATTTCTTGACAAAATGATGTCACTGATTGCTCTTCATGCACTCAAACTATGGTTTGTCTGGCTCAGATGGCTGCCATCAATACAATTTCCCTTTTATGAGAAAGACCCACCGAATGAGAGAAAAATTGTGCGTGTGTGTTTCATACGTGCATCTTATAATAGTAAGTATTTGTTCTCTTTTCTCTCTTAGATGAATCGGTAGAGTAAGTGGGTTTACATTAATACTATAGGCCGTATTGGTCATTTGGAGGTTAATTGATAAATAATATTTTAAAACAATTGGCATTCATCAATTGTTTTTTAATTATTCAGACGCTCATGATGAAATTCGATGTGATGAGGATTTTTCACTAATTCCCTTTGTTTATTCTGGGCAACTTGTTTATATATATATGTATATATATATACATAAATATATGTTCCATGCATCCATGCATATATATATATATATATATATATATATATATATATATATATATATATATAGATGATTTCGTCGAAGTAACACGCAAGTGTTGAATAAAAAACTTGGACAGCAACAAACAATATAAGAACACATAAAAAGAACACTCACACGTTATTTATTGATAATTTCGACAGACTTTAGTTCCGCCTTCATCGAAAGAAATAGAAGTACTTCTGTTTCTTCCGATGGAGACGGAGCTAAATTCCGTCTAAATTATCAATAAATAACGCATGAGTGTTATTTTTATGTGTTCTTGTCTTGTTTGGTACTGCCCAAGTTTTATATATATATATATATATATATATATATATATATATATATATATATATATATATATATATACATTATATATATACACATTATATATATATACATTATATATATATATATATATATATATCTCAGTGCAACCGAAATTTCTTTCTATTGGCACCAATTCATGAATATTCCTGAACATTTGACCTCAACTGCCCAGTGACATGAAACTTAATTCATGGATCTTAGTATCGTGGAGGCGATCACAGTACTGCTGCCGTGTACTGTCGATTAATAATTCATTTATCGTTCTGGGGTTTTGACTGAGGGTGACCAAAAAAGCCTAACCAGTTAGTTGTCAGTCTCCTTAGAGTTATAGTGGAGCAACCGGTCTCCTAATCTATGGACCATTTTGATATGACTTGTCAACCAACATGGCGTCCTGTATATCCTTTACACAAGCAGCCATATTTTTCTCGATTTCTGCCTTCGTAATTACGCCACTGTACAATGCAACAGTTACTCAAGCACAATACCTCGAAATCTCGCCGAAAGGGCGTGTTTGGGGGTTATTAAAGCACCAGAATAAGAGAAGCCCGGAAACCTGAGTGAATCAATTTATTACTAATTGTTATATAGTTACATACATATATGAATATGTATTTTCTCCCTCTTTTATCAGTGCGTTGGCAGTCCATGTCGTACAGGTATATTTTATTCGGCCGGTCTTATAGTTTTTAACGTCATGCTGCTAAGTAATTTAGGGTGTTTCGACAAAGCGATTATTTCACACCACGTGCCTAAAAGTATTTAAAAAGTTTCCAAATAATGCATCAAATTATTTTGTTAAATCCGTATTACTAACTTACTATTGCTCCCTTGTATTAAATTATTATTACTAAATTAAATGAAAGACATTCAGAGATTGCTTCAACGTTATCAAAAGATGGTAAGGATAGAATATGACATTAATTAAATTAGGGAAAATAGAATTGGCTCTTTTAAAAGCTTTGATCTTGCCACAGAGAATATCTACCAGATGGCCTTTGGTGTAGTGTTTGTGTCGGGTATGTACGTATGTCCATGGTGCAACAATTCGGGCAGAAGGTGTTTGCTGGTGAAGGGGGAGTCAAAGTAGTCGCAGTGGAGCCGATCTCACTCCTTCCCGCTGTGAGGAGATAAAGAGTCTGTTGATAAGGCAGTTGAGTTCCCAATCCGTGAGCAAGCCATCGTTATTTCCTCCCGGTGGCTATTCCTGTGAGAGGAGGTTCACGGAGCGGTAACAGGTTCACATCTCACGTTGCTTATTGAAACCTGCGATTGCAGAGAACCAATTGCATGAAGCATAGTTTAATGGTCTCGTGCATCAGCAAACCACGAACCAATTTCTGGCTACCCATTTAATTTTCGCAGCATCTGAGCCAAGGCAGCCCCTGATTCCTTCACGATAGGAATCCGCATAAATAATATTTCAGTTTCATTTTCCAGCAAATTATCAAGATGTGGATTTAAAATGCTGGAAAAAAGATAAAATGCCTTCAAATGGTTGTTTCCAGAGACATGAGTGTGATAAAATGAAATTTTGAATACAACATCTAGTTTTAAGCATGCATTGATAGGCATCTACATATGGCCCTGAGGAAATTAGTGGTGTTGCGAGGAGGAGATCGAACACCAAACACGACCATTCATCTTATCTACGTATTATTAACTAAGAAAATCTAGAATTCAAGCCATAGAGTATTTAGTATTACAAAAGTTTTCATACATTACAAAATTTAAGCTAGGCTTTACATTATATGAATAAGAAAAAACATTATATTTTCTAATACAATAATTGCAACCAAATAGAGTGTCTCGAGTAAAGAATTTTCCTTGGCGACGTAGTTGATAAATAATCAGGTTACCTTCTTTGGTGTAAAAAGGAAAGTTATAAAGGTTATCTCTCTCTGTTCTCATAGTCATAATTCCTTCGACAATAATGGGCGCTAAATTGTATCACTTTCTTAAAATATTCAGGAGCTACGTCATTCTTTTATTTACTTAAAATACAGCGTCTTTATAAGCTCAGGTCCTCAGGATTTGGATATTGAATCCAAATATAAATATTCTTGCCATACTATCACACTACTCTGTAAATCATAATATATTACAAAACCCAAATCTTTCTTTCTTAATTGAATGCGGTTTAAACAAACTCCTAAGGTTTCTATATTTTATAATTCACCGGCTAAGTGGAAGAGAACAATTGAAATATAATATCTCTTCACGTCGTATCATATTTCCCTTCGCTGTAAGCAATACGTACATTTTAATTATTAATTTCTATATCAAGGTATTCCCTTCAGACTAAGAGTTTAAGTAAGAAGTTAACTTAAAGGAGTCTTTGAGTGATAGTTAAGCCTATTAAGTACTTTACTCTACCTTTGCACTTTGGCCATGCAGTTATTGTTTCGGGTAAAACGTTCTATTTTCAATACTTTATTGATATATATTTTTCTACAGAAATTCCAGATTCTCAAAATCACGACAGTTTTGTTTGTCATTTAGATCATTTGCGAATGTTACTTGGTGAATTCAAATATCTCTCCATATTTGCGTCTATAGAAATTATGCTCCTTCATAAGTAATGGTAAAAGGTTACAATATAAACGAGAGTATGACAATAGCGAAGTTCAGTTTTGGCAGGCAAGGGTAGAGTTGACATCGAACCAAACCTGTGGTATACACATGTTCCAGGGAATGAGAATGATTCGTCTCCATATGCCACACGCGATTTCATACCAAGTTCTAACACACCCTAAAATGTACTTTGGTGAGTGAGCTTTTCTCTTGGAATTTTGGAAGGGATCCCTCGGAATTTGAGTCCGGAATTCATCATCTTTCCTCGATTGCCATACTGACTGAGCTACCACATGACTCAAGAGTATTGATTGATGTAGAAGGAACAAGAGGGGGACCGATGGCACAAACTTCGAGAATATACTATGTTGATTTAGCAGCATTCTTTTGAGTACGATTAACTAAAAATTGTTATATTTCGTACGTAGTATTTTTGCCAGTACCTTGTTTTTTTGCCACGTGTATTTTGGTAGCGATCCTTCGTAAAATGTTATTTTCATTGACATCTCACTTTCGTCAATTTCTAATTTTCTTTTTTCCTCAGCATCTCAGGACAATAAATGCTGGAGAAACTAATGCTGTTCCTTGAAGTTAATGAAGTGATTTTTGTGAAGTACTCGTTGTATTTGTTTAAACCGTTGACCTCATTTAATTTATTTAATCGTACTTTTACGCAACATAGAGGTTATCTCATGCATTGAGATGTCGCATTCATTATTTTCTGTGAACGCTGTAATATTCTTGATCAAAAACGCCAATAATAAGAGTATGTGCGCACTTTTAGGAGTTGCCCAGTTTAATCACCTGAATGTATAAAGTCAGTGAAGACGGAATTCTTTTGGGATATTACGTAATTACTGTCGCAGCATTAATAGTCCCTGAATTCATTTTGAAACTGCCCTTTTCGGTGTTTCAATTACAATGTTTCCTACCAATGGAATTTTTCCCACCTTCCATACTACATGCATATTGTAATATATGCGAACCTGTCATTTCCCATTTCAGTATGATTGTCAAATTTCGTGTAAGGATGAGACTATAAATTCATGTGCAGCGTTATTAATCGTATATGGCTCTCTAATTTCTTAATTAGTTAGGTTACACCGATTCGCATGCACAAAAATGCCCTGAAGTACGAGTCGACGGAAGAACTCACGCTCCCGAAGTAGTGCAATTTCCCGAAGTAGTGCAATTAGTCAGTGGGAGTCTTCCGCGTGGGCAGCCGACCGCTCGAGTGGCGTGATTCAAGAGTGAATGCTAAGCAGGAGCCAGTGGGTGGGACGGAGAGACTTGGGAAGCGGCGGGAGGCCACCCTCCAGCCAGCAGTGTGCTGGAGGCCATTATCCTAAGACTTTAATGACCAAAATTAAGCCCGCGGGCCAAATCTGTGCCCTCAGTCCCCACTGCACTCTGGGATCCCACGCCCCGCCCCCACCACACCCAATGCCCCACCGCCGCCTTCCCCCGTCCGACTTGCGTCCTTCCCTCCCAACAAGAGACAAACGCACCGCACAACCTTGAGTACATTTCCTGCGCCAGTCCGCCCACGTAGGTACGCCATGCGACTCGGTTCCCGGGGGGGGGGGCGGCGAGACGGGGGCGAGGAATGGGGGAGGATCAAGGCAACTTGCTTCGGGGAAGAGGCGAGGCCCTTTCCTCCCTCCCACCCGTCTGCGATGTAGTCGTCTTACCACCCCCGGGCCCCGTCGCAGCCCCCGCCCGCTCCACACCCTCTCTCTGCCCCCCTGTTGCCTCTCGCCGAGGAGCTCTTCGGAGGAGTGCGGTCAGAGATGAAGAAGGGAGGGAGTAAGAGGATCCAGGAAGAGTGGCCGAGAACCACGTCGGGGACGAGGGCAAACGTTGAAGATCGAGGAGGGTTGCTCCCTCTCCCGGAATCGAAATCCTTCGACGCACTCCTCTCCCAACAGCCCTCCTCGTGGAGTTGAGTGCTTCGCCTTCGTTTCACTTCGCGTGGGATAATGGCTTAATTTCTGCCACCTCGGTCTACATTCGGAAAACGTTGCCTAGGTAATAATCTCCGTCGATCTTTTCGAAAGTGATATTGGCCTTTACATTTTTCATCTCACAGGAATCTAAATTTGCCACAAAACAGAGTTTAAACATCCATCAAAAGTTAATTCTAACTATAAAATTATTTATTTTCGATATTTTGATGGCGGAAGGAATTGCGGAATGAATTCACACATTGAATACATTTAACACTGGGTTTCCTTGTCTTGGATTAGATTCCTGGAATTTCAGTCGATCGTGTCACAAGGTAGATTTTTTTCGAGCCACAGAGAATTATATCTGCATTATTTTTCCAAAAGTAAAGAGTTTCTACTGTAAATAGCAAATAATTTCGAGTGGTTTTATTGATTGTTTTATTTTTATTTATTTTTCCATTGTTTTTCAAAAATCTAAGTCCTTACTCTTTGAGGCTCACGATTTGGAAATCTTTGCATTTTAGCACATTTCCTGACGAACGGAGAGATGGGTGATTTTCTCGTTTTTGGTCAATGAAAATTTTTCAAATTCCTCCTGACCATTAGGCTTTTGAAAAGAGCCGAAAAGGAGCGTTTTATGGATTAAATGTCTTTCACGAAGATTAGGCATCATATTTCAATCAGTACATTTATTTCTCTCAACTGATCTTCCTCCAATAACCACTTACTTCGCTCACAATATGTTGTTTTTGATTATCATCTCGAGGAAAAGGAATTTGCGGAATTGCGGAATTTCCGCGCGCATTTGCGCATTTTTTCAAACCTACCACAGAAGTTACCGTAGTAACTTTAAAATTGAGTGTTCTTTCCCTAGTCTTCTTTTTCATTTACTCATTTTAGTTTGACATGTTCTTATCTTTCACTTTCGCTCTATATTTCATTATTTCATTAATCCATCATGTCATCCAATAAGTTCAGTTTAATTCAAAGATTATCAGTCAGTATTTCATACTACTGAAAACTTTAAAGCATGCATATACTCTGCAGCATAAGAAAGGAACAAAAATGACCAAAGAGACATAAGGACTAACATATTCATCTGGCTGGAAGGTCTACGAGCAAGTATGGAGCATCAGTGTCTTCAAATAATCTTATAAGATTAAGATTGTTTTAACGTGGCGGAAAAAAATCCCAATTGCCGGGTTTTAGACGCTTGATTACTATCACGTTGACTAGTCTTATCAATTGTTATGCAATATTTCGCCGAATACCTTTAGCCTAGATGTGCAACCTTTCTCTTATTATCCACAGAATATATATTTATTTACGCTTTAATAGGAGTAATGCTGTTGTTACATATCTGTTGTTGATGTTGTTAATATATATTAACCCAGAATGTTGAAAGAAATTTGTCGACTTAGCCTAAAGTAATAAGCATTGAAGCGCGTAATAAAATCATAGTTACGGTATTAAGTAGTCATAGAAGACTAGAATTAGCGTCAGACGTCTCAGTAATATTTATTTTAGTTGAAATGGCACGTTTATCTAGGAAAGCGATTCCAGAGGCACGGCCGAGTGAAAGCGCAACCTTGATGAGGAACTAATGTTACTACTATCTACTAGTTAAAATTACTGTGGCACAAAGTGGAACAAAACTCTGTAAAGTTGATTCCACGAACCATGAATAGTTTTAAATTCGAACTTCCTCAAACCCCATCTGGATGTGTTTCTCCAAATCAGGCTGAGGTAGATGAACTTACAATCTATTACAGAATAAATATAAACAGAAGCCCTAGTCGGATGAAAATATTTAAAACCACAGTAATCGACCCCCAGGTTGGTTTGCTTGGCGAGGGTAGAATTCTCCCAATACGGCATGTGAGATTCACACATCAGGGTAATAAGGGGGGCCAGTTCCTATCCCTGTATCGGTTACGGTTTCCCAGGAAGATCTGTCACCCGAAAAATCACACAGCTTGGGTGGAGGCGAAGAGGAGTGGCCTGTTTTAATCAGGAATCATTACTTCTGATTAAAACAGGCTACACCTCACTTCATTCATAGACACAACTGATTGAAAACTTACTTGTCCATAGTTAAAAAGAACACCACATCACCCTATATCAATTATATTGAAATGAAATGAAATTATTGATTTTGTAATTCCACGCACTTTATTTAAAAATACGACCCAGGTTTCGACGTTGAACGTCATCATCAGAGCTTATGATGACGTGCAACGTTGAAACCTAAGTCGTGCTTTTAAATAAAGTGTGTGGAATGACAAAGCCAATAATTTCATCTCAATTTTTTATGCAAATTCCATAAAATTACGCCGGAGGCATAGAATTTCATATCAATGAAATATTTCTGTTCATATTGATTTGGGTAATTTCTGAAGAGAGTGAGGACATTGATATTATATTTGTATTATCTTGGATTTTGATGATGTGGACAAGTCCAACGCTCGAAGAAAAGAAAGTTATTCCCTTACTTACAACCTGCGAACAACCACCCAATCAACGCTACCTTTGACCCTACCTCTTCCCTTCAGCTTCCCCGGGATTCTCTTTCTGTTCTCCGCCCTTTTTCCCGTTCTGCAACCCCTTCGCTTCCTATGCGGATTCGTTCTCTTAGTTTCCTTGATTTTGTTTCTCATCTTAGTGTTCTGGTCAAACTCTTTTTAATATGGTTTTATTATTCTCCAAATTGATGTTGCTTCTTGTCAACTCACCCGTTTCCGTTCATCTCATAATTCCTGCGGTACTTTTTCACGCATATTATATTATATTTCTCGTAAATTCTTATTCTATTCCACACTGAACATTCAGAGTAATAACAAATAAATCAAATCTTAAGCGCTCATTATAGCCCTCATCCTTCATGGTAATAATAACATTTTCCCAGACTTTTGTTTGCAAGTATTAAAAGAGCAAACTATTGCCAGATTATCCTGCGATTACAGTGATCAGGATAAATATAGTACACGTAGCTACATCTATAAGTTTTACAGAAATAATTTTATCTATCCTATCCGAAAAACAATCCTGAGTTCCAAATTATGTTCAGTAAAAAGTTATGTGACATCAGTCTCAAAGACGTGACCGCATTACAGGTATGTTTCAGAACTTAAGTAAGATATAAAACGTGGATAAAACGAATGAAAAAGCTGCATGTAAGAGTAAAATGTTGAGCAAAAATCAGCGATAAATTTTGTAGGTATATAATGGACGTGATTCGTACTATGAGAAGAGTTTTTTTCGATTTTTTCGCATGTATTTTTCGTCAGCAAAACCAAATTTAAGCTTCGTGACTCAGCAGAAGGAAGAAAATAAGATTTACGACAGCTTCCAAATATAAAATGTCATCTAACTTTGGAAACTCCGTCTCTCTAGGTGTGTTTTCCGTGCTCGCCTTCAATAGGCTTAAATATCTCTTCCCTGACCTACCGAAACCATTGCAATCAATGGTTGGTCTTCAACATGTACTGATTTGCTCAAACACTTACGCCAAGTTACTTTACTTATGCGCAGACGGAGGTTAATTGGAAAATATACCACTTTTATTTGAAATTTCAAACCAAAACTTGATGTTTATAATAATAACTAGCTGAATACCCGGCTTTGCACGGATTAGGGAGAAACAATGATATAAATATACTACATAAATAAAAACAACAAATTATAAAGTACAATAATACACTACTTCATACAAATTTAACAATCTTTTTTATTTAACGCGTTTATAAACTACATTTTTTGTTTCATATCCAGGAGAAAGAATATATAAATTTTTAGGCGAACCTACTCTGGAGCAAGCAACATAAAGTTGCCCGTGGCTAAAACATGGGGATCTTAGATCAACACCACAAAACTTTAAAGACTGTCCCTGTGATTTATTAATGGCAATTGAAAAAGCTAGCCGGACTGGAAACTGTAATCTTTTAAAGTTGAAGGGAAGATCAGTTGGGATTAGAGGTATCCGTGGAATAAAAATTATTTCACCTTTTCCTTTTCCAGTTAAAATGACTGCCTGGATTATATTTTTCATTAATTTTGTCACACACAATCGTGTCCCATTGCAGAGTTTTGGTGGATCTAAATTTCGCAATAAAATGATTGGAGATCCTACTTTAAGTATAAGGCGATGTTGTGGCAATCCAGCTGGATCAAGTGAATTTAGGAGTTCCGTTGGATATTGACGGCTTCGTCAGCATCCACTACGGTATCAACCGATTTATATTCAATCACGTCTCCTGGCAGCATGGCTAGTATCTCCTTGTTAATTTCATTAACATCATCGTTCTTAGGAGCAAGAATGGCTCTTTCTCGCAACCATTCTAAATTTTTATAATTTTGATTAACGTTAGGATAGACTGCTTGTATCATATCGCGGACAGTTTTCACCGATACACATAAATCTGATGACAATTTTATCATACCAGATGCTTCAATAACTAATCTATCTTCTCCAATCTTCAAAAGTTTATTTGCAAAATTTTGAGCATTCCCATCTCTTAAGAGGATTCGCATGTTTTGTTTAAGGCTAATTTCTTGGACATGATTCCATAGAACAGAATGTTTTAAACAGGCATAAATTTCATCGGCTGGAGTCGATTTTGGAATGACAGGCGGAGTTTGACGGAAGTCTCCACACAGGAGTACCAGAGCTCCTCCCATTAAACTGCAGTTTCCTCTAAGATCTTGAAGTGTTGCGTTGAGGGCCTCAAGAGATTTTTTATGAGCCATCGTACACTCATCCCATACTATCAGTTTACATTCTATAAGAACTTGTGCCTGGCCGCTAGTTTTATTTATATGACATGTGGGATTTTCTTGTCGGGAAATATTAAGTGGCAACTTAAGGGCAGAGTGGGCTGTTCTTCCTCCTTCCATTAATGTCGCTGGAATACCTGAAGATGCAACGGCTAGAGCAATTTCTCCATGAACCCTGATTTCAGCGAGAACTAAATTAATTAAAAATGTTTTTCCCGTGCCACCAGCAGCATCAAGAAAAATGATACCTCCTTCTTGTTTATCTACTTGATCCATTATTGTTTCGTACGCGAATTTCTGATCATCATTAAGAAGTGGGTTTTTATCCGCGATGTATGCTTCTAAGTCTAAGACATTGTAGCTAGTTTCACGTATATAATCTGGATAAAATACACCCTGTTGATCTTGTACAGGTGCAAAAAGACCGAGTTCCACTAAAGTCTTGTTAACCATGGTGATACATTTTTCCTCCAAAATAATCAAAGTTTTATTAAAAATGTCGGAGTTAAACGTAATATCCAATGTAGGATTTTCACTTCGAACTTTAGCCAGTATATCCTCACTCATTGATTCTTTCTATTTTTCCCATAATATTTTTGGGTTAGATGGATTACAGGAGGTTATTATGATGGCAAACAAAATTCGGATTTGTCCTGGAAGAGAAATCAAACTGGCCTCTCGCAATGAGTCATCCCAGTGTTGATCTCCTTCTAGCAACCCTAAATTCTGGCAAGCTTCTCTGAATGTCTCACATATTTCTCCGTTTACCGTTCTTAATTCTGCAAATGAGCGAGGTCCTCTAATGGTATGTAGAAGCATTCTTAAAAAATAACATTCGGCGTTGTTAGGATGGACTGTGTAAACTCGGCCCGATGCGTCACATGAATAAATATTATTCTCAGGATCAAAGTTGCCCATTTTTCTTCTACGAAAGACTTTCCTTGATGTATTCCACATATAATATCTCGGCAATTCTGAATACAATAGTGTTCTTGCAAAAGTATCCTGCTGGCATAGTTGGAAAAATGCTGTTAAAGTTTTGTTTGGCGGCTGATCAATCACTCTTGCGGCACTATCAGTTGAGAAGTATACTCGTTGACCGTTTTCTAAATGAATGCTAAGGTGAACCACAGTAGGATACCGTTCATGAATGGAAAATCCGAAGATTCGCCAAACAGCTTCGTTGCTACTGACGTATCTTCCCAACTGATAACGCTTTACTTCATTGTTGGTGTCTTCATTGCCTACACCAAAAACTGCCATATCAGAACCTTTATTAACATATTTGCAGATATACTTAATAGATTTGACACTATTGCAGTGTTCTACGTTAATATGTGCGTTAAACATTTTTGATAATAATGGAGAATATGGTACAATCCAACTGTTATCCACGTCTATTTCCACGTTGCTTCGAGTCTTCAGTATTGCCGTAAAACCTTCATTTTCTGGAGCTCGCCGTCTATATAAAGGATAGCCGTCGTTTCCTGTTTGTGTATCTTTAATTAATTTTCGAGGATAGTTTTTGGTGCATTTCCCATCTTTCATACATGGCGAGTTCCGATTTATATTTCCACATGGTCCATGGATCATATTTTTAGTTACCACAGCGTATAAATCAGGATCTTCTTCTTGGTTAGGAAGTTCAGCTGATATAATAGCGTCGATTTCTGTTGGTTGAATCTTCCTTTTCAACCAAAATAAATTATGTGAATGTGGTAAACCTCGTTTCTGCCATTCAACGGTGTACATCCAGCATCTCACCTCTCCAAATATGTGACCTTTTGTTATACTATTAATGCGTTTTGGTTGCTTTTGTTTAAAAACTCTCGCAATTAAATCGTGGCGATCACTGGATGACTGACCGTTGATTAGCATTTCTTTAATCTCTGACCAAATCGGGTTGCAGGTAAACGTAATAAACAAATCTGGTCTCCCGTGTGTCCTTACATAGGTCATTGCATCTTGTGTGTACTCATGCATGTGTCTAGGACTGCCTGTAAACGTCGCTGTCAAAATAACCAAAGTGCCCAGATTCTCAATATTTCCGTCATTTGCTACCGCATCTCTTAGGTGAATATATTGGTCCACTCTTAATTTTTTTTGATTCGAACGAATAAACTGAAGATGTTCACTTTCAATCTTTACATACATATCCACGATAAATTGACGGAATAATTGTCTGCAATTTATCACGTGGTTCTGTTTAGTACCTCGTATCATTAGACGGTAAGCATAATAATCCATAGCAGATACCTTAGCACTTGTAGGAATACCTGTTGTTGGATTAACTTGCCTCAGATTGAAATGATACCCATCTTCACCATAGGGAAATAAAATAGGATATTGTAGAGCATCATACGACCTGTGAGTTTCGCAAATTCACTGCAATGATCCACTACGTAATTGAAACACGATATCTCGCTTTTCAAATTCATTACCCGATATCACAACTGCAACTTCATCCACTACAGGAGCGTTGAAGCGCCGTTCATGCTCTCCTGTTGGTTTTCGATCTGCTTTTATAATAATTTTATATGCATCTGTGGGCATATGATCAATTGAAGTTTCAAATGTTTTAATGTAAATATTGTGTGCATGGAACATTTGTTGTAAATCAGATACAATCTCACGTCTTGTTCCTGAATTGTTGGCGCATCTTTGGTCGGTCTCAACTTGGTCGTTTCCAATAAAATATAATTGTAAAAATTTTGGTTGCTGATTAGGCAACGGCAACAACGATCCTGCTTTATGGTATATCTGCCCTTGTACTGTGAAAGTGGATTGAAATCCAGGCTGATTAATAACAGATGTGGCTCCAAATGAGGTCATTTGAAAACATGAGTTGTATTTTCGGATATTACTCAGAAAATGTCTTGAAATGAAATTTTTTTTTTGTTTCTATGACAGCAAAAAGGTAAACAAATTACATACATACAAACAAACACTCTCCTTTATGTATATAGATTCAACATTAATCCGTCATAAGCTAAAAATAATATTTTTTTGGCAATGAAGGACCTTTATTTTCCCTACCCTACACTGCTTAAAATTGTTCAATAGAGATTTGATCCAAATTAGTGTTCTTGCCTGTAAAAAGGACCATTTTATTTATTGATTATAAAATGAGGTTGAACGCCTGAGTTACTCCATAGCGACTCTGATGACTCTGAATAAGATTGAAAGGCATAGCTACTCTCCGTTTGGCTCTCGAAAGATCTCTCAAATCATGAAATTGCTCTCAAATAACTCCGTGATTTATGGAATTTTTAATCTACGGAAACTATTCACTCCGAATCTGATTGTTTGTGCATTGAAAAAATACATATCGTTTGCTTAGGTATTATTTAAATTATGATGAGATGAATCCCGATGATATTCTACCTACATACGAGAGATTTAGAAGTGCGTTTTGAAATACGTTGCATTCTCAATTATATTTGAGGTGGCGACCAAGGTCGTGTGCAGAATATTGCCTCCCTTCCTTCGAAATAATAAAACACAGCAATGAAACCCGCTGGTTGGTTTGCTAGGTGACGGTAGAATTTCCCTAATATGACATGTGAGGTTCACACATCAGGGTACTAGGGGGGGGGGGTTCCTTTCCCTGTGCATGTTATGGTTTCCCTGGTACTAGAAATATCACATAGCTTGGGTGGAGCTGTAGGCGCCCAGAGATACCTCGGAGACCCCGTAATCGAACCCGGGACCCTCCGGTCATTAGTCCAGCGCTCTACCACCTGGACAACTGCGACCCAGTCTTAAATTATACATCCTCCAAATTAAATTCCATTTCCAGCCGCGACTGTACACATAACTTGATTCTGAGAATAAGATTTTCAACTGAAGAACATTTTTCTTTTATTTCCGTGTTGGGAAGAGAGATTTATACCGCGGAAGAGGAAAATTTTAATTGCTTTGACGGCCGATATTTTCTCACTCCTAAATATAAACTTGCGCACAGATGTAAAACATGTCCCCGGGTTCACAAAACTGACTGAATTTGATTCGGCGGCAGTGGTGGAGGGGGACGACCTCCAGATGCGTGCGTCGGCGGGAAACGACTCGGGATGTTTGCATCGGAAAAATGCCCTGCATCAATTTCACTGCATCCCCCCACCCCTTGGCCTCCCCGCACTCCGTCCGCGCAACCCTTGTAGGTCCGAGCCGTCGCATCATCGCCCAAAATCCTCGGCGATCGGGAGCCCCGAGGGAGAGGAGAACGGGAGATGCCGGCGCGGAATGTGTCCGGCCCGCCAGCAAAGGAGAGGGGAGATGACTAACGCCTAAATATTCCGCGTCCCGGACATTTCTGACCTTGCCGTCGGGGTCATCCCCCCCCTCCCCAACATCAGACCCTCCGCTCTCCTCGAAACCCCCCTCCCATCCCACCCACACCACGCAACACCATCGCCGTCTCTTCCATATCTGAGGCGTAAGATTCTCTTCGATGCGGTGTGTGCGGTGTGTAGTCACTCGCCGTGGAAGCGTTTCCATGAGTACACTTCGCCCCGGCGTATCGGTGGGAGCTGAACCACGAGGATTTTGATTGCCAGCCGGGAAAAACTGCTTCTATTTAATATTGCGTATTTACTTTGCTACTTCCTCCATTGCGTCTTTTGCATCCATCCATCACATATGTTTCAGAGAATTGTTTATCTTGCATCTTATTCATTCCAGCAGTTGTCTTTTTTCATGGTCCTTTACTTCGACTGGACGCGGATACGGCAATCTATGAAATGTTAGCTCGGTTGTATTGCGTGTCCATTGATGACCGAATGTTGTTCGAGTTGGATTACCTCGGCGAAACGTCAACAGAGCCCAAGATATCTGAGGCCGCCGGAATTTGAATAGATTGTTTTGGAATATCCTGGATGATGGATAATATAAAAAAGATGCGGTTCGTAATTAAAGGATATGAAATTCTCTCGATCATAGTTATCATCGCTCTTTGGCAGAATGAGCGTTCGTGTGACAAACGGAACGCGCAAAAACTAACCCGATAAAGAATAGATGCATCAACGTGGTTTTTTTCATTCGCTTTTCTCTCAATTAAAGTTCGTTGATCTCGGTCCCCGGGCCTCGTACACGTTAGGCCTCCCGTGAATCCGTGAGCATCCTCACACGATACGTGGAGTAGCAGCTAGCTACCTGTAATCCTGGCGCGGAATTCCCCCGACCTGTCCCTTGAGCGAATTGATGGCTCGCTTAAAATCCGCTCCAATTAAGTTCCCTCGGCATTTATTGCTTCTGCGAGCGACGAAGCCGCCACCGGATGAGTGGTCTCGGTTGACGTTGGCTTCCGTGGCATTAGTACCCAACATTCCGCTCGAAGATAACCAACTATCCCGCCCTTAAAACCCCTTCCCCTTCACTCCTCCCGGCGACCCCAGCGCACTTAGGGGAGCGGGGGTGTGTGTAGGAGACAGCGCGCGCCGGTTGGATAATTCGCCCGTCCCACAAATGACGGTGATAACGACAAACGACTGCTCCTTCCGTTTATGCCGCCGAGTGTTTGCCCTCGGAAGTGGGTTTTCCCGGAAAAACTGAAACGAAAATGCAAGAGGACGGAGGGAGGCGCCGGCGCCAGCAGAGATATTCCCCTCGCGACTCTTCCCGTCGCCTCCCTCCTCTGTCCCTGGAGCGGTGGGTTTGGAGTTGCGGTGGGAAGGTTATGAAAGGGGGAGCAGAGGAGACGTCGGTGAAAATATTGGCCAACGTCTTCCTCCTCATGGCGTCATTAGAGGGGTTATTATTGCGCGGTTTCTACATTGGCTGTGATCAATACATCGTGGTTGCGTCATGGAATGGCTTACTGTAATTGAAAATCTCTCTTCTTTTTTTATCCTCGTGGAAGATGACTACGCCTAATGGAACTAATGGCCCCAGCGTCATCAAGTGGATGGAGGGCGTGAATGCGAGCGAAAGAAGACGAATTGAGTCATTCGGGGCGACGCCTTCGTGCGCTCGAGGGATGACGCCGGAGTCGCTACCGTCGTCTGATACGAATGGCGAGTGGCATTATCCTCAACAAAGCACAAGGCCCCTTCGTTTTATCGCATTAAATCATCCGTCTAATGTGAACCATTATTTCAATTTCATGGATAATTTATTTTGAGTAATTGTGTATTTATATCCTAAAAGATCCTACATGAATTTCATTGAATTTAACTCGTTAAAAATGAGGCCCTAGTAATAATATTTGTGTTCTTATACTAACGATAGAGATGTTTGTCAAATTACTTGTACCCATTTACATTAGGATCGACCCAATGTATCCCATTAACGCCAAGAATTCCATATATTGTGCCATCGGCCGTTGCCTATATGGTATTTACCTGTATCATCGAGATGAATATCGAAGCAATGAGAACAGGGTCATATAATACATCTTGTATAAGTAGCTATCAGTTCTGTTGAACCATTGGTATGTATATTTAACTGACATTCGTAACTTAAATATGCGTAATTATTCCATTATAACTTGCTCAAATGCGATTTCAACACAGGATACCCATTGTACTCCATGACCTGATAAACTTCAGTTATTATGCTGTTTCATCTAAGTTTTCTAGTGATTCACGCGGTAAATTTCCAAAATAGTACTTCGGTGAAACAGTGATATTGCTCCAAGCAAAAAAATAACAATGTTAACGCAACAAGCTGATTTAAACCAAGGAGTACTTGCACCGACAATTGTGTTCAGATTCGAGTTTCATGAGTCGGCTTCTATTCTCATAAGTTGATGAAAATTTGTGTACTCCCGGATGTATGTAAAAATTGTTATGCAGTATCCTTTATCAGGTAAAGACATATAAAAGCTTCCACAGGAGTTGCGAATTCGTCATAATGCTTCCCACTAATGAGAATCGACTTCAAAGAGGAAAGCCACTCTGATGAAAAGCAACAAAAAAGATCGTTGCGGTGGCAAAAAATTTTGATCCTTAACTCTTTAGCCTACTCATAAATGTATGCTATGTTTGTGTAAAAAGGATACTCACATACAACCACACATATATGTACATGTATATACATATATATCTGTGTGAGTGTATGTATATATGTGTATGTATTTGTATAAAAATGTATGTGTATGTATGCATGTATACCTAATTATCGTGAATACGGAGGTAGAGTGAAGCGGTGGCTAATTTTATTGGCTTCACACACCGATGTCCAACGTTCGAGTCTCGGTGGTGGCAAGATATTTTCATCCGCGATGCTATGTTGATAGCCCCGCAAGTATGGAGTACGCCGTCCGTCGGAAGGGAAATTGCATTGTCTTAAACATACCCTTTGAAATAATGTAAACTGACCCCTAGGCGCCTTACGTTAAGACTAGGCTAATACCGACGTTGGGTTTCTCCCCACCATTTTTTCGATCTCCCGGATCCTACCCCATCGTTTTGCCCAACTCTTTCTAACGGTGGACTCAGCCTTAGCTGTCGTTCGCCTCCCCTAATTAATCCTACAACTTCTAAGATCGATAATACCAAAATACATTAATACCAAAATACATGAATATATAGGTCAATGTACGATTTTTCTAAGTATCGTCACCTTTCTAGGCGACAATGTATCAAACGGCACATTAATATTATTGGTATTCTACCGTTTAAAGCTCGGATGGGCATCACATACTATGCAGTTATGCAACATTGCATTTACCTAACTATTCTATCAATGAATACAACCTGGATCCGACACAACAGCCAGTCTCTCTTCAATTCAGTGTACTTCCTCTCTTCATTCTCTCCAACGTCCCTTTCCTTACACTTCCCCGGTCCTGTAACGTTCCCACAGTCTCCAACATCCCGTCGCCAATCAGAATGCTCGGCATCCATCCTTCTTGCCTTCCTCGAATCACTCCCAAAAATTCTCTCTTCTCCCTCACCATGCCCAGCACTTCTTCGTTCATCTTCCTTTATGTCCATTTCGCCTAACGAGGAATATGTGGACGAACAAACGAAAAATTACGATTTATTTTAAGAGTATTGGGTAAATGAAAAGATCAAAGAGAAATGTTATATTTCGCAGGTTCGGCCTCATTTAGAATACGCTGCTGGTGCATGGGAACCTCATCAAGTTGGATTGATTGTCGAATTGGATCGCGTGCAGCGCAGAGGTAGGGAAGGGGGAATGAACCGCAACGGTAGGCGGAGATGGGATCGAGGCATGGAACTACGGTGTAAGTGCGATAAATTACAGCGGGAAGAAAGGAGTTCTGCAGGAGGCAGAGGTTACATGTACTTGGTCCTTCATATATTTGCAGATCTGTCGCCCTTTTTTTCTTGACATCCATTCAAAATCGCCATGGAATATTTTGGGTTTGTTCAAAGAGAAAAGGTCAGCACTGAAGTTTTAAAATTGACCTTAGTGAACAGATCAACGGAAAAACAAGAAATGTACTGGTAGTGTAAATTGAATTTAGGTAAACGAGAAAGTTTGGCCCAAAATATGGCTGGTTTGCTACTTACACCTTCGAAATTCACGGAATAGGTGTAGTGTAAATCACAAATATGGTCATGTAGACCTTAATTTAGTAGAAAATGGACAAAAGGATGAGGTTTATAAACAAATTCCTTGCTTGAAATGCAATTCAGATGAAATTTTTTCACAGATGTTTTTATTTTATTTTTAATATTTCTTCTTTTTCCTTCCAACCGACAACATTAATTGGTTTTGGACATTACTTAAGCAGCCGCATCGAATTTTACACCGGAAAGTTATTTATTTCGAAATATAAACAAGTAGTGGTAGTAATTTTCGAGACGCTGCTCAAACCTTAAGCATTATGTTTGAGTCGTAATTGAAGTTATGTATGGAATAAGGGCAAGTTATAAGAATCCATTTGTCGGCATTCGGCTACGTATAGATTAAGACGCCATTCGATCAAAACGGTTGAAGTACTTTCTACCGCTAACTGGGTCAAAAAATTGTCTAACTGTTTTTCGTATCCAGCCAAAACACAAAAGATATCGTGAACATATCGCAACCAAGGTAACACATTTTTTCTGTAGGGGATGGTTTAAAGCTAAAAGTTGTCTTTCCCAATTGTCCATATTAATGTCCGCTAGGATGGGAGAGAGAGGTGAGTCCATAACCAGGCCTTCTAATTGTCTATAATGCTTTGGAGGAGTTGTAAATTTGGCAATCCGTTCAGTCTGACAGGATTGAGGTGGTCAATGAAACATTATACCCCTCCCGTTCCCCCCCCCCTCCTAAAATTCCTATAAGACTCCAATATCTTTCCGCACCAACCCCACCCCCACCAAGGCAGTGATGATCAGCAACAATACCTAAACAAAGGTCAAACCATTGCAGACAAACACGCCCCCCTAATTAAATGCAAAACACAATGCTTTTGTTTTTTCCCCTGCCGCTACTTCGTAGAACGGTGGAGTGTCTCATTGTGTTCTTCATTTAATGCTCATTTAATTAGCATAAACTTTCACAAATTAGAGCCAGTAACCTTCCAATTCATACCCTTCCCCTTCCCAAGACCCCTATTGGGTTGCTGTGCCTGCACTCAACTTACCCCCTCTCCCTTACTCCCCCTACCTTACTCCCCTCTCCTCTCCCTCACTCCCCTCTTGGAGCCAGACTATGTAAGTTGAAAAATGTTGTGGTGTTAAAATACATATCAAACAGATACGAGATAAAGCGGCCGCAATAAGGTCGCAATTGGCACCGATTATCCGACAAAACGCCACCCCTAAGGAAATAAAAATTCTAATATACTCGGCAATAATAAGACCAACATTGACCTACGCAGCCCCTGCGTGGATGGGACTACTCTGTAGATCCCTAATGGACAAATTAAATAGCACAGAAAGGAAGACCCTGAGGCTGGCTTTTGGGTTCCCCCCCTGGGAAGAAAATGAGAATGTATACCAAAAAACAGGCATAGAAAAACTCTCAGATCTCCTACTAACAATGTGTAAAACATAATATGATAAGTTAAAAGAAAACCCAAATAGGGCTATGACATACACAAAAATAAATAAAATAGGCCCCTATGATAAATATAAGAGACCTAATAATGTCACACTCCAATAATAATACGGAAAATAATTAAATAAATATAAAAAGGGCAAAAACAACGATGCTGGTGGTGCTCCAGAAAGAAAAAGGAATTATATACTGAGACACAGAGCATAAGCCCAACTAGGCGACCTCTGATAAACAAAGCCGCCTAAAAACGGCAAGGCAAGTCGTAGTAGTATGTCACCTGATGGTGATGCGCAGAATCGAAACCATGGTCGTGTGAAATATTAAATCTTTATTGTGGAAGTGTAAAGTTTCTTTTTGCCCTCATAATGGAGGAATTACACAAAGTTAAACCTGAAACTGTTATGTTTATAAACTCATAATCACTTTTTAACTGCCGACCAAAAAAGATGCACCACGACCCTGAGTTGTTTTTCAAAATATGACGGCAGCCTGCTGTCCGATTCACAGGTAGCGGCAGAGTACGTATGGGGTTAAAAACCCGAATATCTCCAATATCCTCTCCTTTCAATCCACATCTTCCCGATCAAAATCAGAGGGGACATATTTTTACTTCCTCGGCTGCACGTGATTCCTTTATGTTTTGACCTGCAAGTTTTAAGAAAAATAAATGCTCCGGCGGGCGGGAGTGGGGAAGGCTGTCGATTTCGAGGATGGAGAGTCCACCGCGTTTCACAGGGTCAGTGTGTCTGCAGGGCCTGCACCAATTGAAAATCGATAGGTGCGAAGGGCGCACCTGGAAAATCAGAGCACTCAAGGGACGCCCGATAACTCTCCTCTTCCAGCACCAACAATCCCTCCGCCCCAAAGCCCTTCTCCCTTCCACCACACCCCCTTCGCCCACCCGCCCGGCCCCGCTCCCGTAGCCGCCCCTTGCCGGACCACCAATCCATCCAATTTCCGCGATCCTCCCACCCTTCCCCCCCCCCTCTTCCCCCTTCCTCACCCCGCTCCCCTTCCGTAAACCCCCACGAGAGTCGCACTCACCCGAATCCCAAAGATCGCCGGCCGGCTTCCACCTCCACCTTAATCTCTCTCTCTCTCTCCCTCTTATGGTGTGGGAACCTATTAAACAAGGGACGATCCACACTCTTTCGGCTCAACTCGCTGTTTTGCGCACGGGGAAACTTCAGGAATAGGAACGCTTTGAGTGGAAAAGGCGCAAAAAATTTTGTTTCCGCAGGAAAGGTTTGGCCGCTGAAAGTTCATCAGTGTCTACCTAGGACCAGTGTTATAAAGGGGGTAGGGGTGCGATTCACCTTTTTTTGTCGCAATTCTCCAAACATTTTACTGAATTTTTTAGTTCACATTGATATGGAGTTTAAATCTGTAGAATACCAAACCCTCGACAAAGGTGTTACTTATGTAGACTTACATAAACAAACTGTATACATTTCGTTTTAATTTATTCAAAAGTCTGATTCGGCGTTTGTATTATCGCCCAAGAATTTCGCTTTCAATTTTATTTCGTATTATTACTTTTTCATCAAGTTCGGATGCCTATGAGATTAAATGCGATGGCATGCATACTAAAAATACATGCCCATGCTTAGATTGAGTTCAATTTTTAATGAAGGGGGAGTTCTTTCTACTCTCGATGAAGTTACAGGATAAATGTTATGCTAAAAAATTATCCATATCGAGTTTAAGACCTCCGAGAGTGATCAGTCATATTTAAAACATTGAGAACAGATTCTTGGACGGTGAAATGTCAATCCACTGGGTTTTCGTTCCAAAAGGTTTTTGATAGATTTCATTTTCAGAAGTCATCCGATGGTTATTATTTACTTTAGAAAACAAAATGAAATCCATTGTCTAACCCTGTTACCAACTGCAGGGATAGATTGTAAGGCATTCCGCAAGCCAAGAATTAGGATTCTTAATTAACCCTTCAGCTCGATAACCCAAGAGAAATTGAAAATTGAAGTTATCTCTTACTTTATTTAGGTTCCTAAAGTTAGCGCAGGGGAATAAAAATTGAGATCTTTGAGCAAATGAATTTCACCGTAGGGTTACTCTTATATGAAACTACATCAAGCAAATTAATTATGTATAATGATGTGTAACGGTTACATCAAAGTGCAAAAGAACCATTCTGTCGTACATTTGCAATTGAGACATATGGTAAAAATGACGTGAAATTTCACCCTTTCTGCTGCCAAATATTGCGGAAATTGGACATAAACTCAAGTATTCCAAAAGGAACGGTGAGATCTAGGTTTGAAATCAAATTTGAATAACATAATTAAGATTTTTCGCAGTTAATTTATTTGCGATTCCATAGGTATTTCCACCTCTCGGAAGATTTGGAGAATTCTTATTATCAAAATGTTTTCCCTAAGATGAAACTTTCATCACCGGCATTTAAGAGTATCGACTTTATCAGAAGTTTTATTCATTCTAAAATCCGAATGTGTTGATTAATATTGATCGTCCGGTTCAAATCAAAAGATATACCCTAATGCGAAGGCACAAGTATACCACTTTCTTTCTGCGGTTTCGGTTTATTCTGAGATGCTTGATATATAGTTTGTTTCGACCCAGGAGTGGCGTTGCTCTTTGCGTCACTCCGAGGAATCATTCTGCGGTCTTCCTTCCTCCAGTCTTCAATCACCGAGTTCCATGCGCAACGCACGCCATCCACCAGACAGCCTCTTCCTGCTCGCTCCCACACCCGAATCTGTGCGTCAATCGCCATGCCGCCAACTTTAATTATGTTAAAGGACTTGCTGAATACTCCCGAGTCCCAATACGAATGCCTTTTTCAAGGCCATTGTGATATATATCCGAGGAAATTTTAAAGGGAATAAAGGTAAACAATAGGAAGGACTGTACAGCAAAGTTAAATCGTTACCGGGAAGTAAGAAAGGAAGAGCTATGCTAACAGTTAGAGATAAGGCGGGTAAGGTAATAGTTGACGCAGGAAAGATCCAAGAGAGATGGAAGGAGTATATAGAAGAACTATATAGTAAAGAACTTCGACCAACAAAGTTAGACATTGAAAAACAAAAATGACGTAGAGGAGGACAGCTTAGGTCCAGGCATACTAGACCATGAGATAGAAAGGGCATTAAGGGAGATGAAACTAAATAAGGCCGTGGGGGTAGATAACATTCCCGTGGAACTTTTAAAATGCTTAGGAAAATGTGGGAGGAAGAGGCTATATGGGCTGATCCGTAGTATTTATGAGGAGGGAATCTGGCCGGAAGACTTTGTGAGATCAGTTTTAGTTCCTATTCCGAAAAAGGTAAAGGCCACGTCATGTGAGGACTATAGGACAATTAGTTTGATATCCCACGCAGCTAAAGTTGTTCTCAGGATCATAAACAAAAGGATAGAGAGTAGGGCAAATGATTACTTAGGGGATGATCAGTTTGGGTTTAGGAAGGGGAGAGGTACGCGTGATGCCATTGCAGTAATGAGATTATTAATCGAGAGGAATATAGAACACAACCAGGAGGTATTTGCCTGTTTCGTAGATTTCGAAAAAGCGTTTGATAGGGTGAATTGGGAAAAACTAATGAGTATATTGCAGAAAATAGGAATAGATTGGAGGGAAAGGAGGCTAATCCGCAACCTGTACATGTCTCAGACTGCTCAGGTGCGGGTGGGAAACGGGGAGTCAGGATGGGCAGTGTTAGGAAGGGGTGTGAGGCAGGGTTGCCCATTATCACCGTTGCTGTTCAACCTGTATGCAGAGGAAATGATTAAAGAGGCATGGGAAGAACTGGAGGTAGGAATGAAAGTGGGCGGGGAATTCGTAAAATCAGTTAGGTTTGCTGATGACCAAGCCTTAGTTTGTCAGTCAGCCAAGGGGCTGCAAGCATTGCTTAGTGCATTGGAAATTCAGTGCGACCGGTATGGGATGAGAATCAATATTAAGAAAACAAAGGTTATGCGATTTTCTAGAAAGAAAAAGGCCAAGCTTAACATTAAAATAGGAGGGCAAAAACTAGAGCAGGTAGAGCAGTTTACGTATCTCGGTAGTGTTTTGGACCAACACGGTCAAAGTAGTAGGGACGTAAGGAGAAGAATTGCGCTAGGCAAAGAGGCTTTCACAAGGAGGAGGGAGTTGATGACGGGGACTTTGAGTAAGGATGTTAAGAAAAGACTCGTAAAAACTTTGATATGGAGCGTAGCTATGTACGGTGCGGAAACGTGGTAATTGAAGCAGGATGATAGACGTAGATTGGAGGCTTTTGAAATGTGGGTGTGGAGAAGAATGGAGAAGGTGAAATGGACAGAGAAGAAAACAAATGAGGAAGTACTTGGTATGGTGGGAGAAGAGAGGGGTTTGTTGGGAGAAATCCTGTGGAGGCAGGAAAAGTGGATGAAGGGGGTATTGACCGGCAGTGGGATGTTGAAGACTGTGATAGAGGGTAGAATGTTGGGCAAAAGAGGAAAGGGAAGGAACAGGATAGGGATGTTGGACGGGATGAAGGGAGGAAGAAAGTACTCAGAGATGAAGAGGGACCTGATATAGAGTAGGATGATGGATTTTGTGTTTTGTTAGGAGTAAGAAAATATTTGTTTGGTAGTTGTGTCCATCCAAAAGCCTACCTTAACCGGTAGATTACCTTAAAAAAAATAGGAAGGAAGAGTAAAGAGGAAGAGTAAACAATATCTTCTTGCCAATTTTTTCTGAGGGCCTTAGTTAAAATACTTGCCAGGCCATGTCAAACAATGGCGATACTAAGAACTAAAAAAGAACTTCGCCGAAAGTGAATCGTAAACCAGTTTCAAATCATCGAAGTAAACCATTTTGTCGCACTCGATATGAAGCATTGCTCTGATACTTGATATGAACTTTCTGAAACTATTGCACTTTAGAAAGGAAGAGTATTCATTCCTTAAATGTATGTCATTATGTTAAGTTACCTTCTATTGAAAATTAGTCCACATCACTCGATTTCTGTTAAGGCAAATTAAATAGCATGATTTAAGATCCTAATATTTCAGAATATCTTGTAATATACAATTTGCAGTAATACGATAAACTTTTTCGTCTACAAGAATTCAACATAATGAAATGAAATGAAGTTATTGACTTTGTAATTCCACTCACTTTATTATGCCAAAATTGTGTGCAATAATAAGGTCAATAATTTCATTCGATTTCAATATGTTATGTAAATTCCATAAAGTTACGCCGAATACAACACATTTTAAGAATGTAACAGACCGAAACCAACGCGGAATTTAAAGATAGTGATCGTATTAACCCCAGTTGGGTATTATTAGTGATTTCATCAGGAGGAAGTCTGCATGGCATGATCTACAAATTGCTAGAAAGTCTTTCACAAAGGATCTGAGAAAAAATGCAGACTTACAAATAAGACATCAGATATCAGTGTGGCGCAAATTAACCTGAGGTACAAAAATACATTCATCAATATCACACGTATATTCATTTAAGAATTTCTCATCTGACTTTTAGGACATACAAGGCAAAAATTGTTGTTTCATATATGAATAAATGATTCAGAATAAACAAAAGGAGTATCACAAATAACAGTAATAGGACCTAAACTATTGAATTATAAACGGATATTAAAGAGCGATATTATTTCACATGTAAAAAACAGCACTATGCAAACCACAGTGCAGGTGTATTTCCAGTTGTTTTTTTCGTAGTACTTTATGAGCCTTCACAGAATGTTACTGTGGATGAGTCATTGTTTATTATATTACCAGTGTGATGAAATCTCTTGTTGGTATTTGGTAACCTAATATTTCATTCAGTTACGGAGTCCCCTCGAGGAGTCAGTGCATTTCCTCAAGTCTCACTCCATTTAGTTTCCTCGATTCTACAGAGGCTCCTAGCATAAAGTTTTCAGGAGCTAAATAGTTACGTCTAAATAGCGACCGACAGCTGAGGTCATCCGCACCATTAGGGATGGATGGGAAAGGAGGAAGGGTGAAGAGAAACCCGCCGTCAGCGTTGGCCTACTCTTAAACGAAAGGCGCCAAGGGGTCCGCAGTTTTACGTCCCATCCAACGGACGGCGTACTCACCCAAAGTGCTCTCCACAAATTACCTCAAGTATGGATCGGGTTACCACTGAATAAGTTCTGCAGTCTCAAGGATTTGAACCCGGACCCTCTCGGTGGGGAGTCAGTACGTTAGCACCGTCCCGATCCCCATTTTTCCAGTATTTCCTTTATGTTATTGTAAACATATATAATGCTATCATTTTCTTTGCATAGCATGCATACCGGTTACTTTAATTGCAGCTTTAATTATGTACAATGACACATATGATTTCCATTGAGTACAGTGGGGAATACTCAATGAAAGAGGTCTTATTTCTCTTTCCCATTCTATATACTGTACAGGATGTTTCAAATTGAATATCGGGTTTTTAAACTTTGTAGTCTTCATTGCATGTAATGAATAATAACTAATTAAGCATCAAATGAAAGAGCAACTCATATAGCTTTTCCTAAAAGTGTTCAATATAAGCACCATTTGTCACTCGGCACACATCGACGCGATAGGCGAGTTCTTCCCAAACCTCGATTAATGTGTAATCGGGAGTAATTGTAGCAGCAGCCGCTTCAATCCTATATCGGGCAGGTCAGCTGGTAGCGGAAGCACATGGTTATAATCCTTTAAGAACCCCCAAAGGTAAAAATCACATGGCGTGAGGAATCGGGAGGCCACGCGGAACAAGCTCTGTCATCCGACCCCTTGCGCGGCCAATCCACGGTCGGGTACGACGTCGTTGAACCAATCGCGTTCTGAGTACTATATACCATATACTGAGTACTTATGAGTACTTGTACCATATACCATCCATCTTTATTATTAATTATAAAACTCTTCCCCTAACCTCGATTCTTACCTCACTTTATACACACACACACACACACACACACTTCGACATCTTTCATCTTAACGAGCCGTATTGTTTCAGGCTTAATTTTTTGGAAACTGTGCTTATTGGAGAGGAAAGATAATGAACAGTTGTGATTCCCACTATACTATTTCTATTCACCCGATCCGGGTGGACACGAAGTGTTGAAACATGGGTTGAGCGAATAAAAATATTCGAGTGGAAATCACAATTGTTCATTATCATTCCTCTCCCCCATCATCTTGCACCCATCAGTACATATCGCATGGGTCCTTCATTTTCCGTCATCTTAGAATCTCCTCTACAAACTTCCTTCTTCTCCGAAACAGCTTATTATTTTTTTATAAAATTACAATGTATCACTCACCTCTGAAGCCGCCGGTGGACGGCAAACCTTTTCCTTATCACGTATCAGTTGTCCTTAATGAGGAAAAGTTATGTTTAGGTTGACCTTTTGCAATGTCACTTACATTTGAGAAGGAGGCGGATTACCAATCACCTCTCCGATTGACGGAGGGATAAAGGTACTGCATAAGGATATAAATCGTGGGAACGTAATATATCACCCATATGAGTGTTTAAAGATTAATAGCGCTTCGAAAGTTGCATCGTGTTATGAGGAAAAACGGTGATGCCGTGTTTAGTCCACGAGGTTCCTCGTAATTTTAGATGCGTATGTTGTTTGTCAGTACCTATATTCGGTAATAAGACAAAATTATGTGTAGAGGTGTACATTTTCTTGCACCAGACTATGTAATTGAACTTTTGTGGAGTCCTCATTAAACTGTGCTGAACTATTGCATTACTCATTCGCTAAGTTCTTAATTACCTTCTCCATTAGCAGTCAAACCTGATAACCAATTTATCCCAGCTCTGGCATCCCCCCGCCTACTACTGTTTCGCGGTAATCTTCTTTGTGATTTGATGCCAGTGGCTCATCCAATACATTATTGGCTTTAAGAGGTATCTCACGCCTTGCTAATTTAGCAATTATGTCTTAATAAAATTGGTGAATTGAGAGGGAAGTTGTAAATGGGAGTGCTTGGATGCATTGCCGAGTCAAACTCTGCACTGTTCAAGATACATTTTTTACGAGTTTAATTACGAATGTAAAATTCTAATACACGAAGATCCATCCCTAACTAGACACTCGTATATTAAATTAAACTAAGTGCTTTATTGTAATAAGTCAAGAAATTATCTCTGATGACACAGGAAATTGTTCCATCCCTTTGCATGATATCAGTGAAGCAGTTTGCTGGCCTTAACCGTAACGATTATCTTCTGCTCCCTTCTCTGCCTTTTAAAGCGGTCATATTATTGTCTTAATTCTAAACTTTTGCATTGATTAAGCCATTTTGTTGCAATTTCTTTTGTAACTTGTTATTTTTATAAATCATATGGCGAAGAAGCTTATTTACTGAATACCTACCTGTGCGAATGATATGTTTTGAGCAATAACTCCGCAATGAAAATGTAAGCAGCGGAGTTGGTTGTTATTGGAATGTTGTAGAAAACTCTGATTATGTCATTTATTCAATGAAAAAATAAACGAGTGCTCTTTAGGTTATTGATAAATTTGCGCTCAATAAATTTGAAAATGAAGGGAATTTAAATCAATTAAGGCTGTTGAGTTAGACATCAATGCTACGGCACTACTTAAAGGTGTTGTACAGTGTGGGAAGAAGAGGCTATGTGGACTGATTCGTAGTATCTATGAGAAAGGAATCAGGAGAAAATGGCAGAATGTAAACACAGAGTTAGGGGAAATGAAGTGCAACGAGCTAAACAATAAATTGAGGCGGGCAATATAGAAAGCAAAAGAAGCATTGTGGAAGACGCAGTGCGAGATATGGAAAGTTTGCAGAGGAAGGGTGAAAATGGTGCGCGATACAGCAAGGTTATATCACTATCGGAATGGAGGAAGGGAATACCTGTGCTAAAAGTTATAGATGAGTCGGGTAAGTTAAACGCTGACGCAGAAAACATCCAAGAGAGATGGAAGGAGTATAAAGAAGAACTATATGGTAAAGAACTTCGGCCAACAACACTAGACGTAGAAAAGGAACATGACGTAGAGGAAGATGGCTTTGGTCCAGGCATGCTCGACGATGGGATGGAAAGGGCATTAAGGGAGATGAAATCAAATAAGGCCGAGAGGGTAGATAACATTCCTGCGGAACTACTAAAATGTTTAGGAAAATGTAGGAGGAAAGGACTATATGGAATGATTCGCAGTATCTATGAGGATGGAACCTGCCCGGAAGACTTTGTGAGATCAGTGTTAGTTCCTATTCCGAAAAAGGTAAAGGCTACATCATGTGAGGACTACAGGACAATAAGTTTTCTATCCCACGCAGCTAAAGTTGTTCTCAAGATCATCATTGTACGGCGCGGTAACGTGGTCATTTTAGCAGGAGGATAGACGTAGATTGGAGACCTTTGAAATGTGGGTGTGGAGAAGATTGGAGAAAGTGAAATGAACCGAAAGGAAAGCAAATGAGGAAGTACTTGGTATGGTGGGCGAACATATTGTCTTGTTGGAAGAAATCCTTAGGAGGTAGAGATATTGGATGAAGGGCGTTTCGATCGGCAGTGTGATGTTGACGACTGTGATAGAGGGGAGTATGTTAGGCAAACGAGTTTTCTTAGAAACAGGATAGGGATGTTGGACGGGATGAAGAGGGAAGGAAATAATCAGAGATAAAGAGGGATCTAATGTAGATTAGGTTGCTAGATTATAGGTTTTGTTAGGAGTCACATAATATTTATTTGGTAGTTCTGTTCCTTAAAAAACATACCTTAACCGGTAGATTTCCTCATAATAATAATAATAATAATATATATATATATATATATATATATATATATATATATAAATATATATATGTATATATTATTTGGTAATCTACCGGTTAAGGTAGGTTTTTGGATGGACACAGCTCCTAAATAAATATTTTGTGACTCCTAACACAACACAACATACTAATCTACATCAGGTCCCTATTCATCTCTGAGTGCCTTCTTCCTCCCTTCAACCCGTCCAACATCCCTATCCTGTTCCTTCCTTTTCATCGTTTGCCCAAAATTCTCCCCTCTATCACAGTCTTCAACATCCCACTGCCGGTCAAAACAACCTACATCCACTTTTCCTGCCTCCATAGGATTGCTCCCAACAAACCCCTCTCTTCGCCCACCATACCAAGTACTTCCTCGTTTGTTTTCTTCTCTGTCCATTTTACCTACTCCACACCCTTTATGTATTGTTAAATTGTTTGTTGCTGTCCAAGTTTGTTATTCAACACTTCCGTGATACTTCGACGAAATCATCTATATATATATATATATATATATATATATATATATATATATATATATATATATATATATATATATATATATATATATATATATATATAATATATACATAAACACAGTAATCAACCCGAAGGTCGGTTTAGTAGGTGATGGTAGAGTTCACCCAAGCCCTAAGCCCTATACGGCGTGTGAAATTCACACATCAGGGTAGGGGGGCCAGTTCCTTTCCCTGTGCCGGTTATGGTTTCCCAGGAAGATCTGGTACCCGAAAAATCACTTTAGCGTGGGTGGAGCTGCAGGTGCCCAGAGTGCCTAGCCCGGGAATGAACCCGGGACCGTCCGGTCAGCAGTCCAACGATCTGCCCTCTGGACTATCGCGACCCACATACTATATACTATATATATATGTATATAGTATGTATGTATAAAACACTTTCCTAGAATGAGTTTCTTTTTTTAGAGGGTTTATCTTCCCTTGCAATCTCCTATTCTCGCTGTAAATGTTCACATTCGCCCATAGAAGAGAGGTCAGCATGACCAACCACCTGCGGAAAATCTCGTACAGGAAGGAGCGTAGGTTGAGGAGAGCAGTTCCCGTCGCTCTATTCTCCGCTGCCTTCCCTTCAGCCTGGCCTCCCCATCCGCCTCCATTTCCTCCCCCTCCCTCTCAGGCCCCCACCCCCATGCCCCTTCCCTTTTCAAACTTTCTCCTCCTCCGCCACGCGACCCACACTCCTGCCCCCGCTCCAGCCTCTCTGGTGGGCATGCGGAAAATGCTTCGGATGCATTCACTCCAGGGCCTTTTTTGCCTCGCCTGCCCTGCTCACTACTAAATGCATACATGCATTTGGCGCGGGGGACATTTTTAATCCCTTCATTTCGCTTCGCGATGAATAGGAAGAAGGAACTCTTTGGGATTGAGTCGTCCTCCGTTGTCGGTTGGCCGGTGAGGGTTTGAGGGGTGGAGGATGAGGGAAGGGGCGTTGGATTGGGCGTTTCTCCTCCACACCGTTCGCAAGTCTGCAATTGTTTCCTTTTTGAAAAAAATGCAGCAGTCATGTTTTGGCCACCCTGTCTTTTGTTCATATCTTATTGTTCCTGATAGGAAAAACATATATTTTGAATCTACATGTCCTTCGAATATATGGGCACTTAACCAAAGACATATTGGTTCTCAATAAAATTTATAATTTTATGTTGGTAGTAGGATTTTTCATAAATATCCTGCTCCTTCGTACCTATCCGCCATCAACTTTGCATAAAATGATAGTTGGAAGGATATTACCGATTCCATAATGTTGTTAAAGCGCGATTCTCCACATTTAATCTGCATATAATTATTTAATTTATATGAAAACCTAAAAAAAATATTTATGATGTCGGCCTGAAAGTGAGCCAGTAGGCTAATATTCTTGTACGATATGGCTTACTGCTTCTGAACAAAGAATTCCATTTGACGCCTTTATACTCCTCAATTTAGAAATAAAAGTGGTAACATTTTCTGGCAGTATAACTTCGGTAGCTATTATATTGTGCCATAGGGGCAGTGACTGGTACCCGCTGGTCACTCGAATGCAAGAGAATGTTGCTTTGCACATACTTATTGTTAGAATGTTGTTTGGTTTCACACTCAAGGTGGACTCTGCTTTCAATTGTCATCGTGTTACTTTGCTTGTGTCTTTAAGGCTATACACCTATTTTTAATCGGTAGTAGTAGTAGTTTTAAGGGGAGGCGACCGACAGCTAAGGTCATTTGCGCCATAGGGGATGGACAGGAAAGGATGAAGGGTGGAGAGAAACCCGGCGTCGGCATTAGCCTGCTCTTTACGAAAGGCGCCAAGGGGTCCGCAGTTTAACGTCCCATCCGACGGACGGCGTACTCACTCAAAGTGCCCTCCACAAAGCACCTCAAGTAGGGATCGAGATACCTCTGAAAAATATTCAACACCGCCGGGATTTGAACCCGCGCCCTCAGGGTGGGAAGCCAATTTTAATCGGTTTAGAGTGATAAGTTTTTTTTGTTATAATTATATTACCAAAATACCGTTTTATCAGTAATAATACTATTACCTGTACATCAAAATTAAAGTGAAATTTTACTTCAAATTTAATTCCACATGTTGGACCACTTCACAATTTTTCATTGAAATGTTCGCTACATTTTCAATTTATTATGCCAAGGTCAATATGTTGACTCTTATGTTAAAGCAGGCATGCTGATCATACTCGTATCCTAATCTCAGGATATTAATTCCCTGATTGGCTTTTAGCAGAAATTCAAGAACATTTTCTCTCCCAATTCATACATTTATCGTGCAACAATTTCACCAACCAATCTCACCTTTCAACAAATTAAATTTTTCCCCTGTTCATGATCGGTTCTCGTTGTTTAATATCATGCTGTTATTGTATTTTTTCCTCTTTCATGCTTGTCATATTTTTTCACTGCAAATTGGCGCTACTGCTGTATGTGAATAATGTTTTAAAATAAAATAAATAAATACATTACTTCGCGAATATTGTGTTTGCATCACCCCCTTGTTCGTGTGACTCACCCCTTGATTTTTCAAATTCTTTGGGCATCTTTCATGTGCTATTTTCCTCCTATTCTCATCAGTTCTTTTGATTACCTTAAGTAATCACCCAGTTGTCTACTTCAGACACGTGGGCTTGGGCGTGGGTTATTATTGAATATAACATATTTAGTTTTGTAAAAAGTAGATTAAGCAGGTCTAAAATGGCTGCGATATGTAATTAATTAAGTTAAATCAATAATAAATACATCGACGAAATGTATGCATTTATTCTGTAAATAGGACTTTAGTTCTCGCCTGATGGAAAGTATTCAGAGATGTTGAAATACCGCGGAAGATAATCGTGATTGTTTGTTTGACGAACTTCACATATGAGAGAATTCCCGGGCCAAATCCCGAAAGCTATAAGTCTAGTCTGTTTTGCGCCTTTATCAAATGGATCAGGGACTTGGTAGATCGATGCGACCTCTATCGTAATCTTGGCGCCCACATTGGCGAAGTAGTCGGAAAAGAACGAAAAGGTGACTTGTAGCTCGCGGAACTGCGTCTTTGGCATGACGGCGTAAGAAAGGAGGTTTAGATACGATCCCCCGATAGGATAAGTTAATAGGTATCCGAAGGGAGCTTGGGTGCCATCCTCTCACTTATTTATGAGCCCTTTCCCCATACTTCTTCCCGGAGTTCTAAATTTTAAGCGGGAACTATATCGGAGTGCCCCTTGAGTTCCATTTTGGGTCCGAGACATGACAAGGAACACGGAACCACCACGCCTCCCTCTCGGGGTCTAGCATGCACGGGGAAAGCGGGGGGGGGTCGGGGAGGAGGGGGGTTGGGGGAGGGGGTGGGCGAGGTGAGGCTCTCTCCACGTGGGAGAGGAGGGAGGAGAGCGAGCCGGAGGGAAGAAGGCATTAGAGGGCGTTCCACGGCAGTGACGCGGCTCGGGGCACCCCGAGTGCTTTGTGGGCCGGGGGTGGGGAGGGGAAAAGAGGGGGGGGAATGGGGGTTGGCGGAGTGTTGGCCGGAGTGCGGCGGCCACTTTTCGATGCCGAGGGAAGGGCGGCCCAGCGCTCGCCTCCGACCGGAAATGAAAACGGCGCGGCCGAATGGTGCACACACGCGATGCTCGCCGCCTTCGGAGGAAATGAAGAGTGGAAATGTGAGTGTCCTTCGTTGAAGAAGAAGGGCTCACTCCCTCACTCACAGACACGAGTCGATTTCTCACCCTTCCTTTCCCTCCCTCCCACACCGGCGCCGCCTTCAAGCCAACCCCTCGACATTCGCGATATCCGGTAGTGTCCCAACGCTTCGTTCCTCCCCATGAGCCGCGGCACGCCTCTCCCACTCCGAGGTCCATTTCTCGTACCTTATTTGTTACTTAAACCTCGAGGGAGTTAACCGCTGGGAACGAGGGAAGATGTTTCCCCCGACTCATTCCCTCCCCCGCGCCATTGCTAATTCAGTTCTTATCGGGGAATAGGTTCGGTTCGCCCCGTTTCATCCACGGCACCTTTTATCCCCACCCACGGTCCCCCGCACTTATTTTCTCTCGCGCCTCCCCCCTCGCCCCGCTGACGAAGGCCACGCGCAAGACGCTGATTGAAGATCCGTTGCGTGCGTAAGTTCCGTCAGCGAGGGGAGGCGCGCGGGGGTGGATGTTCATCCGACGATCTCTTCTAAATGGAAACGAAGGCGATTGGTGTGACTGCTGCATTCCCGTCTCTTTTCTGAATCACTCACTCTATCGATCCCGCCTTTTTCTCCCTTCCTCCCACTTTCTCCCCAGCCTTAGTTCGCACTCACGATTTTGCGCGGGAACTGCAGCTCATGTTTTATTGTCGGTTTTCTTCCTGTCGTCCCGTGCCTTTTAATGACGGTAGGCACTGTTGCATATGCGCACTGGTGAGAGGGGAGGTTTCATTCCTCGGCTGGATCCATTGTCTCGGGCAGTGGTGAGGTTGGTTATCCTAGAGTGCTCATTCTTTGAAGAAATCACGGGCAGTGAGTAAAAAAAGGTGAATAGCCTTCTCCGCGGTGAGTAAATCAGTGACCTTTGAAGAAAAGGCACTTGCCCTATGGAGAAGGAGACAGGGTGAGTGTGATGAGTGAGGTTCTCGAAGAATGTAGTCGAGGACGCGAAAAAGCCTATGGCCCGGTATCCGGTGGCGCCATTGCCGCACGGAATTGTGAATTGTTGATTTGTGCACACACTATTAATGCATTAAATCCCGGCATATTACTTTCGGCGCCACTCAGCCGAAGATGCTGAGTGGCGCTGTACGTTTCCATGCGTTTTCAATGGTTGAATTATGAATTTTTTCGCAATAAGCTAGATTCGGAATTCAATCTTTTCATATACGGTCCACGCCGGCCAAGCAATGGTTCCCTTGGTTTTGAAGCGGGAAATAATGTAAGACAACCAAAACATTCCAAAAATCAGACCTGTCCGCAAAATCCAAATATATCTGCACACACGTGTAGAAGAACCTAACATTTTCTAGCATATTCCAGCTGATTGACTCTTAAACCTCTTAAAACATCCATGACTTGTTCCCCCTCATTCAATGGCTATCTTCTTCTATATAAACTTGTAATTTATTCTACTCTTAAGGGTTTCCTTATTTAAATATATTATTTATTAGCGTGATATCAAACAGAAATTCACCAGACGTTTTTGGATTAATCCTTGGCTAAAAGGAACTAATTATACCGTAGTCATCACGAGGGTCTTCATAGTTGGTTGTATCATTCCTAAGATTGATTGTCTGCAATACTCCATCGAACACAATCCAATGATGATTCCCTTTTGCGGCTCTATGACCTATATCTTAGATTACACTCCCATGTGCCGATGCAGTGCTTCTACATGCAACGTAAGTGAAATGTTCCTGCGTACTATTACCTACACCTACCCAGCAAGCGGCCGCTAAGGCGTGTGGCGGGCGGTCCTACTAGCAAAATATTAGTTCTCATATATGCATCATGTCTATATACATATGCATATATATTTAATAAAATTCAGTTTCCTCTAGCTTCAAATTTCCAGAGATAGGTTAAAACTATTGTTTCCCACTCCAGTATTTTTTTGTCCGCCATTCATGCCACCAAACTGCATTACCATGATGCGTTGAAAAATATTAGATCGAAATCTAATACATAAATGTCTCATTTTAGCTTATTTTTTAACATTTTATAGTACAGTCAAGGTCCCTACCATGTAGTGCTGACCTTGACCTGAATGAAGTGGAATGGAAGGAGGAGGTGCAAACCCAAGAAGGGTTGCAGAAATGACCCGTATTATTTATCAAAATTTTGCAGCTCGGAAATAAACAGCATCATAATGGTATAGTATGTTTTTAAAACTACAACCCCGTGACTAATTAATGGCCGCGTAAACATCATGTACCTAATTTTTGTAAGGGTGAATGAGCATTGTAGAAAAGTATTTACATGATACTCATGCAGCGTTCTTCAGTTGCTAATATAATTCTCAAAAACACCTGTGCTTAATTATTTGGTAAATAAAATCCTCTCTCAAAATAAATTAATCTTCAATGAGCGAGGAATTGTGCGACCCGAAACATTTGTAAAAATGAGAAATATAACTCGAAACATCAGGCGGGAATGCGTGGAAAAAGTTCATTTCAAATGCCACTCACACCTCCGTGAAAATACCTCCGTGGCGCTGCACCCGCGAGGCTGTGTGTTGGCGGAAAATTGGAGACTATTATGGCGCTGCAGGAGACGGCGCACCAATTTTGTAAAGCAGCGGCGGCCGTTTCGACGCTCAAGTGTTAGTCGGGTGGCCGCGCCCGAAAATCGTGTTGATGTGTCAATAAGACGATTCCAACAAGCCTCGGGAATAGCCACCCGGGGGTTTAGAGGCACAGACAAAGGTTTCCATCTCTCTCGAAAGAGGATTGGGTGTGGGGAAAAAAATGTTCGGTCAAGCGATGCAACCGGGAGTGGTGGTGGTAGTTTTTGAGGTGTGGGGGGGGAGGGGGGAGGAGTAGTGGGGTAGTTGAAGTTAGTGTTGCCGCAGAGCGGATTCCTTGGGGTGGAGGGGGGGCAGGAGAAGGAAGCGGGAGTCGTGTGACAATTGAATGTGACGGCGCGACATGTGTGTGCATTTGACCAGATCGCGGACCGTGCTGGCCGGGAGGGGGGGGGCTGGGAGGGTGGGAGGGGGAATTAAGGGGGAAAGAAGGCGGCGGTGTGACGCCTCGGTGTTCCTTTTGAGCCTAGCGGGCGATGGGGAGACTTGTAGTGCCGGGAGCGCGGTGCCGGAGACTAGCTACGGCGAGGATGGGATATTGTGAAGTTGTAAACACGGCCGCCCGGCTTCACCTCATTCCAAAACTTTTCCTCTCCACTCAGCCTCCGCTCTCCGGCTTCCCCCCCCCCGCCCTTTTGTCAGACCGCGCACCCCCCCCATCCCTCCCTCCATCCGGAAACCCCTCGGGGGAGGGGCGGATGAAGAACGGGGAGAGAGGGACAGGGGAAGAGGAGGTTGTTGCGGGTCAGGTAGGTCGATGTGCCGCTGTTGTTGTTCGCGGGTCGGTGCTAACAAGGGCATAACTTTGGGGTAACAGTGTGCGGGCGCTCCCTCAGAATACGATTGGCAACATTCCCCCGGCATCGTGGAGCGGGAAGTGGGGCTTGGGGCTGCTGTTGCATCTTTCTGCGGGGGTGCGGGAGGGCGTGGGGGAGAGGAATGCACAGAAGGGCTGTAACAATGCGAGCGAGGGGCAGGGAGTGTTCGAAGGAGACCCCTTTCGGGAGAGATCGTCGAACGCACCAGGCGGATCGAACACAATCGAGCTGCAAACCTCAAGTTTGGCAGAAATATCTGTGGTATAAATTTATTACAATTATGGGCACGCGCTACGCAGTCATTTTGCGACATGCATGGACAAAACGCGTCTGTAAATTGGCGAGCTATTCCGGAAGGGGGGGGGGTATTTCCGGTATTAAAACAAAGGTGTATAACAATTTACATTTTAGAACGCTAATTAGGCTATTTTTGACCATTAAAAGCTGTCGATGGTGCATGGTAAAGGTTTCGTCAAGGCTCAACTGTTTTCGTTTATAGAATTTGTCCATGGTGCCCGGTCAAAACTACTGAGAATCCAAAGTTGAATGGAAAAAGTATGGCCTAATGAAAAATAACTGAGGCGAGACTTAATGCTGAGAGATAAAAATTAAGGATAATAGAGTTCAAGGGAAAGTTTTTGTGAAAATTAAACGAATTCGAATTAAGGTGGTGTGGCTGCTCAACGGAGTCGGGTACTCGGCTACCGTTCGGGGAATATTCCTCGTTTGAATTCTGGTGATCCCTCCGGGCTTTCCTTGGATGTGGGTATCTCTCTGTAACACGCAACGCCGGTGCGGCCCGAGGAATGAAAGAGGAACGCTCCGCATTCTCAAGAACATGGAAGTGCTCACGAAATGAGCGCCCCTCTTCTACTATGAAGACACCTTGCAAGTAAATGTACAGTATAAGGTTTATGATGGATTTCTAGACATCGGCTATGCGTTGACAGAAAATATAGCTGGCCACGCACGGAATTTTGTTCACTTATCTTAATGTTACATCCATGTAATGAAGTTTGTTTGCTAACCTGATGGAATATAATCGATGGTTTCAGGCGTTATTTTATGGAATCGGTTCATTCTTAAGCGGATAAAATAATACTTTGTAATTCCACAGATTTATTTCACAAACACACGACCCGGGTTTCGACGTACAACGTCATCTTCACCTGAAGATGACGTTGTACGTCGAAACCCGGGTCGTGTGTTTGTCAAATAAATCTGTGGAATTACAAAGTATTATTTTATCCGCTTAAAACCTGATGGAATGTTTGATTTTGGCTGTGGGTTACGGAAACAATTTATACCTGTCTACAGATACCTTGATATTCATTTTTCAAATATAATGTTGTAAATATGAAATAGCATTCAAAGATATTATCGATTCTATGCCTTTGTTGAAGTAATTGAAATTAATGAAACTGATGTGAAACTTTCAATATTTCAATGAAATGTATTTTTTGAAAGTTATTTTCTTTAGTCGCGGTCAGTAGTCCGACATGACCAAAACATTATGCGGACAATATTTCAGTAAAAATTGAATATGGGGATGAAATTATGATAAACGGAAGTTAGGTGCGTACATAAAAGTTAGTTAGGCGCGTATATACAAGTTTAGGTGCGCTTCCTTTTCTCTTCACACAAATTCCATGACCAAATACATATTTTAAAAATTTATTTCGGCTTAAAATGTAATTAATTATAAACCAAATATCCAAATTTTAGAATAGGCAATCGTTTTAATTATTTAATGAACAAACACCTAGAACTAAAAATAGCAATACTAGTTACGTATACCAATTTCAATTTCCTGCTGAAAGTGAAAATATTTCTCTACTGGTACTGACATAATAAAAGATAGATCTTTCCTGAAATTAATTTCAGAAAGCAAATGGAATTACTCCCTCAAACAGGGCTCAACATTTTTTGCGGGCAAAAAATGCAGATCAACTCCGCACAAAGCGAGGCGAACTCTAGTGACTCCTAAACAAAGACTAAGTTTCACCCTACATTCTCTCTGGGCACTTCAATTAGCATTATGACTTTCACTCGCACGTCCCAGGCAAAGCTTCATGAGGAAGGGCACGATTCAAATTCCCTGTATCTCCTGGACCTTCCATAATATTTCCCCCCAGTGGCCCCAAGGTCATGTCAGCCTTCACAGTGAATTTTTACCCACAAATCCTGCTTGTGCCAAGAGTAATCTTGTGCTCGCAGTAATCTCAAGGATTCCTCACGGATAAGGAAGAGTAATCTCTATACTTTTAGTTATACCTAATCTCAAATTTTTTTGGAACAATATCAGCCTGAAAACAGCTGCCATCGGGGCTGGAAGTCTTTGTTTTATTTTCGCATTGCGATATAAATAAATATATATATATATATATATATATATATATATATATATATATATATATATTTATATATATATATATATATATATATATATATATTTATATATATATATATATATTTATATATATATATATTTTTTTTTTTAAGGTAATCTACCGGTTAAGGTAGGTTTTTGGATGGACATAATTACTAATTAAATAATTTTCTTACTCCTAACAAAACACAAAAAATCCATCATCCTACTCTATATCAGGTCCCTCTTCATCTCTGAGTACTTTCTTCCTCCCTTCATCCCGTCCAACATCCCTATCCTGTTCCTTCCCTTTCCTCTTTTGCCCAACATTCTACCCTCTATCACAGTCTTCAACATCCCACTGCCGGTCAATACCCCCTTCATCCACTTTTCCTGCCTCCACAGGATTTCTCCCAACAAACCCCTCTCTTCTCCCACCATACCAAGTACTTCCTCATTTGTTTTCTTCTCTGTCCATTTCACCTTCTCCATTCTTCTCCACACCCACATTTCAAAAGCCTCCAATCTACGTCTATCCTCCTGCTTCAATTACCACGTTTCCGCACCGTACATAGCTACGCTCCATATCAAAGTTTTTACGAGTCTTTTCTTAACATCCTTACTCAAAGTCCCCGTCATCAACTCCCTCCTCCTTGTGAAAGCCTCTTTGCCTAGCGCAATTCTTTTCCTTACGTCCCTACTACTTTGACCGTGTTGGTCCAAAACACTACCGAGATACGTAAACTGCTCTACCTGCTCTAGTTTTTGCCCTCCTATTTTAATGTTAAGCTTGGCCTTTTTCTTTCTAGAAAATCGCATAACCTTTGTTTTCTTAATATTGATTCTCATCCCATACCTGTCGCACTGAATTTCCTATTCACTCAGCAATGCTTGCAGCCCCTTGGCTGACTGACAAACTAAGGCTTGGTCATCAGCAAACCTAACTGATTTTACGAATTTCCCGCCCACTTTCATTCCTACCTCCAGTTCTTCCCATGCCTCTTTAATCATTTCCTCTGCATACAGGTTGAACAGCAACGGTGATAATGGGCAACCCTGCCTCACACCCCTTCCTAACACTGCCCATCCTGACTCCCCGTTTCCCACCCGCACCTGAGCAGTCTGAGACATGTAAAGGTTGCGGATTAGCCTTCTTTCCCTCCAATCTATTCCTTTTTTCTGCAATATACTCATTAGTTTTTCCCAATTCACCCTATCAAACGCTTTTTCGAAATCTACGAAACAGGCAAATACCTCCTGGTTGTGTTCTATATTCCTCTCGATTAATAATCTCATTACTGCAATGGCATCACGCGTACCTCTCCCCTTCCTAAACCCAAACTGATCATCCCCTAAGTAATCATTTGCCCAACTCTCTATCCTTTTGTTTATGATCCTGAGAACAACTTTAGCTGCGTGGGATATCAAACTAATTGTCCTATAGTCCTCACATGACGTGGCCTTTACCTTTTTCGGAATAGGAACTAAAACTGATCTCACAAAGTCTTCCGGCCAGATTCCCTCCTCATAAATACTACGGATCAGCCCATATAGCCTCTTCCTCCCACATTTTCCTAAGCATTTTAAAAGTTCCACGGGAATGTTATCTACCCCCACGGCCTTATTTAGTTTCATCTCCCTTAATGCCCTTTCTATCTCATTGTCTAGTATGCCTGGACCTAAGCTGTCCTCCTCTACGTCATTTTTGTTTTTCAATGTCTAACTTTGTTGGTCTGAGTTCCTTACTATACAGTTTTTCTATATACTCCTTCCATCTCTCTTGGATCTTTCCTGCGTCAACTATTACCTTACCCGCCTTATCTCTAACTGTTAGCATAGCTCTACCTTTCTTACTTCCCGATAACGATTTAACTTTGCTGTACAGCGCACCGATTTCACCCTTCCTCTGCAGACTTTCCATATCCTCGCACTGCGTCTTCCACCATGCTTCTTTTGCTTTATTTGTTGCCCGCCTCAATTTATTGTTCAATTCTTTGTACTTCATTTTGCCTAATTCTGTATTCATATTCTTCCATTTTCTCCGCTCATCCATCTTTGTAATCATCTCATCCGTGATCCATGGTTTCCTAGTCCTTTTAGCGTTAACGGTTCCAATAGTGTCTTTTGCGGCTTTAGACAACCCCTTCTTGATCATTTCCCATTTTTCTTCGATAGTACTAAGCTCTTTACCATCCTCCATGATTTTCTCTACCGCCTGTTTGTATTCCTTCCTTTTCAACCCATTTAACGCTTCTACATTCCATTTTCTAACTCGCCGCCCCTGCCTTATCTTTTTGAAACGTACGCTACATTTCATAACAACTAAATTGTGGTCTGAGTCCGCATCCGCTCCCGGGAAGCTGTGGGAATTTATCACACTATTCCTAAACCTGTGTCTAACCAGGATATAATCTAGCTGATATCTTCCTGAGTCACCTGGCATTTTCCATGTATACCTGCGTCTTTTGTGGTGTCTAAACCAAGTGTTTGTGATGACTAACCCCTGCCTCCTGCAGAACTCAACTGCATACTCCCCGCGGTCATTCCTCTAACCTAAACCGTAGTCCCCCACCTCATCACCATCTCTTCCTTCGCCTACCGTCGCATTCCAATCCCCCATCACTATCAAATGTTTCCCTGCAGGAACACACGCGATCATGTCCTCTAACTGATCGTATATCCTATCGACCTCTTCTTCCTTATGGTTCCTCGGTGGCATGTATACCTGAATAATAACTAAGTTCGTCGGTTCTGCTTTTATCTCCACTAGTAGTATTCTATCCGTTACCTGCTCTATGTTGACTACGCTTCTCCCTACCTCTTCATTTAATACAATGGCAACCCCTCGGTGGCTCTCGTCCCCGCCGCTGTTTATTATTCTATACTTATCACTCCAGTAATCCCCGCTATCTTTCCATCTCACCTCGCATAGACCTAAAATATCTATATTTCCCCTTTCCATCTCTCGCTTAACGTTCTCCAATTTGCCTGTCCTCATCATTGTCCTAACATTCCACGTTCCTATTCTAACTAATTTCGTCTTCTTCTCCTGCGTCTTCTGTCCTGCTGCTGCTGGTTTTCCCTTGCAAGGGTTTCGTGGGATGACGACCGCGGAAGCCTTGCCTCCCCCGCTGCCGGGCACGACACACGGCCGATTGGGCCGAGCCCCGTGGTTGCCAGGACTCAAAATATCTCTATTGTCCATCATATTTTTCTAGGGAATGATAATTGAGGTGGTTTCCCGTTGCCTTCCTCAATAGTGTTTTTAACGTGACACCATCACTTACTGGCTGCCCCACTGGGGTCAGATGCCATTGCAGCCGCCTCACTGAGGAACAGACGCTGCGTGGACTACCTTTCGTCTGGCTCCTAACCTTCGACCTATCTGGCATGGGTGACCCTACCAGGAGCAATAATTATTACTCCCGCCAGCACAGCTCTAGGGGTCATCGGAACGCACAAGCCCTTCCACCACGTCAAGGTTGTAGTCCGGGGAAGGATATATATATATATATATATATATATATATATATATATATATATATATATATATATATGCATCATGCATGTTTATATATATATATATATAAACCATAACACAGTAATCAATCCGAAGATCAGTTTGGTAGGCGATGTCAGAGTTCACCTAGTATTAAGCCCTATTCACACATCAGTGTAGGGGGGCCAGTTCCTTTCCCTGTGCCGGTTATGGTTTCCCAGGAAGACCTGGTACCCGAAAAATCACATAGGTTGGGTGGAGCTGCAGGTGCCCAGAGTGTCTTACCCGGGAATCGAACACGGGGCCCTCCGGTCAGTAGTCCAACGCTCAACCCCTTAGACTACCGCGACCCACACACACATAGTGGTAAAAGTAGTATTTAGCGGAGGCGACCGACAGCTGAGGTTATTTGCGGCATTAGGGATGGGCAGGAAAGGATGAAGGGTGGAGAGAAACCCGGCGTCGGCATTAGCCTGCTCTTTCCGAAAGGCGCCAAGGGGTCCACAGCCGCTTTCTTGCATACCGACGACCCGCCAATCTCAAAAACCATCTGAGATCCATTAACCCTTTGGCGTTCGCCCCCCTGACGAATTTCCTCATATTTACCCTACTTGAAACCATGTAAAACATATTTTCTTATCAGATCTGCCCCCTCTCTCCACATCCCCTCATCACCCTCTCACTTCGTTCCCACGCTAATTGCTTATCGACAAATATTGTCTATCTTTTGCCATGCAAACAATGCACTTCATTTTACATAGGCGAATGCATTACCCCCATATCCATTCGAATAAACCATCACCGCTACTCGTGCAACTCTGCCTCACTCTCTTCTCTTCCTATCCCATAATATGCAAATTCCCACAACCATTCCTTCGACCAGTGTTTCTTCCTAACCATCCCAGAATTCATAACCATTTCACCGACCAATACAGAGGTGAGAACTCGCGAACCCGAATATATGAGTAGCTTTCCGATCTTTTGAAATTCCCAATCTTAACTACCAACTTTAATTCCCTTCCAAGCATAGCCTGCACAACCCCCCCACCCCCCCGCGCAGACTATATAGTTTCCGTCCGAAACCTTCCTCTGTGAGCTGAAGAAGGCCTCAGAGAAGGCTGAAAGCTCAAACAATCTACAATGTGAGTGTCCTTTAGCGTGTTATCTATTTTATTTTCTGTTCGTGGCCACAGTCTTAGGCATGTGTAATGTTTTTATCCTTTCACCATCTTCTTTCATAATTGCCTTTTATTTGATTGCCCTAAAACTAAGTCAACAAAATCACTTTGCACCCCGGTAGATTAAAATCATTAATTTTTATTATTTTCTATGGAACTCCTTGATAAATCCTCCATAAATTCCACGCAAAAGCTGCCTTTTGTTGTGTTTTTAGTTTCTAGGATGTAATATTTTAGCATGATAATAGTCACGTTCAATCCTCACGAGTATTTATTTTCGTTTTAAAAGGCACCTAGTGTTCAGTATCAACCTCAAATCATTATTCAAGACACATACTCAGCTATAAATAAAATAAAAAGGGTAAATGTAATCTGATAGTCCAAAAATATAATTTTAATCGCAAATAATTATTTGAGGATTATTTTGTTAAACGAATGAATACCTTCTTCCTTTTTATGACCTTGTTAATAATTCCCTCCCATGAACTACAACCTTGACGTGGTGGAAGGGCTTGTGCGTTCCGATGACCCCTAGAGCTGTGCTGGCGGGAGTAATAATAATTGCTCCTGGTAGGGTCACCCATGCCAGATAGGTCGAAGGTTAGGAGCCAGACGAAAGGTAGTCCACGCAGCGTCTGTTCCTCAGTGAGGCGGCTGCAATGACGTCTGACCCCAGTGGGGCGGCCAAAAGGTGATGGTCTCACGTTAAAAACAGTATTGAGGAAGGCAACGGGAATTATCATTCCCAAGATAAATATGATGGTCACTAAAGAGATTTTAAGTCCTGGCAACTACGGGGCTCGACCCAATCGGCCGTGTGTCGCGCCCGGCAGCGGGGGAGGCAAAGCTTCCGCGGTCGTCATCCCACGAAACCCTTGCAAGGGAAAACCAGCAGCAGCAGGACAGAAGACGCAGGAGAAGAAGACGAAATTAGTTAGAATAGGAACGTGGAATGTTAGGACAATGATGAGGACAGGGAAATTGGAGAATGTTAAGCGAGAGATGGAAAGGGGAAATATAGATATTTTAGGTCTATGCGAGGTGAGATGGAAGGATAGCGGGGATTACTGGAGTGATCAGTATAGAATAATATGCAGCGGCGGGGACGAGAGCCAACGAGGGGTTGCCATAGTATTAAATGAAGAGGTAGGAGAATAGAAGCGTAGTCAACATAGAGCAGGTAACAGATTGGTTATTACTAATAGAGATAAAATCAGAACCGACGAACTTGGTTATTATTCAGGTATACATGCCACCGAGCAACTATAAGGAAGAAGAGGTCGATAGGATATACGATCAGTTAGAGGACATAATCGCGTGTGTTCCCGCAGGGAAACACTTGATGGTGATAAGGGATTGGAATGCGACGGTAGGCGAAGGAAAAGATGATGATGAGGAGGGGGACTACGGTTTAGGTTCGAGGAATGACCGCGGGGAGAAAGCAGTTGAGTTCTGCAGGAGACAGGGGTTAGTCATCACCAACACTTGGTTTAGACACCACACAAGACACAGGTATACATGGATAATGCCAGCGTTTAGCGTCCGTTTCAAAAAGATAAGACAGAGGCGGCGGGTTAGAAAATGGAATGTAGAAGCATTAAATGGATTGAAAAGGAAGGAGTATCAACCGGCCGTAGAGGAAATCATGGACGATGGTAATGAGCTAAGTACCATCGAAGAAAAATGGGAAAGTATCAAGAAAGGGATATCGAAAGCCGCAAAAGACACTATAGGATCCGTTGATGGAAAAAGGACAAGGAAACCGCGGATCACGGATGAGATAATTGAAAAGATGGATGAGAAAAGAAAATGGAAGAAGGTAAACACAGAGTTTGGCAAAATGAAGCCAAAGAGCTAAATAATAAATTGAGACGGGCAACGAATAAAGCAAAAGAAACATGGTGGAAGACGCAGTGCGAGGATATGGAAAGTCTGCAGAGGAAGGGTGAATTCGGTGCGCTGTACAGCAAAGTTAAATCTTTATCGGGAAGTCAGAAAGGGAGATCTATGCTAAAAGTTAGAGATAAGGCAGGAAAGGTAATAGTTGACACAGGAAAGATCCAAGAGAAATGGAAGGAATATATAGAAGAACTGTATAGGAAAGAACTTAGATCAACTAAGTTAGACATAGAAAAGGAACATGACGTAGCGGAAGATAGCTTAGGTCCAGGCATACTAGACAATGAGATAGAAAGGGCATTAAGGGAGATGAAATCAAATAAGGCCGAAAGGGTAGATAACATTCCCGCGGAACTACTGAAAGGTTCAGGAAAATGTAGGAGGAAGAGTCTATATGGGATGTTTCGTATTATCTATGAGGAAGGAATATGGCTGGAAGACTTAGTGAAATCAGTGTTAGTTCCTATGCCGAAGAAGGTAAAGGCTGCATCATGTGAGGACTATAGGACAATTAGTTTGATATCCCACGCAGCTAAAGTTGTTCCCAGGAGCATCAACAAAAGGATAGGGAGTAGGGCAAATGATTACTTAGGGGATTCTCAGTTTGGGTTTAGGAAGGGGAGACGTACGCGTGCTGCCATTGCAGCAATGAGATCATTAATCGAGAGAAATATAGAATAAAATCAGGACATATTTGCCTCTTTCGTAGATCTCGAAAAGGCGTTTGATAGAGTGAATTGGGTAAACTAATTAGTATATATTTTTTCAAGATGGCGGATGCCAATAGTGATTGTGCGTCCTGTTCGGAAATAATAGCATTACTAATAGAATTAATCAAGTTTTTGTCAAGTATTATTTCGGATGCAATACTTTTTATCATGTTAGCTGTGTTGGTGTATCCAAAACATTTGCCAACACGATTGCAAACAGTGCAAATCGCTCGATGCAAATTATGCTCGATACAGTCGATCTCGACATGTGATTACCTGAAAAAAATTCAGGCTTGGCGAGAAGACCTACTCAGTTTAGTGTTAGATCTGAAATCTAAACTTGCGGACCGTGTAAAACTGAAAGAATCCTAAAAAAGTGAAATTAATTCTCTCAAGTGTGATGTGCGTGCTGGGAAACCAGGAAGAAATGATCGTGAGCCCGCGCACACCAAACTGACGCTCGAAGGCCATACTGTGAATAGTATTTCCACTGAAAGCTGCATAGCTAAGGTTGATTCTAAGGCAACATCAATGGCTCGAATCGATTATGATTCATCTTGTAAACCCACGAGTGAAAAGTGCGCAGAATCCAGCATTGTTTCGAAAGATGCAGCTCTCGTTGGCGAACGTTTAGACGTAATGACCTGTCCTGTGAGCAGTGATGTGATTGACGACAAAAAAAACTGATGACTGGGTAACGGTAACAAAAAACGGTAAAAAAATGGTGGATAGTGAAAAGGTAGACAATAGTATCCAATCCAACAAAATGACCCTACTATAATAATCCTACAAGAGTTACAGCTAGTTCTAATATCCTGTAGATAACACCTTCACAGACTATCCAGAATCCCAAGTTAAAACTGTTGTTTTTAACCCATCTCTGTCTGAGCACAGGGCAATTATGTCAGTTTTTAATATGTCTGAAATGAGCAAACCTGCTGTTGCTCCTACCATATGAAAGAGGGTCTTTAGTGACTCTAATTTCAGCCACTTTCAACTTCTCTTGAGTCAAGAGAATTGGAAGTTGTTGAACGAGAATAACTCCCTGAACAGTAACTTTGACCTTTTCTACAGTACGTTTTTGTTTCACTCTGAATCAGCCTTTCCCCTTGTATAATTTAAGCACCCTAAACTCATTAAAAAAAACTGGGTCACTCCAGAAATTAGGCATTTGTCCAGGGTATTAAGGATAAAATCACAATATAATATGTCCTCTGCAGATAACACACTGCACCATGAATATTTGAACTTAAAAAGCTGTACCGTATTATGATAAAGGAATCAAAGAAAGAATATAATGAAAAACTAATCTTAAAAGCAACCACTAACACAAAAATGGCATATCATCAAACAAAATTCTAGATTTAATGTAGTGGAGTTACCAGACCAATTTAGGAATGATAAAAATAAACCAGCGGATCCAATAAAACTGGCAAACGAATTCAATAGCTCCTTCTTAAAGCTACCGATGGCTAATGTAGAAGATCCTCCTCATGACATCAATATCTCCTTTGTCTTACAAGTCTATTTTTCTTAAACCATGCAGCATTTCAGAGCTTTGCTCACACATAACCAAGGTAGGAAAGAAAGCCTCAACTGATATAAATGGTATATCACGAAAAACAATTAATAATTGTATAGATGCAATTTCAAGTCCCTTGCTCTTACTTGTAAATCAGAACCTGAAAGAAGGCATATATCCTGATGCCTTCAAAGTATCCAAGATAATACCCATTTATAAAAACAACGGGGAAAAAAATGTGGGAAATTATCGGCCCATATCTATAATCCCCCAGCTAGGAAAAATATTTGAGTATGTGTTAAATGAAAGGCTAAGAGAATTTCTCGAAGGCAATAACCTGCTATCCCCAAAACAATTTGGATTCAGAAAAGGGAAGTCAACAGAGCAGGCAATTCTCAATGCATTTGACACCATCATGCAACAAATTAACTCCAAGCAGAAAGTAATGGGTGTATTCTTTGACTTGCCCATTTGATATGGTTGAGCATGATAAACTCTTGTTCAAATGTGAATAAATGGGTATTAGAGGCACATCACAGCAGTGGTTGGGAGCATACCTCAAAAATCGGCAACAAAGGGTAGCTGTCCAGAAGAATGGGAATACCTTCCTCTCTTCACCATTAGGTGTTGAAAAAGGTGATCCTCAAGGGTCAGTGTTAAGTCCAATTTTATTTCTCATTTATATAAATCACCTACCCAAAAAATTACATGTAAATCCTCTCGGTAACTGTGTCTTATTTGCAGATGATGTGAGCTTTGTACTGAATCAGAAATCCTTGGAAGATTTGATGACTCTAGGTAAAACCATTATTCAAGACATGGACACGTGGTGCTATAGGAATAGCGTTATTCTCAATCAAGCAAAAACTTAGACCATGATATTCTCTACAAAAACCTGCCATTCTGATGAAAGTACTTCTCAGCCTACTACCTTGATCAAAAAGTTCCCGGAATAACCACCGTGTGGCGCTCCCATCGTTCCGATTTGAGTTCTGTTTTTTTTGTTAAATTGGTACATCTGTTGTTGATATTCCCTTTAAATCTTAGTGTCATAACTTGACATTTGCAAAAGTTACGGTCGGTTTTCGGTATGTCCATCAATGCTTCCTGCGATTTTTCCATTACTTCCTCTCGGCTGCTAAAACGCGTTCCCCGTAATGGTTTTTTAACTCGATTGAACAGAAAGAAGTCACAGGGAGCCAAATCAGGTGAATTCGGTGGCTGTTGGATGGTATTTGTTGCATTTTTCGTCAAAAAATTACGAATAATGATAGCACTGTGCGACGGTGCGTTATCATGGTGCAAAATCCACGAGTTTTCTGCCCACATTTCTGGTCTCTTTCGGCGAATTGCTTCACGCAAACGTCTCATAACGCCCAAATAATACTCTTTGTTTACTGTCTGGCCTTCTGGCAAAAATTCATGATGCACTACACCGTTGTAATCCATGAAAACCGTCAGCATTGCCTTCTTTTTTGACTGAAAACGACGTGGTTTTTTGGTCTCGGCTCATTTGGTGAACGCCATTCACTTGCCTGATGTCTGGATTGCGTGTCGTACTCATAAACCCACGTCTCGTCTCCAGTAATGATCCTTTTGATGAATGTGGGATCGGATTCAGCCTCGCAAATCATGTCTTTTGCGACGTCAACACGGTCTCTTTTTTGCATGAAATTGAGGTACTTTGCTGCTACACGACGGAAACCCAAATCATTAACCACAATGTCTTGGGCGGATCCATAGGCAATGTTCAAGTCCTCCGCTATTTCTCTGATGGTTAATTTGCGGTTATTGACCAACATTTCTTTTACTTTATCAATTTTTTCACCGACTTTCGATGTCGATGGTCTGCCACTGCGTTCATCATCTTCGATTGACTCACGACCACTTCTGAACCGCTCGTGCCACTGGTAAACGACCGTTTTTTTTAGAGAATCGTTGCCGAAACACTTTTCCAACATTTCCAACGTCCGTGCGCCACTAAATCCGTTTTTTACGCAAAATTTAATACAAGTTCGTTGTTGCAAATTTAAATCCATCTCTGAAATTGTAAAAAATCGCCAACACACACAGAGATAGATGTACTCTTGGCTACGTAACTTTTGCAAATGTCAAGTTATGACACTAAGATCTAAAGGGAATATCAACAACAGATGTACCAATTTAACAAAAAAAACAGAACTCAAATCGGAACGATGGGAGCGCCACACGGTGGTTATTCCGGGAACTTTTTGATCAAGTTCAAATAACTGTGAAATTATTAACGACTATAAACTTTTGGGAATATGTTTTGATAAATACCTGAAATGGGGCCTGCACATCACAAATCTAAGTAAAAAATTAAATTCCGTGTACTGTCTTCCTTCAATTCTGAAACATACTGTTAGTATGGATGTTTTAAAAACACTCTACTATGGTCTATTTTATTCTCTTGTATCATACGGTATAATAATCTGGGGAAGTGGGTCATCAACTAAGTTAATTAAAATATTTTTTATTCAAAAGAAATTACTTAGGTCCATGTGCAATAAACCCTATAGAGCCCACTGCAGACCTCTCTTTCAAAGCCTTGGCATCTTCACAGTCCCTAGTGTTTTTATTTATATTTCGGCAATTATTGTGAAAAAGAGCATGCCTCTATTCCCATCAAATAATGTCACCAACGCCAATGGGACTAGGACAAGAAATCATCTGTGTGTAGTGTCTGCTAGCATGACAATGATGCCCAAGGGACCTCGTTCTCTGTGCATCAAAATATTCACAGGCTTCCTATTAGTTTAAAAAATGAGAAATCACAATATATAAAAAAAAAATATTTATGTACTTAAATGAAAAATGTTCTTACAGTGTGAATGACTACTTCAATTCTGGGTAATTCTGAATTTTATATTGGGTAAATTTTTAATTATGTATGTAGGTTTAATTTTTATTTCTCTGGCTAGTAATCCAGTTACTGCACTTGACGTACCCTATACGATTATATAATTGTATGATATTCCGTACCAGGCTATGTACTTGTCAATTGGGGAAATAAAATTATTATTATTATTAAAGAAAATAGGAATAGATTGCAGGGATAGGAGGTTAATCCGAACCTGTACATGTCTCAGACTGCTCAGGTGCGGGTGGGGAACGGGAAGTCCGCATGGGCAGTGTTAGGAAGAGGTGTAAGGCAGGGTTGCCCATTATCACCGTTGCTGTTCAACCTGTATGCAGAGGAAATGATTACAGAGGCATGGGAAGAACTGGAGGTAGGAATGAAAGTGGGCGGGAAATTCGTACAATCAGTTAGGTTTGCTGATGACCAAGCTTTAGATAGTCAGTTAGAAAGGGGTTGCAAGCATTGCTGAGTTAATTGGAAATTCAGTGCGACAAGTATGGGATGAGAATCGATATTAATATAACAAAGGTTATGCGATTTTCCAGAAAGAAAAAGGCTAAGCTCAACATTAAATTAGAAGGGCAAAAATTAGAACTGGTAGAACAGGTAGAACAGGTTACAGGTTATCTCGGAAGTGCTTTGGACCAACGCGGTCAAAGTAGTAGGGACGTAAGAAGAATTGCGCTAGGCAAAGAGGCTTTCACAAGGAGGAGGGAGCTGATGATGGGGACTTTGAGTAAGGATATTAAGAAAAGACTCGTAAAAACTTTGATATGGAGCGTAGCTATGTACGGCGCGGAAACGTGGTCATTGATGCATGAGGATAGTGGTAGACTGGAGGCTTTTGAAATGTGGGTGTGGAGAAGAATGGAGAAGGTGAAATGGACTGAGAGGAAAACAAATTAGGAAGTACTTGGTATGCTGGGCGAAGAGAGGGGTTTGTCGGGAGAAATCCTATGGAGGCAGGAAAAGTGGATGAAGGGCGTAATGACTGGCAGTGGGATGCTGAAGACTGTGATAGAAGGGAGAATGTTAGTCAAACGAGGAAAGGGTAGTGACAAGATATGTATATTGGATGGGATGAAGGAAGGAGGGAGGTACTCAGAGATGAAGAGGGACCTGATGTAGACTAGGTTGCTGGTTTGTGTTTTGTTAAGACTCACAAAATATTTATTTGGTAGTTGTGTCAATCCAAAAACCTACCTTAACCGGTAGATTACCTTTTAATAATAATAATAATCAATAATTTCTCCCGGAAAAATCCTTTTGAGATTTCTCTTGTATATATTTACTTATGTATACTTTGAAATTTTCAAATCTATTGCTAATGTGCTCTAATAACGAAGCTCATGTAAAATATTCCATTCAATTTCAGATCGCCATGATGACTCCTCATTATTCATCTATTTTTTCATTGGTCAATAAATTGGCCTCTCTTAGCGAAAAAAAACTATTTCACTATTTAATCTATAGTTAGTAAAACGAATTCGAGTTGAGCATACATATTTAGCTGTAATTGTGAGATATTTGCAGCGATTTGCTCCTTTTATTTCAGTAAATACATGTTTTCCCAGTGATTAACATGGTTTTTTTTTTACCGTTTGCGTTCCATTAGAGCTCCACTAGGCCTCAAAAATGGCAGGATATCCAGAAGCATTTTCTTACACCTGGATTTCTCCTTCAAGCGAATACTGAAAAAATACTCGCCATTATTCATCGTTCCGGCGAAGGACGCTCCATAATTCATTGGCATTCCGAATCTGCTCATGAGCGAATATTGGGAAAAGTTTTTAACAACCGCACGAATGTGGCGGCGCTGCTACGGCCAGATTTTCCAGCATTCCACACCCATAACTTTGAGAAAATGGCTCATGTAATGGCTCATTGAAAAATAACATGAAAATTTAGACAATGAGTTTAGCTGGATGGCGATAAAATAATATTTTGGTGTGGAGATAATAATTTCTAAATAAATGCAGGTCCTATCTTTCTGAGCCGCAAAGAATATATTCCACAACGAATAAATGCACTCTCTGGCTTGAAATGTGGGCATTTTCACATCCGTTGAATCCATAAGTGTTGTTTTTTTCTTTATTCAGTTTGTGCAGTACATTTCCTTTGATTATTTACTTAAAAGCTCTGGTTCACACTGAATAAAACCTAACATGTGCCAATAAAAAACATATATTCGGTGTAGAACTCATTTCATGGCCTTCAAAATATTATTTCATGAATATTCGCTAACATTTTAAAGAGTGCTTTTGGTGATAAAATCCTCCGTGACTCTTCGACTAATTTTAGACTTATGATTTAAAAACTCAGAGGATATGAATAACCATAAAATAATGTACGTGTACAACGAGGATTCTAGAAAAAGTAGTATTCGTGATCACTTGAACTACTTATGCAGTGCAGTTAAATTTATTCTGATATTTTCGATAGCTTAAAGTTAGCATTGGGAATTCTGGAATTCTTCTGCGACGTTTATCAGGCAATTTGAACTCAACTCAGTTGTAACTAGTACGCACGTACATTTTGTGTTTCAGCCTTTTATTTTAGTATATTTACTTCAAGTTCAAATCAGGCTTCCACGTTTTAGTTATGTGAAATACATGAGAAAATTTCCTGGGAATAATTTGTGTTTATTAGAGACTTTAGAATTGGTATCATCGCACATGTTCGTATTTCGCACCGAAATTTCGCAGGAAATATTGCAGCACAATTCACATCAGCTATTGAAGGATAAAAGATTATCTATCTGGTTCTCTTCAACATGAGTTAATTATAATTTGAAATTAACTTAAAAGTTGAATTCACCGAACTTAACTAAACTGTAGCTAGTTCACTACCATATATTTTGCCCCCATTATTAATGTACGTATTTTTCCAAATGGAGGATAGGGTGCGTATGATACTAAAATAATATTGGCATGAATGTATTAACCTTCACTTCATTTATGTCATAGAAATAGATTTGTACGCCAATTATTTGCTCATTCTCAAATTACTCGTTAAAATGCATTGTAAAAATATTTGTTCATTTCGGCTATCCAATTCCATTCCGCTAGGTTGCATATTTTTGAGAATAGTGATGCTTCAGATTTCTGGAATCAGGATTGGAAGCATTCAACCTTAAAGCTGTGACAATACAATGGAACAAGTTGTGTTTTTTTCCATAAAAATATTTCGCTTGCCGTGCAGCGGCTCAAATGATGACCTCTCTCGAGGCTCTCTCTCCTCGTAGCATTCTTTCGTGTCATGAGTGCGGCAGGAGAAAGAAGACGCCCCAAAGACTCGAGCATCTGGACTGAAACTTTCATCAATACTCGCCGCATTGAAGGGCGCTCACGCAAGTGTCGGCCAGAGGACCCCGTCTACGCTCGCGCGTTGCGAACGGCCGACAAAATTCGAAAAATCCACTCTCGCTTCGCTGAAGCGCATGAAACATTTCCAACTGAGGCATTAAAACTGATCGAATGTATTGTTTTTTCCCGATGAATGGGATTGCAGCTACTTAGCATTTTTATTGGTGCAAGAAAATGAAAATATTTTTAAAGGCCTTCACCAGATTTTACAATGAGAATTAAGGAAACATTTGCGGCTGAAAAAATTGAAGAATACTTTAATTCTAAAAGTAGACCTGAATTACTTCACTGTCACACCGATTTGGGTATATCTCTCATGTTTTAAATTGGCGAATTTGGACACATTGATTATTGGGAATCATTTCTAAAAATCATTCAACGTTGGTGAAGTGTCTTCATTATGTTTTCCAACTGAAACTCATTCAAACATGTTTCCTAATTCAACCCCGAATACATTCGAAGTCACCATGTGAAGATGCATGGCGATTTTTTCCCCCTACATTCTGGCGGGAAATGTGTATTTTAAACATACAAAAGGGAATATTTTCATAAGTGCTTATTTGAAACCATGCGCCCGACACTATTGTCGAATGTATAAGAATAGAAAACTAAAAATACAGAAATACTGAGGGGGAAAGTGGTTGAGTGATACGAAAAGGTCAATTCTCAATCAGCCAGCAAATAGTTAGATAGGAAATCAAAGGATTTGAAATTTTGGTAGCACTCAAACACTCGATTTTCCAGCCATCAGGGCGTGTTCTAGGAAATAAAAAGAAATCTCTGAATCGAAATTATAGAACACAGAGAAATGATAATATAATCGTTATCGTAGTATTTCAGCTAGGAATAAGACTCGTGCTCTAAATTTTCATGGCTTTGATGCATAATAAAACCTATTTTTATTTTAAACTTAAAATATACAATTTTTTTTCATTTGATACGACCAAATGACATCTAATTAGGACTAAAGTTATCTACATCGTTGTTGATTTCGATTAGTAGAGGAGCGATTGTTTAGCAATCAATTATCCTCACAAGTAGAAATTCTAAAGCATGCTAATGAGAAAAATGAAGTGAATAGTTATAAAATTTACACCCTAAATGACAATGTTAATGCGATAATATTTACTACTTAATCAATTGATTAACTAGTTTCAATAAATTTTTGTGGAACAGAAATATTTGAATTTCATTTTCTTTAATCAACTTTCTTTCATGTGAACGTTTTGTCTACTAGTCAATTAATTACGCCATATATCTTTAATTTTATTCAACAATTAGTAATTGGAGGAAGAACAGAGAATCACACATTATGAAATGCTGAAAAAGATGAAAGGATCTGATTAGTAAGCGTGTCTAGTCCACTGTCGAGGATGGTTATCTGAAAACTAAATATTTCCAGACATTAGATTTTGCCTCAAAAGTATCCATTCAAAACAATTGCAGAGGGAGAATCATTCACCTTGTAATGGCTGGTTGCAGCCCAGCCTTTATCAGTAATAGGGTCCGACCGAGGGAAGCGATAGGGCGACAACCTGTCGAAATGCATGCGCCCTACGTGAAATCACTGGTGCAATTTCTCCGCACTGCTTTTACTGCTGGCAGTTAAAGGCGCCACGTGCCGCCTCGCATTTCATAGCCGAGATTCCATATGCAAGCGGGAGAGTAGAATGGAGCAGAACTCTCGGTGGCATCTGATCCACTCACTCTCCCTCGCCCCTGTCACTTTCCCTCGGAACCCCCGCCCCTGCCCCCCCTCGCCCGTCCACTCCCACCCACATCATCATTATGTGCGTGGTTGGCTCTGCTGCTTCACGTGCAGAAAGCATCCCCCGCCTTCTCTCTCTCTCTCTCTCTCCGCCCTGCTCATTAAGGCACGCTGCCTTATCTGCTTATCTTGCTCTTAAAATCTCCCTTTTCATCCGCATATCCCATATTACCCGCACACTTCCTCCGCCTTCCACTTCTCCCTCCCTCCCTCCCCCCTCTTCTCATCCCCGACGGCCTCCATTTCCCAAAACCATTTCCACTCATCCCCGCCCTCCCTCCTCTCGGCCGTTCCTTCCGCTCCATTCCTTTCACTCCCTTCACTCTTCTTCACTCGAGACGTGGATTCATTTTGGTGACCTCTTGCCACGGCGAGTATCTTAGGGTACAGCGAAAATTCTCGTGCTTCGGCAGGGTCGTGCATGTTTAATTCTACGGCCTAGAAAGGGTCTCATCAAGCCATTTTCCAAACGTCGTCTTTGAATTAATATTCCTGGTACACGTTCTGATAGATATCATAGAATTGACGGTGCTTACTGCAAAAACAGTGGTGAAAAAATACATTTATTTCCGATGATACAGTATTCGTCCGTTTTGAAAAAGAAGGCGATTATAATTTTAAACCGGTTTTGCGTGGATGCATCCATTGTTCACAATTGTCAACAATCTTCACTCAATTTCTATGGCTTTATTGTGCATATAGTAAAATGTTTATAGCCGTTAGGGCGTTTGTTGTGTAAAACTCACTCCACAGCAGTCGGTGGCTTGAGGCATCCCTTCATTGTATTATGCACCACACGGATGGACTTTGAACACGCATTTTCACTCCAATTCCTGAAAAAAGTGTCAGATATTAAGTGCTCAACCAAAACCAACCATGGTCTTTGCTTACCATGCTCTGTAACTTTTACAAGTTTTTTTCAACTCTGATGTCCGCCTCTTTCCTTAGTTTGCTCACGCTATATACCAATTCTGGCTATCGGACTCCGACGCTGAGGAACAGAGGTCTTCAAACTCTGCACCAGGAGCAGGGGCACCCGGCTCACAGCTTGTGGTGCTCGCGCATTCCCTGTGAGCGCATTCACCGACTGCCTCCGTCCAACGACCTCGGATGACTTAACTGGTCACTTTCGCCTCTAAACTCCCTTTTATCACTTCATTCCCATTCCGCGCTGCACTCCCTCTGTTTTCCTAGGACATTTGCTTTTATTACGCCATAAAAGACTTGCCCCACTCCCCCATGACGCACCTCAAAACGACGAAAACCTTTTCGAGTTGTCCCGTTACCTTTTGCAACCCTTTCATTCGCGCTCCCATTATTTTGATACGCGCGACCCTTCTCCCTCTCTCTCTCTCTCCCAGCGCCCCGTGCTTCCATACGGGACCTGTCACTCTAAACCCTTCCTCGTCCTGCGAGCGCTTCCTTTCCGCCTCCTCGTTTTCCCCTTTCTTCCCTCCCAGCACTCAAGCCCTTTTCTTCACCTCGTCTTCTCCTATTCCGCTCACGCACCCCTCGCCCTTATCAGAGTCTCACCCCCGAGCATGCATCATCTCCATTCCCCTCCCCCCCCTCCCTCCGCATTTCACGCCTAATTCCCCTCCGCCACCTCCCCCTCCTCCCGCCCCATTCGCCCAGCTCTCCCCCACGGCCCTTATCCCCCTGCTCCCTCCTTCACTGCATTCTTGGACTCCTCCTTTGATGCCCCCAATTAGCGTGTCCCTTGCGTGCGTGACAATTAGGATCAAGTCTTGGATGCTACTAGGCCCAGGATGGTCTAGTTGAAAAAGAATTCATTTCCGGGGGCTAAATTTAACAGTCCATATATTTATTTATATGTCATAAACAAAAGGATAGAGAGTAGGGCAAATGATTACTTAGGGGATGATCAGTTTAGGTTTAGGAAGGGGAGAGGTACGCGTGATGTCATTGCAGTAATGAGATTATTAATCGAGAGGAATACAGAACACAACCAGGAGCAATTTACCTGTTTCGTAGATTTCGAAAAAGCGTTTGATAGAGTGAATTGGGAAAAACTAATGAGTAATCCGCAGAAAATAGGAATAGATTGGAGGGAAAGGAGGCTAATCCGCAACCTGTACATGTCTCAGACTGCTCAGGTGCGGGTGGGAAACGGGGAGTCCAATTGGGCAGTGTTATGAAGAGGTGCAAGGCAGGGTTGCCTATTATCACCGTTGCTGTTCAACCTGTATGCAGAGGAAATGAATAAAGAGGCATGGGAGGAACTGGAGGTTGGAATAAAAGTGGGCCAGGAATTCCTCAAATCAGTTAGGTTTGCTCATGACCAGGCTTTAGTTTGTCAGTCAGCCAAGGGGCTGCAAGCATTGCTTAGTGCATTGGAAATTCAGTGCGACCGGTATGGGATGAGAATCAGTATTAATAAAAAAAAGGTTATGCGACTTTCTAGAAATAAAAAGACTAAGCTAAACATTAAAATAGGAGGGCAAAAACTAGTGCAGGTAGAACAGTTTACGTATATCGGTAGTGTTTTGGACCAACTCGGTCAAAGTAGTAGGGACGTAAGGAGAAGAATTGCGCTAGGCAAAGAGGCTTCCACAAGGAGGAGGGAGTTGATGACGGGGCCGTTGAGTAAGGATGTTAAGAAAAGACTTTGATATGGAGCGTAGCTATGTACGGCGCGGAAACGTGATCATTGAAACAGGAGGATAGACGTAGACTGGAGGCTTTTGAAATGTGGGTGTGGAGAAGAATGGAGAAGGTGAAATGGACAGAGAAGAAAACAAATGAGGACGTACTTGGTATGGTGGGCGAAGAGAGGGGTTTGTTGGGAGAAATTCTATGGAGGCAGGAAAAGTGGATGAAGGGGGTATTGACCGGCAGCGGGATGTTGAAGACTGTGATTGAGGGGAGAATGTTAGTCAAACGAGGAAAGGGAAGGAACAGGATAGGGATGTTGGACGGGATGAAGGAAGTAAGAAAGTATTCCGAGCTGAAGAGGGACCTGATGTAGAGTAGGATGTTGTGTTTTTCTAGGGGTCACAAATTATTTAATTAGTAATTATGTCCATCCAAAAACCTACCTTAACCGGAAGATTACAGTCTCTCTAGACATCTACAGCTTCACTCAAGCTATATGATTTTTCGGGTGCCAGATCTTCCTGGAAAATCATAACCGGCTCAGGGAAAGGAACTGCCCCCCCTTATTACCCTTCTAATGTGTGAATTTCACACGCCGTGGGGCTTAGTACTGGGCGAACTCTACCACTACCTAATGAATTGACCTTCGAGTTGATTACTGTATTTTATATTTATGTGCGAGTATTTTCCAAAGAGATTATTTTTCAATGGCCATATTCATAGAATTAACGTGAATGAGAACAGTCCCGGGCTTTAAAGCAGGTAATTATTACGAATTATTTCTCGGCAGTGATTTTAATTCAATTAGATTTAAATCTTATTCTGATATATCATTCAGGCAATTATTAGATTTTTTTTAAATATTTCGGTGAATGTTTGTGACTATGTTACAGATGAGTTTTGTTTTTAAGTGCATTCCCGAATTAAGTGCCTTTATAAAATATTAATCCCCGTGCCTGCCTTCCTTCTCTTTGTGTTCGGGATAATTCATTTATTTACGAACTTTGAGATCCGTAACCATTTTTTGTAATTACAGTTGTATAATCAGGCTGGAGGGCCTTTTGTGTGTTCTATGTTGGTACTTGTTAAATCATTACTCTAGCCAAAATCTCTAATTAAGGGGCATGGGCATTACGGAAGTGGTACCATACGAAATTTCGAGCGGCTATATAGATTGAAGCACAATTTCATTTATAAAGAGAAACGTGGAACGAAAAAACGCTAATCAGTTGCTAGAAGCGCGGAGATACCCAAATGAGGGGCTAATGAATTATGGCGCTCCATCTATTTCTAGAGGATTACTTCAAAATGCATAATCGTAGCGCGAGCTTTACAAAAATAAGTTCAATTGTAGTCACTATTTCAGAATTTTCATTACTTTGGAGCATCTGTGTAAAATAAATGTACCGCGCGGAAAAATAAATGTGGTACGATGCTACATGCCATCTGGAATGTCTTTCCCGAAATAAAAGAGTTGTGCATTGGCAAATAATTTCAACTTCCACAGCTATTTTTAGGGTCCACGCAATGTTGCTTACAAAGTAAATGTTCCAACCGCGTATTATGACGAGTAACTACACGCAAGGTTATATAAATTTAGACTACTTTTCTTTTTTTTTCATAACTTCCATGAATGGCATATGCTTGTGCATATAATTTTCCAATTCTCAACTGTTATTTCCTGAGGTTTACGTTTCTGAATGGGTGACAAGTTGCTGAATATTATAACTCCTATTCTCCCTCTTCAAAAGAAAAAAAGCCAACTACCCGCTAGCTAGTTTGGTGGATGTAAGCTCCCTTCACTTCGAGTTTTCTTCGTGGTTTGTTCTACTTCTTGCTGAATTCTCACGCCGCGGTGATGAGTCGGTTCCTTTCTCCATGTCGCATTCGATTTCCGGACAAGGTGTGATATGCAGAGATTCATGTATTTTGCTGAAGCCACGGGCGCAGATGCATATCGAGGTAAAATTGTAAAGACGAATGTAAGTATGTATGTATGTTGCTCATTCTGCTTAGATTTTTAAAACCACAGCCAACTTAATTGTTTATTTGTGCGTTGCTGACGAAAACATACCCTGTATAGTAACCATGTATATTGGATTCACGCAATGTGAGAGAAATATTCTTATTGACCATCCACAGGCAAAATAGGTTTTCAGTTGTAAACTCGATTTTATAGAGTCACACGAATTAAAGGTTTACGTCAACCATCGGCCATTGCCAAAAAATTCAATTATTAATATTATCATGAAGTCGAAACCGACTAATATCCATTTACTTCAAGACGGAGTTTAAGCAATTATCATGTAAAGGAAAGGACGCGTTCCACAAAAGTCCAAGTTGAGTAACGATTGGAACGAACGAGAAATCATAAAACCATGCCTTCTTTCAAATGTTTCCATTAATGTAGAAGGGGGGGACATTTTCCGGGTTTCCTATGTTGAGGAGAGAACCCACGGCAAGATTCTACGCCCACGTACGAGGGCATGACCCGGATTTGAACCCGCATTTGTAGCCGGACGCTTCCTCCGCACACTGGGGGCCGACACGGGACCCAACAACGGTCATTCCAAGCGAAGCGAAATCCACTTCTCGACCCCTCAACACCCGGCTGCGTTATCTGCTCGGCTATTCGCCACGCGCCGTCAACTCCACCGATTGTTGCCACTCACTCTTTCATCGCCGGCGCCTGCCGTGGCTCCCCCGAGTTCTGCGAAATCTCCCTTCCCCCAACAACGCCACCCCTACTGCCCTTTCGGAGGGCTCTTTCCGACTCCTCAACTCCCCTTCCCTCTTCCTCCTCGATATCCGCATTCAACACGCAGACCGGCACTGTTCCGAGGGGAGGACGGGGCCTCGGAGGTGGGGACAGCTTATCGACCAGCGAGGAACAGGGGCGGGTGTCGGCGGCCCTGGTGGCGTTTGGGGACGCGGGGTGCGAATGGGAAGGGAGGAGTGATGTGGTGAAGGGAGGGAGGCGGGTGGAGCTGCACACCTAAAAACTGTAAGGGGAGAAAGGACGTTTCTGGGGTTTAGGATGTGCAAGGAGAGTGGAGGAGGTGGTTGGAGGGAAGGGTCGCCGCCACCTGACCCCTTCCGCCACCCATGAAGGGCCCGGGGCGCATGGACGAGTCGGGTGCCCCCGTCATCGTCCCCGCGGGCCAATCCCGCAGCCAAGTCCCCGCCATCATTTCGTATCTGCTCTCCTCCGCCTCTTCCTTCCTCTTCCCTCCCGCCCCCCCTCACCCCCATCCCCGTCCCCTGCTGCTTCCCTCCCCTCCCCCCCCCCGCCGCAGGGGGAAGGGGTAAGTGAATTCGTGAATGGAAGGGAAACTGTTTTATCAACGCGGGAAAATGGATGAGCAAGGTTTACTTTTTTTGGAGAAATCACCAAGCTCGAGCGCAGAATGTTAAAATGCTGTACTTCTCGAGAAAAATCCGAGATGAAGTTGAAATGAGAATTCAAAGGAATTGGGGTGTTTGTGTGTGCATTCAGGGCGTCTCTCGCAAAATTTGGGTTATATTACTTTCCGCGCAGTTGATGATTCAATGAGATTCCAGTTTCAGTTGGTGGTGCTATGTGAGATTTTTTAAATGTAGAAACGTGTTTCTTGAACAATGACGCCATGCAATCAATCGTTTTTCTCTTGCTCTACGGTGGCAGAGTATTTCATTTAGTTCACACGAATAATTTTTTTCTAGCTGTTTGTTTAAATAATCCATCCCTTTTCAAAAGAGAGATGGGACATTATATCGCATAGAATTTTCGTGTATTACATAGGACTACGATTCAAAGTTCTCTCCCATCGGTCGTCGTCGTCTTTACACTTCTGTTGAAATTGGCTGTGATTTATATCGAGAGAGGATGAAAGAGAACATTTGGAAATGTGGAGGGAATGATGGCAGGTCGGAAGAAGCATGTGGAGTTAATAAATGGTGAAATGCAATATCGAAAGTAGGAGTTTGTCGTGCTGTATATGGCGTCTCTTACGAATGCTTTTTACGTGGATGCACGAAAAATCACCGTTAATATTACCGGGTGCTCACGACGGTCAATTTCCTTTTTATTTCAAGCGAGGCTTATAGCAGACTTCCGCAATGGCAAATTTGAGTTAGGTGAGCAATGGTGTATCCTGATTCGAAGAAAGAATTCCTGGCAGCTAAAACGGTTGTTTTGAAAATTATACTGATACTTTGGTGCAACTACAGGATTAGCAACATAGAAGCACTGCGGATTTTGTTTGCCATTTAAAACGCCCTGAAATACCTCTACATGTAATTTAACAAAATTGCTCTCATTCAATATTGCATATAATTGTTTCACGGAAACATATCCAAATTTAAGTTTTAAGTTAAATAATTTGTAGATTGTATGTTTGCTCAAGTTTTAATTCTCAAAATTTGAGATACCTTAAGTTTAAAATAAAATAACGAGGATGTATGCTAAAAATTAAATAATGACTTTCAAGTTTATTATCTACAGGGTTCGTCCGGAAAATAAGTGTACTGAGCCCAGGAAAAAAAATTTATTACACTTTTACATATCTTAAGCTAATATTCCTCAAAATAGGACCCTTGTGAGTCGATACACTTGTTCCAGCGGCGTTCCCATTCCTGGAACGCTCCCGCGAAGGCATCATCGGGAACCTCTCGAAGACTCGTCGTCGACCTCTTCTCTGCCCTCCACGAACATCTTGTGCCACGGAAAGATCATGTTTCTGGACATGGCTGACTCCCCGTAAGCCTGGTTAATCATACCGACAGTTTCGGTAGACGATTTCCCAAGCTTTACCGCAAATTTGATGGAATAACGCTGCTCCAAAAACTTCGGCATCGCGTTCCGTGACGTGGGTCGAGCGTGGAGGTTCGCGTTAACAGAGCTCCTCACTACACCACAGCTCAGAGCCGACTGCCTTTTTCAGCGTCGCTTGCCAACATACCCCCCTCCAATCGCAGCCCGTCAGAGCGGTGCTGGGCGCGCCTGGAGCGGCGCGCCCAGCCCAGGAGTCAGTACACTTATTTTCCGGACGAACCCTGTATGCCGTTCACAAAACAATGCATGGTATATATTATTGACATTAGTGCGAGTTCTTATTCGGCTGGTTGACATTGTTATGTTGTGAGGCTTTCACCATATCAAAGCAATGCTAATTTGATGGTGAAGAAAACATTATTTCATCATTTTGAAAAATCAACGAGGAATTTAACATGTTTATCGAAAATATATTTAATCCAAGGTTTTCCTAAATTTCTATTGATAACCAGGCTCTGGAAAAAAATTTCAAAGCGTCACTTTTTACGTGATTTGCGATGAACGATGAAATAATTATGCCCTGTCTCAAGAAAAATGTTTTGTTTTATTGATGATGACAGTTGGAAGAAAAAACTGTTAACCCCTACGCGTCCCATATGGCTGGCTATAAGAACAGATTTTTTTTACTCTCCCCTGCAAGAGGCATTCACTCTCCGCCTCTCCATTTTATATCACTCCGTGAAAATCATTCATCAAGGTGGAATTTATAAAAAAAGTAAAATTCCGTCGGTTCATTCATTTTTCAATTAGGCGGCTCGTGGAAGGGGGAAAGGAGCAGTCCGTAGTCTTTTTCTATTTTCGCGGCGATCCCATGAAAAATCCGAGATTCATCGCATCGAAAGCGATGTGTCCCTTCGGAATTGGGGTCATCGCCATCATCGTCATTATTAAAGCGGAGTAAAGGGGGTTGGGGGCGGGCGAAAGGGTTGTGGAAGGACGGGAGAATGGCTGACTGGGGGAATCGGCGAGGAAGAGAGTAGATTTCGAAGACGATCCAACAATAAAAGGAGCTAATTAGCGTCCGTTTTTGAACCCGTCCATCCTTTAGCAACCCTCCGTCTCCACAACGACTCCTCCCCACTCCTCCCACCTCCTCCCATCCGCCCGGATACGTGTCTCCTCCCACTCTCCTTCGTAGTCGAGAGACGAAACACATTTGGCAGTTGGTTGGTGAAAATTGCGAGTGAGCGATGGGGGTGGAATGAATAAATGGGATTCCTTCCCTTCATAACCCTTTGGCCATTAGCGACACACGTATGGAGAGTGCAACTCGGATGAGTGGCGATTGAGTGCGTGCGTACTTCGTGCGTGTGCATGCGTGCGATTGACGAATCCAACGCCAATCGCCCAAGTGAAGGCATTTGTACAAGAAAATTCGCTGCTCAAGTATAGCAATTTTAGTATGATCTTGTGCTTTCCCGGCGAATTGCTATAGGCTACTCTCCCTCCGGGTCAGTTCCACCATCGATGACGCCAATATTGACAATTTTAGCAATAACAGCAATTTCATGTCATTAGCAATACGTTCCTTAATATGACGTAATATGCCTGCCTGTTTATCTTTCAGATAAAATGACTTGCTGCAATTCTTTATTTTGCTCTTGTTAAAAAAAATATAGAATGACTTTGATTAGGAATGACCTGGATAATATCGCGTTAATCTTACTTCAGGAATATAGCTAACAATTGATTCACCCAGGGTGACATATCTAAAATTGCTAATTGTATGCGAGGGAAACAAGTTAAATCTTCATGAACTTTCTGTAGCGTATTTGTGAAGTGAATAGAGGTAATGCCAGAGCGACCCAGGTTCAAATCCCGGGTGATGCGTTTGGCGAGACCCGAGACAAGCGGTACGCTGTGCCAGAGCGTCATGAGATACCGAGCGGTGGCACAAGTAAAAGAACCATCCACACGGAAAAGGTTAATTCCACTCATCAGTCATTTGCTGGAAACCAACTCTCGCCGACGACAACGAGCTTGAGGTCGATTGAAACGACGTCAATATCAATTCAAACAGTGAATGTAACTCGAATATTCAACATCAGAAAATAATGCGCCAAGAAAACATAGAATATCATAATTTTTGATAAAATTTTAAAATACCTTTTTCTAAAAAAATATCGGCCGGGTGAGTAAGGTGGGCGCCTGCTTAGCACAAAGGTATCGGGTTCGAGTCGCGTCTCGGGCACGGGTGTTGTGCCAACTCTGGTCCCTCTCCCCATGGGAAACCTGGTGAGACAAGAGGTTATCGGACTCTCAAGGGTACACCGAAGATGAGGGACATCCGGAAAGAAAAAAGAACATTTTTTTAATTTGATTCTGATCAGTCCTTTTTATTACTTTAAAACTCATTTCTACGTTTAAGCGTCGTAAGTTAATACTCGTGAATAAACTTGTTTCACACTAACATGAAAGGAGTGGACGAACGAACAAAACCCTAGCTAAATTTTGTCATCAAGACGGTGTTTCAAATTATCAGGCCTAGCAATCAGTATTCATTTTATAGCGCGTAAGTGTACCTGGTTCATTTTATCTTGAATTGATTATCTCACTGCAATTCCAATTGCCCAAACGATATTACCATTTCATAGGATTTCGAAACGATATGCTCACAATCGCAGAACACTCTAACGTACATTCACACGTGCAATTCACGAGCGCCCCCGGGGTTGAAGATCGTTCCCCGTTGGACGCAAGTGCACTCGCGGCGGGAAAAACCCGGCGGGGGCATCTAATACATATCAGTGCCCGCACACGCAGAGACTAGACGCTGCCTACGGCTGGGTCGGCCACGAGGGGCTTGAGTTGCGGCGGGAACGAAGCGCCCCGACGTTGGTGGGCAGCTTGGTCAAATCATTCGTCAAAACATCCTCTCTCGCCCAGGCCACCACAGCGCTGCCCCCCCAGCAGATTCATCCGCGCCATCCCTGGCCCGGGGTTCCCAGCGGAGAGGCCTGGGTGACCACTGGCTGCCGAGGGAAAACGCACGCATCTCCTTAAGTTCAACAGAGCAACGACCCAGCGTCAAAGGCTGTGGCAGGCGGTTAGTAGGTATCCGACTCGGAGAAGGGCCTTTGTTGGCAAGCGGTTTGGAGGCAGAGGAAGTCGCTACGAAACATTAGGCCTAAGTGTCGACTGCAATTTTCTTTCCTTTTAGGGAGCTACTTCTATTTCAGGGTGACTCGATTATTTCTCCGAATTAAACGTACTGTTGACAAATACGTATATCTCTGGCAAATAGAAATATTTTTGGGCCAATGACAATTTAGCTAGGATGTATGCATACATTTGAAGATGCTGAAATTTTGCCGTTTATCGCATTATCGTTAATGGCATAAGGATGATTTCCCTGTGTGGTGACATCGTTATCAAAACGTTGACTCAACAATGTTGCTCAAAATATTGAATTAAATATTCTTAAAGTCAGGGCACATAAATATTTAGCATTGGGTACCGATGTTATAACACGAGATTAATGAATGTGCAATACGCATCCGACCTTCGTTAAGCTCCAAGTAATTGCTTTTTAAATTAATATCAATCACATTTTAAATAATAGATTCAATGCAAGCAGTAAAGCCTTTTTGGAAGTTTCACGCTTCAAAGAAATTAATATTTTCTCTTGCTTATCTCATTTATAAGTTTTAATTATTGAATAAATACCGTTTACTATTGTATTCAAAACAATTCTGGCTCCAGCTGGACACCAGTTTTTAGCACATTCTTTGTATATCATGGTATTATTCCTAAAAAGGGAAATAAATTCGTATCAATAATATAAACAGAACCTTGTCATGTTTAATTGCACTCAGTTTCTCAAATACTTTTTACGTATTAATATGGCCTTTTTCAAAGCGCTTCTACCGTGAGATAGAAATCGATGTGTTTAGAAATGGTTTCCCTGCAAGCAAGTTATTTCCCCCCCCCCACCCCCCAACGCAAATGAAGTTTAAGCGTTTACAATGTCGGCGTTAGTACACGATAATTGCGCTGTGACCGGGCTTCGTGTATTTAATATATTGCATTTGAAAGGGAAAATTTAGTGATCAATCAGTAAAATGATTGCAATTCAGATTTACCAAGCAATTGCTTTAGTGTCTATATTTACAACGTCATAACCTAAAAGTCGCTACGAGGACGCGTGGAAGCGAGTGCAAAAGTGAGGCTTACGTGAATTCGTCTCGATAAAAAGCATTCGTGAAAGAATTGGCTGATTAAATAAGGTTTTCATATTTTATTAACGTTCCTCCTCTCATGATCTCGATCATCGCGATGAAATAATTAGGAGAAACATTTATTAATACTGTGTAATAGTTTTCTACCTTTTACCGAAAAAATTTGCTCAATTAAATACTTTTTCCACGTAAAACTCTTTTTTAATTCGTTAAGCAAATAAAGTATAAATCATCAGTCACCATTATTTAATTGTTGAACTACTTACAAATGTCAAGTTTAGAAATGTTGCTTCTAGGTGCATTAAGTATTTTTCCTGATCAAAACATAGAATAAATAACAAATTTTATCTTAATTTTTGGCGATAAAATGCTTCGATTCTTCCACGACTGATCGGTATTTGATGGAGTTAATCTATGACACATGTATTTTGGCAATGTACTTACCAACATTCAGTCCAGCTATCTTTAAAAGAGTCAGTGTTATTTCATGTAGGTACCCTCAATTCGCCGTTCTATTTTTGCCGAAGAGTATGAACCGTTTATTTGATTCAAGTCACGATATGTTAACAGTAAATACAGTAAGCAATATCAAGTATTAATGCTACACTAATTCATAAAAACAATATGTAATTAATTTTTGTATCACTTTTTATTAGAAACAAATATTATCCAAATATCTCAAATCAATAGTTTATTTCCCATGGTATGATTTCCTAATCTTCGTTTTTGAGTACCATGAAGCCTATCAATTTCTCTTCAGCCACCGCGCTACTTTTACGTGGTTTGGAAAAACCGTTTTTCCTCACATTAATTTTTTGCATCATTCTGGATTCATGCAAGTTATTAATCTTGTACAATTTTTCTGAAAGTAAACAAGGCCAGGAAGACTACGTTATAAATGAATTGGTCACGATATATCTACATCCCTTTTTCTTTTTGCAAATCACGGAATAGTATCTATTGTGCTCGTTGCATCTGATTAAGGTAAAGCATTCTGTAATCTCTCCTCCACAGTTGAAAATAATTCGTACCATTTAAAACGAGAATATGTTCGTGCGAGCAGAAACAAATTGCCTTCAAATTTTTGTGTCCACAGTCGTGATTTGAAAATCTCGCTCTCCAGTATAAAGCTGACCTAATTTGATTGATAAATTACTTGAATTGTGAATTTTGCGATGAAATCCTTTTTGTTGAAGTCACGTGTTGAATATTTTAAAAGACTTTCCGATAATAAGTGACCCACGAGGATCCTAAAAAAAGAAACTCCGTGACGGGACGAGATCCCTAACTGTCGTTTATACACCTGACAAATGAAAGCAATTTTAAAAATACACATGGCAACTGGGAATTCTTTTTAATGCTGGAGTTGGTTTAATACAGAGCAGTTTAAAGTTCAATGGCTATGCATCTGCTCGGGCCATAAAGATGATGTATTGAGCGTTCAGCGGGAAAAGAGGGAAATCTGGCGCGAGTCATTTGTTTACTTAGTTCCCACTGCGTAATGGGGGGACGCTCAGACGCGAAGTGGATTTGCAGAATATTTGTTTCACTTGGCCGAATCGATTGCTTCTGTAGGACCGTTTCCGCAATTATGCTATAGGTTCAAACTCGTCAGCTCCATTCAGCATAGTATTCGGAGAATTAGTGAATGGATATCACGTTTATCTTATAGGCATTTCCTATTATTCGGAGAATTAGTGAATGGATATCACGTTTATCTTATAGGCATTTCCTATTATCTGTTCCATAGGCATTTCAGACACTTGGTCAAATTTGTGAGCTATCACGTTTAACCTCTTGGCACAATCTGACCGTAATAGAGTGTGAGTTATTTTTACCAAGCACGAATAATATGTTTACTTTTAATTTGTGGTAAAAATAATTGCTTTTATATCGCATGTGTGGAGAAAAGGATCTCAGGGATGTGATTCTCAGGAGTCAATGTCACGAATATTAATTTACTCAGTTTTATAACATTTAGTGAACATTTAAAGTCTACTGATAATACTTTAGTCGAGTCCAACGCCGAGATGGATATAGTTAGTAATAAAAACATAACTTTTATCACTTGCATATGACTTGATTTACTTGAAATTCAATGAAAAAATAATCAAGTTCGAAAAATATTTCATCAACTATATCGCTGGAGTTCACTGATATTTAATTTCTCTTGCATTGATATTGGTTATGAGTTTTGATCGTAAAAGGGAGAGAATGACTAAAATCAATAGAACTTTGGCGGAAGCCAGATAAATTGTGTTTCACCCGAAATAGGAAGGCTTATAAATGAATGCGCGAATGAGTGAATTTGGAAATATGTGTAAAACGGAGAAAGTTCGTGCATTTACGTATGATATAACTTTATATGTCACTCATTTATTTCTTGGTTGGAGTGATATTAAATAACTTTATTCATTAAATAGTAACTGCAGTCTCCTTCATTTACTAAATATCTTTATTTGTATAATTTTCTTTGATTGCTTTTGTTTAGAATTTAAAGGCAATGTAGATTGTCTTTTAAGGAATACCTATTGTATTAATAACATAATTAACGTTTAGACTGAATAATACATACTTTGGGTGGTTTCCGTAGTAGTAGTATTTAGGGGTGGCGACCGACAGCTGAGGTCATTTGCGCCATTAGGGATGGACAGGAAAGGATGAAGGGTGGAGAGAAACCTGGCGTCGGCATTAGCCTACCCTCAATGAAAGGCACCAAGGGGTCCCAACCGACGGACGGCGTACTCACTCAAAGTGCCCTCCACAAAGCACCTCAAGTAGGGATCGGGATACCACTGAAAAATATTGAACACCGCCGGGATTTTAGCCCGGGCCCTCTGGGTGGGAAGCCAGTACGTTAGCCCCCGCACCATCTCGATCCCCTTGAGTGGTTAAATTATAGTACATGGAATATAGGATTTTGAATTTAAAAAAAAACTTAATATTTTCCTCTAAGTCAATTTGTCAATTCATTACTTTATTCAATAAGGTATTAACTTGATGCGCCCTGCGAGTACTTTTGGAAAAGAGAACTTTCAACAGTAAGCATTCTGGATTATTTCTATTTACTTACCAAATCTAAGGCTGAGAATTCATATATTTACTTATTTTCTCGTGATATTTCCTGTACAATGTCACACTGAAGAGGTGGGTGGCATCCTGGAGGTTTGAATCAGTGATTTACAAGTGTGTGGAGTGCACACTCGGTGCCGCTCAAACATTACTGAATAAGCCAGCTGAGGTGAATGAGTGGTTCACGAAGGCATCTCTGAAAAATAAGAATACGTCATTTCTTGATGTGCCCACTGGGATATGGGGCTTGCACTCAGAGACTAACATCCGAAAATCCTTAGATACATTTGGGCAATCACACGGGAAAAAAGGAATCGATGCAACAATTTCAGAGTGTAAAAATCATTCGCCTTGACTGGGATCCCAGTCAAGGCGAATGATTTTTACACTCTGAAATTGTTGCATTGAAGTGCACATTAGCGGATGACTCCGTTAAAAGTTACTGTTGCGGCATCTCCCGCAGTTTCTTTGGAATTTGAAAAAGGAATCGGTTGATTTTCTTGCTCTTTGCTCCTTCTCATGTAATATCAATGCATAGGAAACTACGACCTTGAGGCAAACCCTTCTTTTACCTCTCTCGTCAGCTGTAGAAAGGAAAGATTTCAGCTTTTTACCTTTCTTTCTTCACAACTAAGAGTGTATTTCATAACACCGCATTAAAAATTCGAAGGACTTCGTTTTGATTGATTACTTTACGAGCAGTGTTGCAGTTATCGCGTAGGATTGGGCAAAGACTTTAAGTGCTCTCCATCCCAATGAATTAGCGGTGAGCTGGAGATGAAATTGGAGTAGAGAACGACAGAACTGAGTTTCATTCTTAATTTTAATTATTTCATTTTTGTGTACGATTCGCGGGTCGCAGACTTATAATTTTTCCTTTAAATACGATTTTGTATTTATAATGTGCGTCTGTGTGTGTCTGAGACGCACCAGAGCTACTTATCGAACTAAGGGAGTGAGTTCGGTTCCTTATTCAATCATTTGTTCTTTCATTGTTTCTGGCAGTTTCCACATTCCCTTTCATACTTTATGGAAACGACCCTGGTTGGAAATTCAATTTTGGCCTGAAGGGTTGCTGAAAATATCGTAGTATCACAATTTTCGAAAAAGATCATGACGTCAGTCGTAGTTTCAAAGTTTTTTTTTAAACAAAAGACTGATATTGGAATCAAACTTAATATGTACTTCAATGCTCCATTTTTATGAGGATGAGTTCCCAAAAATGTAGCCATAAATCATCAGTTCAGAATTTATCAAAAAATGTTATGAGCCGAGGACATGCTTTTTCCATCCATCCAATAAATCCGACAAATAAATTGATTACTTAAAAATTATTAGTTTTATTATGCTTACTTTCTAATCCAAGGTAATTACCCCATTAAATTAATTACGCTTGCACTATCCTAAGAGACATGCGACACTTTAATGCATGTCAAATTCACCCTCTCCTCTCCGTCTTAATGATTCCAGTGCCACTTTAATGAGAATTGTGAGACTTTTTCCTTGAACTATGCGTGCAGTACTACTCTTTCGCTTTTGGACGTGTCCCCAGAAACGCTTTGCTGTAAGCCTCCAGTGAAACCAATGTGGATTCAATGGGGAATGAATTCGCGCGCGCAGTTGTACAAGCGAGATCTCACCGACAACGCCATCAATATTGCCCTCCCCTGCCCCCAATGCACCGCGCAGAAGGCTTGCTGCCCTCCCTCCCTCTCTCTCTCTCTCTCTCTCTCGGGCACGTGGGTGTGCAGTTCGGGACGACGCGATTTGGGATGCAGCAGTGAAGAGGTTCTTCTCCCACCCCCCTCCCCTCCCTCGTGCCCCGCCCCCCCTCCCCAACCACGGAAATTCAGTTGCCCTTAATTGGCTCTCCAGTGCTGTTTGCTGTTTAATTGTTCTCGTCATGCAAAGCGTCCGTATGTGCACACCGCGTTGGTTCCCGTACACCATCTGTGCTTGCGTACATAGGAATCAGGCTTGCCTTTTTTTCCCTAAGTTGGACGGCGTAATTGGTGTAACTCGGGCATTTTAACTTTTTCTAAGTCGGGCAGAGTAATTTACGTGTCTCGGGTATCGTTTATTTAGCATTTCCGGGCAGGTATTTTACCTCCTGCCGAGAATTATTCAGTTTGAAAGCACTGCGCAATGAAGCTAATGTTTTATTGGATAAATTTTGGGGAAAATAAGGGCTAGGCAGTGAGCAAATCGGTATTTAAATTATTAATCAGTGGTGAGTTTATGAGAATGATTGATACTTTGCACTCTCACACATAATGATCTTGTGAATGATCCTACCAGTGAAATAATGATTAAATTTAACTTTCTTCTTCCTTTTAGAAACCGTTCCGGTGTGGAAAAAATACGTGTGAGAATGATTTCAGGTGCGTAAGTACCTGTTATTAAAATAGTACATAACAGTTCTCTAAAACGTTTGTTTGCTAGTTTAAGAGAAGATTTTTTCGTCTTCCAAAACGTTCTCATATAAATAGAAAACGATGTAATCGGTTTAAAATAAGTGTCACTGAATATCAAAAACGTTGCTATCGTCAATTTCAAGTGTTAAGTATTTCATTCCATAAATGATAGCATGTGTGTTAAGAACGTCAGTTTGAGTGCTTGAAATGCTTTTTTAACCGCGTGCAGGAACTCGACCGCCGCGTGTGAGTGAGTTTGTTCACATGTTTCCAAAAATGTACTCCCGAACGAGGTATTCCGAAAAAAATTAATCGGAAGGTTTTCCTCGAAAAAGGAAACGTTTCTGTTCACAAAATGAAAAAGAGTTTATCCCTTAATCTTAAACTGAAACACTATTGAAACTCCTTCCACAAATTAGAATTGCTTCTGTGTAAAACCTAGATAGAGAATTTAGCACTATGAGTTTAGTACTAGAGTCTTGAAAGGATACGGGTTATTTTTAATTCTAGTTTCAGCAATGATGTGGAAATAAACGGCTTTAAACTGAAGTGTCGCGGACGAACACAACTCGAACGAGAATGTCTCACGCCGGATTTACTCTGCTTAACTGTTGGACAAATCTCGCCGCTTAATTTCTTCCCATTTAACAGAATCTTCACACATTACTAAGATTGATAACTTTTGCTCATTATGCAAGTAACTAAAAACAAGTACACTTATAAATTGTGCATTTTAATCCAAGAAAAACATCCAAGACCCATGAAAAAATCCGTATTTCAAGTTATGGTTATCCGTTCAAAATATACCGTAAAATAATTTCACGGCGTAATTTGAAATACGTTCATATTACCACATTAGAGTCACTTTAAAGTTTTAAAATGACCAACAAAAAAACAATGCCTATTAGAGTATTGAAAAGCCGTTTTATGCAAAAAAATCTTTCATAGATCCTCGCCTGAAAATGCTGATTCACATTAAGTCCAAAACACCACATTACTCAGACTTCATATTTTACTTATGCATGCGAACACATTTCAGCAGATGGAAAAATTTCAACCATTAGTTACTAGGTAGTGCGGAAATTTGGAAAAAAACTGTTGAGGTACAGTGTGGTGTTAATCCTGGTAGGGGATGAACGGTACTCCAGCGAGTAGTAAGAGAAATGATTAGATGTGAAATAGAGGATTTATTTGCTATTTGCAGAAGATATGCGACAGTAAATAAAAGAAATAAAAGGACAATATTTAGGTAGCTTTGGTTAATTACTTATTTCCGTAAGATATGAGATAGAGAAGCGCAAGGTGAGCCCATTGAAGCGGATTGATTGGGTCCTTCGTTGCTTTGTTTTCGAGTGATTGCGTAATTTCAATGTGGCCGTTCAAAATGCTTATGAATGAAATGGTGCGAGATGAATGCTCAGAAAAGGGAAACGCAACGATTGAAGATAAAAGAGTACTCGTTCTTCTATATGGCAACGACGCAGTATTGCTGGCTTGGAGCCCAACCAATCTATTGATCGGCCTTAGAAGCTCCAGTAGGAGGGAAAGGGAGAGGGAGGGATGGAGAAAGAGAGAGAGGGATAGAGAGAGAGAGAGTGAGGAATGAGTGGAGAATGGAAGAATGTGAGTTGGCTGAATCAGTTACAGAGAGACATGTATTATCCTAGTATGCTGAGTTGTTCAAGCTGAGAGATGGGATTAGGGTCCAATAGCCAAAGAGATTTGAAACAAACAAATGATTTTATGAATGGATAGACCGAGATAATCGTGGGTGACAATAGTTGAAGAGTACCTTGAAATAAGTACTAAAATATCTGTTTGCCTTTATTTACCCCAAAAGGAACGGCAGATAGGGTTGGAATATTTTTGAAGCCATAACCCCAACCTCTATAGTTGCATATATAGTATCTATATAGTATATATACAGTTGTATATATAGTATATATAGTAGTTATATATATAATATAACTAATATATAGTTATATATATATATATAAACCAAAACCATAAACACAGTAATCAACCCGAAGGTCGGTTTAGTAGGTGATGGTGGAGATCACCCCAGTACTAAGCCCTATACGGCGTGTGAAAATTCACACATCAGGGTAGGGGGGCCAGTTCCTTTCCCTGTGCCGGTTATGGTTTCCCAGGAAGACCTGGTACCCGAAAAATCACTTTAGCTCGGGTGAAGCTGCAGGTGCCCAGAGTGCCTTGCCCGGGAATCGAAGCCGGGACCCTCCGGTCAGCATTCCAACGCTCTACCCACTGGACTACCGCGACCCACATATATATATATATATATATATATATATATATATATATATATATATATATATATATATATAGTATATATATACATACATACATACATACATAATTACTCGAATACAAGTTATCACAGAGGCAAAGGTTAACTCAAATCATATTATGTCTACTAGGCTAATGCAAACAAATTTATATTATGTGTATTTACGTTATGATCTTTTTATTCCATTTCTTTCTTTCTAATTTGTGTCATTATCGCGTTCAGCATTTCAAGGGGAGTTTTAATTTTTGGGATATTGAGCCCATTTTGATTTTCGTTTTTCGCTAGTTAACTGTGGATACTAAAATGAAATCGATATTATACTTCCAATATTATTTTTGCAGGCGATTCTAGGCAGGGAAAAGAACTTCCGTCAGTTGCTCTAACAATGGTCCCCTTAAATCAGATTTTAGGAGATGGAAGACACATTGAGATGAAATGGTGCGTGTTGGATGTTAATTCACAGGTCTCGCTTGGTTCATCGGCACTCTTCTCACCCCATCACCGTTCTCCCCCCACCCCAAGCCACCTGGCAGTATTTCTTGGGTGAGAGCCTCGACAAACGGTGGTGTCGCCGTCCATTCTCAGCGGTGCGATACCACTTGTCCGTGTCCACTGCACAGCAATCCTCACCTGATAAACACCACATTTCCGATTGCTCGTAATCCCCCGGCTTGTTTACGGCGCAAACCACAGTTTCTGCTGCCTTGGACGATTTCTTGTGGCATAATGCGCAGAGTACGCTCGATGGAGGGACCCTCCGCGTTCCCTCTCTCATCCGCCGTTTGAGTGCATTTTACGGCTGACTGAAGCCTGCCTGCAGTCTCAAGTCATTGCGACGCTCCTGAAATGAATAACCAGGGTATCAAACCCATAATTTTGTTAACATCGATAAAACGAATGGGCATGCAATATATTAGAATCGATCTTGAAGTCAGAACAAATATAATAATCGTTTATGAAAGCATATATTTTTAAGTATGTGATTCATTTTTGTTCTTCGAATTCGCAATGAAAATATACATTTGGAGCATAAGCAGTCATTATTCTTTCGCTGAATCCTTAGCTTATTAATGTCCATCTCAGTGTCGGTCAAAATATTATTGGTTTCAAAGAGTTTCGGTGTTCTTAAGAAGTTCTAGATGTAAGCAAAATTTTAGAATTTGAATTTTCTAGCTGAGAGTAAAATTGAAATCATGATTAATTATATTATTAATCGATTTCATCAGTTAAAATTTTTGATTAAAAGTACAATAATAAATTGCTAAATTGGCTGATCATCTCCGGATTAAATGGACGGCTGCAATGGACGAACGCGGTCATTCAGGATTCGTGATAGATAGACGGTCGTCTTTATTTTGGGGCGAGATTGAGACCTTGGAGCCCCTTCTACCGCCTAACCCGCTATGCATTCAATGCAGATTTAAGTCATTCAGTACGAATTGCGACCATTTATTTTTTTTATTTGGCTGCCTGAGCAAATTGACATTCAGCAGCTGTGTATGTTTATTTTTTAACTTTATTTTTTGACATACTCTCCACACTAATGGTGGATCAAAAGAATAACATATTTTATCCACATTTGATGATTTTGCATTATTTCCGCCAATCTTTCCTTCAGGCGTGCTACGATTGCTTTGAACCATTCATGGAGTAACTAATTTTTCAAAGCAATGAAAAACGTATTGATTCTCACGCAAGTAAACACATAATTAAAAGACTGGTACTCATTTCTCGATGAATACATATTCGGCGCTCTCAGATAAAGATTATAATCGCATTTCATACTGAAATCTAATATTATTTTACTAATTCTCGAACTATAATTTCATTTCTTGTATTATTACCACCGTTGGTGGTGCAAAAGAGAGCTATCTAAACATTAAGCAATTACTTATCATATTACCATTGATTTCTCCACATTATAATACAGTGCAGATTTAAGGGCTATAACGGGATTAGCACCGGTACATCGGGCTGGAGTATCGGTACGATGTCCATGAATAATGTAAGAGGTAAACTTAATTAACTTGGCCAAAGTCACAAACTGGCAGCTAAATTTGGCATACCGTTTGTTTGCTCGAAAGTCTTTACTTGCGAGTGTCAACAGGGGAATCAAAGAATCGTCTTTCATTAATTTAAGACAATGTGACTAGACAATGAGTGTAACTCGGCTATGGAAGACTTCAATTTGATTTTCATTTCCAGTTTAATCGATCATATTTTCTGTATTTATTTTTTTTAGTTGATACTGAAAGTTGAGTTGGCTGAATGTCGGTTTTGCGTAGATTGGCGGGTGTTGGGCAAATTTTCATTTTTTCTAAGGGTAATCATTCATGGAATCAATTTAACTATCTCTACGACGGAAAGAGTGTGTACCAACGGCAAAAATTACGAGTCAGTGAATGAACACTAGGACCAATCTACATCTGCATAATATCCCGCAAGCCGCCGCTAGGGTGTGTGGCGGGGGGTGTCAGGTCACCACCAGTTCAATGTTCGCGCATAGATTTTCAAATATATCTGTAACGATTGAGTTGAATTTTTTTTCTCGCAGGGTAAACTATCTGCACAATGCGTTAAATTCAGCGTAGATACCCAAAGTTTGCAGACCTCGGACCGTTCTGTCGCACGTGACTGACCCTGAGGTGTCCCGAGCACACATGTGACGGACTACGAAAGGATGTTCATGGCACTCTTCTCGCGTACGAGGAACAAACGACTGAAGCATGAACGCCGTTATATTTGCACGCCCGCCTACCCACGTCCACAGACACAGTCAGATGACGTTTATGTCATCCTTGTCTTCTGCTAATCTTCTTTTTGGAAGTCGGATGGTTGTGCGCTCGATGCAATCCATTTACGGCGATCAGTGCCTGCCAGAGTTCTTTTTCACTGAACGCATTGAGATGAAAATCATTCATGAAAATAGATGGGCGACCTCTTGATTCATGCCGTACAGAACTTGACACGTGTCCCCTTCTTCATCTCAAGCAGAGCGATTCTGGGAAGAGTGATATTGAGAGCAGGCGGCAGACATCGTGAGTATCGCCGCGGTGTCCACCAAAGCGATTTCCCCAGCTCGATTGAAGCGGCCCGCTCGCCAAATGGAAGAAGGGTGACGATCGTCATCCGCAGTGACAACAGGCGTTTCATGCAGGACACGATATCTGATCACTGCAGTCTCGTGGACTTTCATTATCCTTTTGACCATACCCTTCAATGAATATGAAACTCTGGCAAGGAGTATCTCATGTGACGAGGTGTTGAATTTATTTCAGCAGTGTCCAACCATGATATTGATAGGGTGGCCTCGTACTGCGCAGCGTGCTTGGATTATGCCCATAAATGATCTTTTTGTCCTTGAATGTCGCCATGTCTCGCTTTGAGTAGCTCTGCTTCATTCTTCACCCCTCACCACATGAACATAATTGGGGATTGAGGTCGTTCGTGGATCTGAACGCGCTTCACTTATAATGTTGAACAAGGTAATTGGGTATTCGTTTTTCAAATATGGCAATGCCCAGGTATGTCCCCTTTGCGCATCAGAAAGAATTTGAATATTCTGTCTGGGTTTTAAATACCCATAAGCAAAAATATTCTGCAAAGGTGTTAATGGGTTGAAGTGAATTTCTTCCGTCAGAATTGGTTTTTGGAGTCCTCAACAAGAACCCAGAAAAACAAATTGGTTCTTCTTCCTCATCATTGTTGGTGCGGTCATATTTCTTTATTGGTAAGAATATTTTACTATTACTTTTATTTGTCATTTCTGCGAAGTTGACATTTTGGTAAACAAATTTATTTGCCTCAGCCAAACGAAATAATTCAGCCAACGATTAAACTAAGGGAATGCTCACACCAATAGATACAGATGGCAATCTATAAATAGTTTTTAACGCTTTTGATGACAGTGAGGCTTCTAGGCGCAAATTTCTAAGGCAAGCAGAGAAATGAGATATAAGAAGAGCAAGAAAATTGTTATACGATATTTGAAGACAAAGTATATGCGATGAAATATTCGCAAAATTCGTAAGAGTGACAAGGGGGTGGATACTGAAGGTATGAGTATCTTATGTGAGAGCATGCGATCGAAAGTGAGGAAGCTTGTTTCTTACCACCAGTTTTTAGGCTCGCCATTGTTCAGGCAATGGGCCATCAACGCTCTGCTATACGGTGGTCGCATTGGTGGTGGTCTATGAATACTCGTACTTAATAGCTATTGAACGGGTTTAGTTTAGTGACTACACATATGTCCCTTGCCCAAAAATCGTTTTGCCTAAAAGACGTATAAAACTAAGATTTGGCATTCAGGAACGAGTTCGTGCGAATACTCTTTTAACCCGTGTTCAAATATTTGGCTATTGAAGTGTTTCAATTGAGAAGTCAACGTTTGTGCGAGTAAATTTGGGTGACAAGGGATAAAGTGGCCAAAAATTATATCATGCATTAGCGTGTGCAGGTTCAGAGCGTTAAGTCTTGTGAACTTATTTACTATGTTGTTGAGGAAATTCACGGCGCACGTGCCCGTGACATGCATAATTCATGCAGTGAATACGCCTCTTTGACTCTCCTTGGTGGTGCAGGTTCCCATAGAGCGGTTAACCCCGTTCTCAGCCCAAATTGAGGTATGTTTACTGTGGCGCTATTGCTTTATGCCATGCCTAACGTACACAAGAGTACTTGTATTACTGGATGAAGCGTTCGTCGAAATCTTTCCAAGGTCGAGCGAAATGCAGCCTCATGAATCAATTTAGATATATTTCATGTTATCATGAATAAATATGTTACCTTCAATGCCAACCAGGTTAGTTGTAATATCAGCGAGGCCAATATTTAAGATAACCAATCTTCAATCTTTCAAAACTTGGAAAAGTGAGATTTCAATGTTTAAATTATATAATAAAATTAAAGTAATAGCCTTAAAGTCCGTTTGCAGTTACATATTGGAATTTTTTTTGGACTGCTTATTTATTCTGCTAATTTAAAAAACAACTTAAGTTAAACCAAATTTTCTAAATGTGTGTACTCTTACAGAAACTATGCTGGTTTTTCTAATTTTCATCGGTATATATGTGTTTTTAAGTACTTACATTGATTTATATCTATCACTCTTCAATTTAAAGTTAACTTCATTTGGGAAGTCCTTCAATCAAGGCCTCGTCTTCGGTTTCTCAAAAGGGGTTCTTAACGAAACTTGAATACATCTACATCTACACAATACCCCGCAAGCCGCCGCAAGGGCGTGTGGCGGGGGGTTAGGTCACCAATCGTAAAAAGGAAAAATACCACATGCAAAAAAACAACACGGAAAATTACACCCACAGCAGCGCACACACTCATGCAAAAATCCCTTCATCCAACACTCATGCAAACACATATACCGCAAAACAACTAAAAAACTGCACCCCATGATGCAGCACGAAAGCCATCCTGCAACACGGAAGCCAGGACACAACAAGCAAGAAATTGAAACATCACTACCACATGAAAATGCACCACGAAACACTCTACTCCCAAAGAGTCTGTAAAAGGCAGGGAATACGACCCAACGTTGCAGGTAGCAGGAATTTCCCCCCGCGGAGAGGGACGAGGGATTGAAAGGGAAACTTAAAAACAGATGAACAGAACACGAATGAGGTCATTCGGAAAGAAATCTTGGTATATTGGTTTGGTACACTTGGTTATTATGAATTTAGAATACCCTGTTACTCATATGATCATCAAAAACCAAGAGTTTCTTGGAAATCAATCTTCAAGTAAATTTAAGAAAAAAAACACCCATTAATACTTTTTTGTGATAAGTCACGTGGGAATGCAACTGCACAGATTTTATAGGATTTTTCTTCACCTTCTACATCTTGACTGACTTTTTACATATTAATATATTCATAACGTATTTCATTTTATTGATCAAAGTATTTGAGGTGTACTAGTTATATATTTGCCACTTGAGTTTACTAAATGGAAAATGCTAACCTCTAATCAAGTGTAAGGCTTAGTAGATGTTTTTCTTTTTTCATCTTAACTAAAGGTGAATTGCAAGTTCCGACTAAATGATTAAATGACAGTAATACCGATCCGTGTCATTTTAGTGAATTGAGACCTCTGCTCTAATTTTTTCACGAAGAATACAAAGATGGAGCGGGTGAAATTGATATAATTGGCGTTACAGAAAATGTTCCTGCTATTGAAATAAGTCTCCTCAATGAGATGATACAAAAGTGAATGCTTCCAAACAGATCATACTAATCAAATTACATTCTATCAATCCAAAACGTGATCCTAATATTTCATTAAAATGCGGAAACCCTCTTATTGTGTGAAGCCCTTTACTGAAATACTTAATTTTCAGTTGAAATCCAACGTGAACGTCTCTTGACCAAATTACGAGTGCATGCGGAGGATATCCTTAGCAGTCCTCTGCATTTGATTATTCCAAGTAATACCTAAATTGGTTTACTTTTTTACGGAAGAACAATCTGAAAGGTCAAATGTTTAACAATAATTTGGCGAATGCAGATATTTCAGTGAATAAAAACAGTAAAAATGACAACCTGTACTTTTATGGTAATATTTCTTTTTGTGTTCACTCGCTGATTCTGAATTATTACTTTTACATTTCGCTCCTCAAATTTATTTGTAGGGCTGAAATACTTTTCACTTTTTTCATTGTTTTCCTAATTTTAAAAAGGATGATAAAAATGATATTAAATCTTTTCCTTACTCTGAATAATTTCAGCGTTTTTAATTCACGATTTTACAATGACACAAAAAACTAATTCTAAAAATAATTAAATATTTTTGCCGGAAAAACTGGCGACAAATTTCCATAATCTCAACTTGCACAATGCACAGCTATGAAACAGCTAATATTTATAGTACTAAGATGCAGTTACACACGTAAAACTGCTTAGAATCAAGCAGCATTCTGCAACGTTTTCCTTCTTAATTTTCGTAATAGTTACGGTACGGTATTTATAAGGGGAGAAGCGATCGACAAATGAGCCACTTGAGAAAAGTGGGTGATTTGGCAGTCTTAGGGTTTCCAGGGTGCGGAAGAAGGAGTCTACTCTACTAACGAAAGACAGCAAGGGGTGTATTATTTAACGTCCCATGCGACGGACTGCGTAATCTGCTTGAAGTGCCCTCCTGCACATGGCACCTCAGGTAGGGATCAGGATGCCTCTGAAAAATTTCACTGTCATCATTATTGGAACCAAGGCCCTCGGCGTAGGAACTAGGACCCAAGCCGCTGCACCAACCCTAATCATTATACGTGTATGTCAAAGGCAAATATTATATAAAATGCACTTATAATATAAGTATAAATGTAAAGCAGCCACTGGGTAATAAGCTTCATTATAGTTATTAAAATATTGTTTGTATGTGATGTGGACGGCAGTTTGTATGTGATGTGGAAGTTTGTTTGTATGTGATGTGGAATTGTCATTGTATGCAAGAATATTTTGGCTCTTATCTATTTTTCTAGTGCGGGTATGTATGCATTTTTCGTTGTAAGAGTTATCTTTGACCAAACCTGACCATTGCCACTGGGAAAATCGCCTAATTGCAACTTAATTCTAAAATAATAAATGAATAATATAAGTTTTTTTCCAAGGCAATTTTTGTACAGTTTGTTATACGTAACGAGATCAAAGTTCCAATCGTCCATCATAATTTCATCATTCAAATTTAAAAATCTCCAATTTATTTTTTCTCATTTATTTCAACTTGGAAATGATCGAATTGCGAATTTTTACTCTCAGTAGTGAAATGTATTTTATAATTTCAATCCACTTTGGGAGGAAGATAGTATGAATACAACCAGTTTTTCTGTTATATCTACTCATTAACAGGTCCAAAAACGTGCACGATATTTATGACTGAATAAACTTCTTTTGTTCAGATGTGAAGTTAGGATGCCTGACCATAAGCAGGGAAGTCGTGAGAGAAGGGAGTATTTTCCATGACATCCTTCCGTCCACGGGGAAGAGTGGAGTGCTTGGGGCGGCCCATCCTTCCGCCTGATGAAGAAGGCGGGTGCTCCGTTCATTGCTCCCGATTGGTGTCCCCCACCCCTTTCCTCTTCCCCCCCCCTCCGTCGAAACCACCATTCGGCAAACACTCGCTACGGCTTTCTACTCAGAATCGGTCTGAATCCTGGCGCAAATGCGCTCATATCCCATATGGTGTCCGAGGTTTGCTATACGGTGACTAAATCACCCATTTTGATAAAGGCTTCACACAAAACATTTTTTTTAAACATAAAAAGATATTAATACCTAACTTTTAAATGATCAATGCTGTTAAAATTTATAGATTCAGTTGGTTGATGAAATTCCACCACTGTATGCCTATCTAGCACAAAAATACGTAAATATCTCTGAAAGATAGATTAAAAAAATAATTAAAATATTTTTATATAGAATTGCGGGTTTTTAAAAGTACAGTCTAAGTATACGTGATTATTTTGTAGCATTAGTCGAAGGAACACGCCAGTTTCCCGAGCTCCTGATGCTCTTCTTGTCCGAGGAAGAATTGGACAGTAATTTTATAAAACTGCACCTGTGAGCTTCGGTTAATTAGGCAAGAGAATTGGGATCCTCTAATCAGATGTTAAGACAGCAGAGATAATATATAAATAAGTATGAATTATTTTGAGGGCAGTTTCTTCGATGAGTCTGAATTTCAGAAATAAAACGCCCAGTAGTATGGGTTCTACAACCCTGAACCTATTTCACGTAAAGAAGCTCTTCATTAAGAAGAGTTCAATGGTCGCATGCATATTTTCCGCGATGAAATAAACTGACTTAAGTGAATGTCTTTGCTTTAGGAATATTCGGAAAGACGTACTGTAATGTCTATTGATAATACTAAAAACGCCTGTCGTGTCGGAGATACATAGGTATTCCTGTGGTCGCGTTGTAATAAAACAAGGAGAAGTAGTTTTAATGGGAGGCGACCGACAGCTGAGGTCATTTGCGCCATTAGGAATGGAGAGGAATAGATGAAGGGCGGAGAGAAACCCGGTGTCGGCATTGGCCTACTCTTAAACAAGAGGCGCTAAGGGGTCCGCTGTTTAACGTCCCATCCGACAGACGTCGTATTCATTCAAAGTGCTCTCCATAATGCACTTCAAGTAGGGATCGGGATACCTCTGAAAAATATTCGTTGTCTCCAGGATTTGAACCCGGGGCTTCTCGGTGGGAAGCCTGTACCATCCTGATACCCGTTCTAAAACGAAATTGGAAAGCAAGGGACCACCTATTTCTCTTCCCATCCATTATTGGAGTGTTCACGTTTCCCGCTGTCCAATTCGTGTCCGGCGCTACAAGCATGAATGTAACCTGAACTCCCTCAGTTTTAAGAGGGGGAAGTCAATGCATTCGACCGTTTTTCATTTTCTGAAAACCCAGTAGGTCAGAGAATGTTTCTCTCCTCACAAATCAACACTTAGTTTGCCAAAGATTGGTACCAGGGATCCATTAATAATCCGTACAATAAAAAGGCTTTCAATTACTTCTTTATTAGAGTTCCAAGAGTTTAAAGGAGGTCGAGTTATTTTCTGAAAAATAAACCAACAAACAAAAGCAGCCATAGTTGATTGCGAAATCATCAACAATCCAAAGAGTAATTTCTCAAGAAACAAAAAATATCAACACTCTTTACAGCAATTTAACCAGACTCCTCATTTACAGAAGAATACAATAAAAGTACATACTAAGAAAATGAAATTCTTGAAATCGAAAAAGAACTAACTTGGCTTTTCCACAGAGAAAATATTTATTCGCGACCATAGCGAAATATTTATTTCGCTATGGTATAACACCTTCAGGTACTACTCTGCTATACTACTCCACATATACTACACCATAACAAACTATAAGTCGTAAATACATATTTTCTACGTGGAAAATTCCAGTTAGTCATTTTTCAATTTCAGTATGAAGATTTTCCACCAAGTCACGCTGGAAACAGTTTTATTTAAAATGAGATTCAATAATCGAAATCCTAAATCAATATATTTAAGGGTCATTGCCAATAAATCTATGACTTTAGATTATTTATAAGTAAAATTTGAGAATATTTTATAGTCAAAACCGAAGATAATTCCATCATTGCAGGGTTCTGAAGTGTAATTTCCATTTTCCAAATGAAAGCAGTGAAAAATAAATATTTAATTGACATATATGTTTAACGGAGTCATCCGCTAAGCGGATGACTCCGTTAAAAGTTACTGTTGCGGCATCTCCCGCAGTTTCTTTGGAATTTGTCAAAGTGAAAACACCATAAGTGTTTAAAGTTGGCTTTAACCTCGTGGACTGTGGCGCCTCGCGCACGACTACGAATGCCTGTGACATTGTATGTACGGTATTTCGTCACAACATCTTGTTCCTTTAAAAGCCCTAAAATTTCAGAGTTTAAGAGGACGCCTCGGTAGCTTAAGTGGCTAAAGCACTCGACCGGATATTGAGGGATCTGGGTTCGAATCCCAGTCAAGGCGAATGATTTTTACACTCTGAAATTGTTGCATTGAAGAAACAAATGACTCGGACACTTATTGAGGCACGATGGAATGATTAGGAATATAATAGAAGGAAATATAAAAGGGAAGAAAATGAGGAAGAACAAGAGACAAGTACATACATAGGACAAAATAAGAAGGAGGTAAGACAGAGAAGGTATCATGGATTGAGGGAATGGACATTAAATAGAGTTGAATGGAGGGCTGCAGTAAACCAATCCTAGGATTGAAATATTGATGATGATGATTTAAAAGCTGAGATTTAAAAAATGTTCGACCAAGGATTTTGGAAGTTCTCAAGGAGACAATTATAGATGTCATCGCTGGAATAACGCGAGATATGCTGAGAAGAGTTTTCGAAAACTCTTCTGAACGACTCAATATGTGAATCTCTCACCATGGTCGTCGCCTGGATGAAATAATTTTTCAAATCGAATGAAAAGTGATGAAATTGAATATAGTTTTCAGAAATAAACTCATTTTTTTTATTATCCACAGGTCTTGTAGGTTGTTTTTTTGCAATTTACCCGTGGAATCACTGAGTCCATTCTGACTGTATACACACATACACATACATGTATAACCTCCCCATGGACAAAGCCAATGACGAAGTAGAAAAGTTTCTGAATTCTAATGAACTAGAGTTGTGCTGCAGGAGGAAGAAATAAATATTGCTGCTGATTGTGTCACCAATGCCTGGAAAGATTGAAGGGTTGGGGACAGACGAGAGGTGGTCGGCGCAGCGTCCTTCCCTCAGTTTGGTGTCTGGGAAGGCGTCTGTTCACAGCAGGGCGGCCATTTGAGGAATAGTTGAACGTTTAGAACACTATAGAAGGAGAAAAAGTAAACATCACCTCAAGTTGTTATCTTAAGATATTTAGGATGGGCGCCATCATGAAAATGAGTCCTGGAAACTGCGGAATTCGAATAAAATCCGGCGAATGTTGGGAGCAGCGCAAGGATTCCACGGTCGTCGTTTAACGAAGTCCTTGTAAAGCTGAAATGAGAACATCAGCACATAACACAAATAAGAGAAACTAGTTACTATATATACTATAAGTATAGAAACAATAGGGACTTTGAATGAGAGGACCTTTTTGAGGAGCGGAAAGTTAGAAAATATGGCATGGATGATTTTTCAATGAGGATACTAGACCAGCAAGCAGACATAGATAAACATAATAGCGTACAATTGGATACCTCAGGTGCAGATATACTTAACGACAATATAGGGAGAACAGCAAGCGAATGGGAATCAAATTAGGCCAAAGGGAGCGATAGCAGCCCTATGCAAAACTGTTGAAAGGTTTAGAAAAAGGGGACAGTTGTGTTTTTATTGCCTAATTAGTGCACTTTTTTAGGGTGGAATTTGGCCGTGAGATTTCATTTGATCAGTGCTAGTTCTCATCCCAAAAAGTGAAAGGTAACCGCGTTTAGGGACTTAAAAACAGTGTTTGATTTCAAAAGCAAATGAGGAAAAGATTGGAGGGAAAGGAAGCTAATACGCGGCCGGTTCATGTCTCATTCTGCTCAGGTGCGAGTGGCGGATGGAAATTCACAATGGGCAGTGTTAGGGAGAAAGGTTGGACAGGGACATTGTAACTTGTGATAATCAACTTATAAGTGGATAAAATGCCGAAAAGAGGCATTTGAAGAATCGGAGAATGAAATGAATTTCGTTGGGGATTTCATAAAATCAGTTAGGTTCGCTGTTGACCAACCCTCAGTTAGCCAGAGATTCTAGGGGTTACCTTATATAGCTAACCAAATTAGAAAACCAGCGTATAGGTATAAGTTGTAGATGGATGTAAAAAAAGTGAATGCCATGAAGTTTTTGAAAACGAAAAATGCTAATTTAAACATTAAATTAAGAAGGGAAAAATGAGTGGAGGTGGGCCATTTCACCCATTTTGTAATTGTTTCCATCAAGATGGTTAAAATAGTTTGGAAATTAAAAGAATAATTGCTTTGGTGAAATAGGCGTTTGAAATTTGACGTTGAAGCCGTTCAGTAGTGACGGAGTAACATCCTCACCTTCCAACAAAAGGGGTCCTTTTGTCTCCCAACCACTTCACTTTACCGTAACTCGGTGTTCCTTTTCACCGCTTGAGCTAATACGTCCGTAGGTGACAAGTTAACACCAATTCTAGTTTCTGTACAGAACGAAGTTTTTATGTCCGAGGCAAATATTCTTCACTTTTGACCTATCTCATCTCAGCATTTCACGGGAAATGTAAATATAAAAAAATGATGATCAATTGTTATTACCGACCGGGATTTCCCGGAACTGATCTTCATCCTTACTGGCGAATCCTAATATCAGTTTCCGGAGCGGAGAGCTGCTGAAGCCGGAACATACAGCAATTTTTGTCACACTGCTAACAACATTGTATGTTGTAATTGGCCTAGCTTTCATACACTAGATATGTTAACATTTCAACAGCATTCCCTGGTGCTATCAATGGTGGCTCTGTCATTTTCCTGTTCTGTGAAAATGCTTGCTTGACTCCCCAGTTTCACTCGCAGGGAGTTTCACACCGCAGCGAACCGAGAAGTCAACCAGAGATCAGCCTCCGACCTCCCGTTGCCGCCGCCGCCGGAAAAATTCTTGCCAGCGCACTTGCGAAGGACGAACCTGTTTAGGCGGGCGCCTCGTATTCACAGTGGGGCTGCCGCTGAGGCTCGCAAACTCCTTGGGCGCCGCTTATCTTTCCCATGAGGAGTAACAGTTCGAGAGACGGTGCAAGGTTTTCCTTCACTCTCCGCCCGTCCCCTCCTTCCCCACCCCCTCCCACCATTTCCCTTAGCTCACTCGGCATTTTATGAACCGTTGCTAAGCGCTGGCAGCCAGGGGCAAAGATCTCAAAGAGCCAAAGTTTCACTTGACGGAACTATGGCGTATAAATCCCCCTGGTCGATGGGGGGGGGATCCGCCCCCTTCCCCCCCGAAACTCCTTGCCGTTGTTCGTCTTCCCGCCTGGCACCCACCCCATTCGATCCCTCCGGTATAGTTTTCCTTCGCTCACGTTAAGGTGGCGGCGATTCAACTTTTGATGTGCGCTGGAGTTTAACGTTCGACTGCGAATAACTCAATATGCCTCACCTTTCGACAGCGTCCTTTCTCAATGGATTGAAATATCCTTGAACATTCATTGATAAGATAAAGGCTTATTGAAGTTTCCAGTTCTGAGAGGTCCAAAAATTGTTTCAGCTCAAATTTTATTGCGTTCTTCCTTCTGTCTTCGAATCAGATTCAAATTTTCCAAAATCCAATGAAGGAGTTCAGATACTTACGCTTGGTTCGAATTTTTCAGCTCGTTCCCTCCGCTTTTCAATTAAACAGCACTTGGTGTGTCCCCAATTATAACCACAGTTCCTCAAAATAGTCACAAGTCTCTTTATATATATATATATATATATATATATGTATATATGTATATATATATGTATATATATATGTATATATGTATATATGTATATATGTATATATGTATATATGAATATATGAATATATGTATATATGTATATATGTATATATATATATATATGTGTGTGTATATATATATATATATATATATATATATATATATATATATATATAAACACAGTGATCAACCCGAAGGTTGGTTTAGTAGGTGATGGTAGAGATCACCCAGTACTAAGCCCTATACGGCGTGTGAAAATTCACACATCAGGGTAGGGGGGCCGGTTCCTTTCCCTGTGCCGGTTATGGTTTCCCAGGAAGACCTGGTACCCGAAAAATCACTTCAGCTTGGGTAGAGCTGGAGGTGCCCAGAGTGTCTTGAGAGTGCCTTGCCCGGGAATCGAACCCGGGACCCTCCGGTCAGCAGTCCAACGCTCTACCCATTGGATTACCGCGACCCCTTATATATTATATATATTATATTATATATATATATATAATATTATATATAATATTATATATAATATTTTTTTAAGGTAATCTACCGGTTAAGGTAGGTTTTTGGACGGACACAACTACCAAACAAACATTTTATTACTCCTAACAAAACACAAAATCCATCATCCTATTCTATATCAGGTCCCTCTTCATCTCTGAGTACTTTCTTCCTCCCTTCATCCCGTCCAACATCCCTCTCCTGTTCCTTCCTTTTCCTCGTTTGCCTAACATTCTCCCCTCAATTACAGTCTTCAACATCCCGCTGCCGGTCAATACCCCCTTCATCCACTTTTCCTGCCTCCATAGAATTTCTCCCAACAATCCCCTCTCTTCGCCCACCCTACCAAGTACGTCCTCATTTGTTTTCTTCTCTGTCCATTTCACCTTCTCCATTCTTCTCCACACCCACTTTTCAAAAGCCTCCAGTCTACGTCTATCCTCCTGCTTCAATGGCCACGTTTCCGCGCCGTACATAGCTACGCTCCATATTAAAGTTTTTACGAGTCTTTTCCTAACATCCTTACTCAAAGTCCCTGTCATCAACTCCCTCCTTCTTGTGAAAGCCTCTTTGCCTAGCGCAATTCTTCTCCTTACGTCCCTACTACTTTGACCGTGTTGGTCCAAAACACTACCGAGATACGTAAACTGTTCTACCTGCTCTAGTTTTTGCCCTCCTATTTTAATGTTAAGCTTAGCCTTTTTATTGCTAGAAAATCCCATAACTTTTGTTTTATTAATATTGATTCTCATCTCATAACCAATTCACTAAGCAATGCTTGCAGCCCCTTGGCTGACTGACAAACTAAAGCTTGGTCATCAGCAAACCTAACTGATTTTACGAATTCCCCGCCCACCTTCATTCCTACCTCCAGTTTTTCCCATGCCTCTGTAATCATTTCCTCTGCATACAGGTTGAACAGCAACGGTGATAATGGGCAACCCTGCCTTACACCTCTTCCTAACACTGCCCAACCGGACTCCCCGTTCCCCACTCGCACCTGAGCAGTCTGAGACATGTACAGGTAGCGGATTAGCCTCCTTTACCTCCAATCTATTCCTATTTTCTGCAGAATATATATATATATATATATATATATATATATGTATTTATTTATTTATTTATTTATTTGTCTGTATTATATCATTGCAATGTTAATATCTCACCAATCTTAAAGACTTTCAGTTTGTGTATAAATGTGCATGATTACCTAATGGGCTCTAAAACAGGTTTTGCTTTATTAGTAGTGTTTCTTAGCTCCGTATTTATATTTATCCTTATTTTTTATGCTCGTTTTTTTAACTATTAAGCTAGAATTTACAACATATTTCAGATTCGGCTTAACTTTCACACTATCGTATCTTTCGCCGCTGAACTCCAAAGCAATGCAAGTTGCTCAGAACTCCGATGGCTTTGATTTCAAAACACTCCATCATATAAGAGGACCTAATATCAATCTTAGAAATTTTGCGATTGCATTGATGGCGTATACATAATGGGCATGGTCTCACAATTGATAACATTTGCATCACAAACAGTCATAAAGTGCAATTTATCTCGTGAAGATATGATACATTTACCTTTATATGGTTTTCACTTGCCAACTTGGATTTAGCAAGTAAACGCTCATCTCGGAGATTAAACCGATGGACGGATGTTATGAATGGAAATGAGCATATCCGCCTAGATGGAAAATAAAAGTAAATAGATCATTTTTTTTCAATTTATACACATTTGGACTTAGAATAGTATTATTTTGATTAATTTCTGGAATTTTGCTGCTAAATGAAGTTAAGTTTTCTCGGATATTTGGACAACGTCGTAGTTCCTGAAAAAGGAAATGTTACCCATTCATCCTCAAGCTGACAATTCCAACACAAATCAAAATATTGAATTTACTTTACATAATTTTTCAGCTACTGGCAAGAGAAAATTTACTCACTTTATTTTTATGGCTTTCTTCTTCCGTCCATACCAAAAAATCACCAGGCGGTGCTATCGTTAGTCTTTAGATCACCTAGCATTTCCGATGTAAATGAAACGACGCATAATATTTGGAGATTATCATTCCTTTTAAACAGATTATCCTCCAGAATCAAGCCACAACTCATAAAGGAACCATACAAGAATGAAAAATTGGGCATCTTTCACAGAATGCCTTCTAACTTTATGCGGTACTCCACAAATGCCTCGATCCCTACTTGAGGTGCTTTGTGGAGGGCACTTTGAGTGAGTACGCCGTCCGTCGGATGGGACGTTAAACTGCGGACCCCTTGGCGCCTTTCGTAAAGAGCAGGCTAATGCCGACGCCGGGTTTCTCTCCACCCTTCATCCTTTCCTCTCCATCCCCTATGGCGCAAATGACCTTAGCTGTCGGTCGCCTCCCCCTAAAAACTACTACTCCACAAATGCTTAATTTCACTAATTTTATCAAATAGATCATGAAATGTTACTGTAGTCCACGTCCTATCAAAAGAATGGGAGAAGTTGAATGCCGGGCCGGCGCGGAAGTGAACGAAAGACACGGGGGGAGATGCGTTCTCTCGCGACAGAGATCCATCCGTTCGGAGTCTTAATGAATGGCCTGGCCGCGGACTGCATCCGGTCCGCACCGCTCGGGGGCGCGCTCTCGTTTTCCTCCCGCCGCTCGCCTCTCCACTCATTTCAACCACCTTCAGCTCGCTAATCTTACCTCCGAAACGTACGAACCTCCCCTCCTCCCCCCGCCGTCTTAATCCCCCAACCACCCCACTCCCCAACCTCTCCCCCCCATCAATCACCTCGCCATCTTATGTTACCGGTGCCCATCTTCTCCTGCTTATCGCTCCCCTCTCCTCCCCCCTCCCCCCCAATCCCCCCTTCCCTCCTCCTCCTATCTGTCTCAAAGTACACCGCTCCATCTTCCTCTTGGCCCCGTTATCGCACCTAAACATCCTTCCTCAAACTTGCCGCCGCCTTCAACTCGTGTCCCGTGGGTTCCTCCCTCACCACATCCCCTCACCCTTCGGCTTGGATTCAATCCCTTTCCCCCGCCCTTCGACCCCTTCTTCCCCCCCCCACGCCCCTTCCAACGCCCGAAATCTATCCCACTCCCGTAATTATCTCCTCCCACTCATTCCACACGCATTCTTTTGTTAGCACATTCCCCTTCACCCTACCCCCACCCCCCTTCCCCTCGAGAAGGCATTTCAGGTCCTCCCCCGCCAAAATTACCAGCTTTTCACTCTCACCCCTTTCCTCCTTCATCTTCATTTATTCACCTCCTTTTCCGACCTCCATCCCTCGCCTTCCAAATTAATCCAGTCATCATTCCCAGTAAGATCTCTTTTTCTCTCGCCGTGAGATAAATTTCCCTCCGCAATCTTCCTCTCAGGCTCCCTTTTTCCACATTCCTCGCACAGAGCTCCTCCCCTTCTCACTCTTTCAATCTGCCTTCCGGTCTCCACAGTTCTCACCCTCCTCACCATCCCCCCCCCCGGCCACCACTACCGGTGGCGCGCGAGAGCGTGTTACGTATGCATTTATAAACCTTCGCTATCGAGCTTTCGGAACTTTAATCAAAACACTCGCCTCGCTTACGTGTCTCCCGTTCTGCCGGTTCCACCGCGAATGCCGCCATAATCAGCGTCACTTTCGGAATGCGAGCTGTGCGTCGAATTCACGTTTTATTTCGCACGCGTGAATGTGGAACCGCTCCCTCCCGTCCGAAACTGGTGTGTTAAATTACCGGGCGCCTTGAAAAATCTCTTCGTAAATGGAATGTCCGTGCGTCCGATTGGGAATGAGGTGAAAGAAAAATGCCTTCTCAGCGCCTTAAGAACCGAGAGGAGGGCACGATGGGCTTCATAACAACGCAAGCAAAATTACAGGGCGTGTGTGGCACGTCGAATTTAGTGGAAAACGTACTGCGACTTATGATTGTAGTTTTACACCGTTTTGTAGAAACAGACCTTGAAAAACCTCGCGCAACAGTTACGATTCATCCAACTCGGACGTTTGAATTCTTTTCCACCGTCGAGGATAGTGGCTTTTAAAGACCGGAGAGAGAGAGAGAGTCGTGCGCCAAAGTAACGTGGAATTTAAGTCCTTTCGGGAGAATCCGACTCGGAGATGTACGATAGATGGATACGAGACTCGACGATGAGTTAGAACGGACGGAATTTATGCGCATAGAAGAAGCGACACGTGCTTGCTTACGCATTACAGACTGACAGTCAAGTCGGCCAGTATTCATCCGGATATATATATATATATATATATATATATATATATATATATATATATATATATATATATATATATATATATAAGGCGTAACAGCTGTTCGTCCTTTTAAAGACCTATTAATAAAAAACGGAGTGATTTACGACAATGAACGGCACCTCATTTTGGACTCAATTTTATCTTCCGAGCATGTCCGGAAGGTTCCCGGTGCTCCTTAGATACGGCATGCGTAACGTAATAAAAATAGTTGTTGGGAAATTTTCTAACATTCTCTTCGGCCTCTTACACTCAAACATTTTCTTGAGGATAAAATCAGTAGCTACTGTTTGATAAAATCAACAAGGAGATGAAGTCAACGGAGGACCATACAGGAATTTCCAACACGAAATACTCAACACATTATTTGAGTCGTTGGATAGAGTCCAATTTATGGCCATTATAGTCTCGAATCATTTATCTTTTCAGTTGATCGTTGGGTGAAATGTTACATGCTCTTCAATGGCCACAAAAAAATTGTTACCATGCGAGGAAACACTGCGTAGTGATATAAAAAGAATCTATAGCACGCTGAAACGAAAGGAGCCAGCCGTGCGTGCATGTGATTATGTACGAGGAATTTATCACACGTCAGAGCAAACCACAAAGCACGCACGCTTTCTCAAATCGTTCCCCTCATTAATCTCAACAAATTCAGGGTAAACCATATTGCTTGTATCAATGGCCATGAATTTCGCGCGAATGTCAATACAAACATAGCAGTGATCCTGGGGGAGGCGAGGTCATTCTTCACCTGCTATTCCCGAGAACGCGGGTTCGATTCCCACCTAAGCGGGTTTCCCTTAGATTGGGTATTTGTGACTGTCCGTGTTACCTCATGGCCATAAACCGATTTTACAAACTATATAAATAGCGCGAGAAATATTATGACATAATTTACGGACTTGCAGAGAAATTAACTTATATCACTGCCTTTCAATGTAGTCGTAAAAATTTATTTATCCCTTGAATAGATTAAATTAAAAGAGGGCAATGATAATCCCTTTGCATGTGAACCTATGCGGCGTTTTGGCTTAAATTTTCAAAGCCTTCAAAGAAATTTCGCAGAGTTGGATTCGTTAATGAAGTCCAGAGAGAGTAGCATAGTCGGCGAGGGGCCGAAGGCACTCCGGAATGATGCCGTGCATTTCGTTGCCGCGCCGTGCTGGGCGATCGGCCGGATTCGATCTTCCATCTTCATCGCTTCGGATTTTTAGTCCTCTCCATGGATGTGTGGAAAGCGACCTCGTGAGTGTCACGGAGGGCATAAACGAGTCATTTCATTCAATCGGAGTGAACGAGAGCCGTTTCTCCGCAATGAACGCCACCGGCCGGGTCCCCTCCCCGAGTGAGCCTTTTACCGCCCGACGTCCCCCCACTGCATCACCCCCTCCCCCCTCCTCAGTTCCGCGACAAACGCCCCAGTCGGGTGGCTGCTCTCACATTTATGTGCGTGCGGGCGTGCGTGCCCGGCACATTCAGGCCAAAGGAGAGGCCCCCCGAGAGGGGTCCCGAGGCCTGCGTGGTTCAAGAGGGCGACGGGGGAGGGAACCACGGTGTGATTAATGCGGTCATGGCGAGAGAGAGGGGGGGTGTGGGTGGGTTGAAGGAGCGAGGGGGGTCGGGGGTGGGAGGTCGAGTCTGAGGAGGGAAGCAAACTGAGGGGGGTCTGCGCGCAAGGTGAGGCGGGGAAGATGGGGGGGAGAGGGCAAGCAGGTCGGTTCGTTAGGATAGGCCGCCTCTCTCTATATCCCTCTCGACCTCTCCCTTGAGACCGGGGCTTGCGATGGAGGCGTGGCGGCGGGAAGGAGAGGCCCCGGAACAGGGGTGTTGGGGGGTGGGGCGGGTGAATCGTCCGGAGGAAGGGGGGAAGGGTTGTGACTGGGAATGGACGCGGGAGGTTGGATTTCCTGTTCCTACGAAGGGGGTTGAAGGTAAGTCCGTCCGGAGGGCCTGGCGGAAGGGAGGCCCATTGCTCCCTCTCTGCGTTTCTCCATATCTCTCCCTGCCCCCCCCACCCCTAATTATATCCTCCCTCCCTCTCCCTCTCTTTCCATCCCCCCTTGCCCCTCCTCTTTTCTCTCCTCCCCTCTCCATCCCTCCCTCATTCTCTCCTCTCCTCCCCCTCGCCATGCGTAGCGCACTGCGGTCCTGGCTAAACCCTTTGCTGGGAAACCCACGGTGTCCGATAATCCCTCTCTTCTCCACGGTGACGCGATTGCACTCGGGTTGTTTCATGGGGCTTTCCGGCGCCGTCGCTGGAACGACCCGTCGCTACAGTTGCCGGCCACCTGAAGCCGCTCGAGGGCTTCGCAGGTGATGGTGGCGCAGTTTCTTAATTTTCGGCCACGAATTGTCAAAGTTCGCGATAAGATATCACGAGTGCTTCTTTTGTTTTATGAGTGCTTTCTCCAGATAGGAATACTTCCAGAATCCAGAATTGGACGGTGTATCAAATCTAAGCTACTGAATTAATATTCCTTAATTACTCAACGCAACCGTATTTGGAATCTACAAAACACAATTGATAATTATATTAGAAAATAAACTCGAAGTGAGCGACACTAAACTTCTCATAAATGAGCTTTGTTACATATCAACTTATGTCTTCATTAAATACAAGGAATCTTATAATAATGCGTATCTCTGGGTGTTGTACGAGTATGCTGATAGAGTGGTTGTAACCACATGTATTCTGTCAAATATTGTTCCAAGACCTAATCGTATCTATGCAGTAGACAGTATTTTATTATCCTGTCCACAGCATACTATATACTGACTGCAATATTCTTAAATCCTTAGGTATTTCATTAAACATTAGAGGCACAGTCACCTCCAATTTTCTTCTGCCTTGACTTGCATGTTTTTTTGTACACGAAATACTGTCCCTTAATAGTAATTCCTGTTTTGTATCTCACGTATTTTATATTTGTCATTAAACTAATTTCCTATTGTAATGACATACTTGAATGTATACATAGCCTGTCAACAGAATTCCTAATTGCTGAAAGATATCTCTTCCATCTAGAATATTTGTAATCTCAAGGAAGAAGATCCTAAGGCCAATAAAAATAATTACGAAGGAGTTCTTCGTAATTATTTTTATTGGCCTTAGGATCTTCTTCCTTGAGATTATTTCTTTAACAGCCAATAGCTCCACATCCTCTGTTTAGAATATTTGTATTTATTTAATCTAGTCTCTGATATTCTCTCTAGGATTTTTTGCTATTTATTTTTTAATATATTAAAATTTGCAAAACTAGTGGATCCCCGAACAGTTATACCTTATCTTAAAATGCTCTCGAACAGTACTAAATACACTGCCTTGATCTCATTCAAGCTTGGAAAACTAGCAATGTAGTGAACTTGACGAGGGTTGTAAATTTATTTATTATTTATTTTTTAAATATGTTCACCAAAGGTAATATGTTGATCAATGAATGGCCCTAAATACATGTTTTTTTATTTGTTCCAATATGGGAAAATTACAGTTATTGGTGGGGTAATGTAGGTACTTATGTCCATGAATCTACAATTTTGTATCTATGTATAATGCCAGAGGTTTTACTTTTCACCGTGGATACTATTTTGTTTCATTAGCATTTAAGTCTAGCGTGAGTTTTATCTGAACTACTCCCGAGTGGTGAGATAGGTGTTTTCCGTTCTCTATAAATCTATAGCTACGTGATGAGAGTAATATTGATTGGAACGGTGGTCTAGAAAATTCCAAGATTCGGAAACGGAAAGATTAGTAGTTACTCATAGAGATAGCTACAAAGGCATTCGACACTATCAGCATGCGAATTAAAATAATAGCGCCATGGTGAAATGAGTATATTAGAAGATAACGTACAAACCAATTGTTTTCCAATTATAATATATTTTATGGTGGACCGTCCTTAAGATCTACGCGGTTAATCCTAGCCCATCGGAGTCAAGAAATGAATGATGCTAGGAATACAGGACGACCGAAACTGTTGCAGGGGAAACAGAATTATTGCGAACGTGAAATTTTGTTGCTAAACTGAGGTGCTGTATTGATGGTATTTTAATGTTATTCGACTGTTTGATAATCTAAGATGAACTATAAGATAAATATCTACTAAATTAATAAATAATCTATTGACCAACTATCTATGACCATGAACAGGAAACTTAAATGAAGGGAAGCAATTCCAAGTTTGGAGAGAGGCACACAGGAACAAGAATAAAACAAATATTTTTGTGATTCTGATGGCAATAAGGACACATAAGTTTGAGGTTGTAGATACAGTGTGGCTCAATGCGGAATTTATAGCGATGGAGAAAAATATTGGGAAAATGAGGTAATACGTATTTTTTTAATTTATCATGATCCAAATCTTGGAAAATCCAAGATTTTCACTCATCTATCAGTCAGCATTTTTCTGGTTCGACATATTAACATCTCTATCAATGTCAAAGGGATAGGTTGAAGTTTTGGATCATACAAGGGCTAAGACATGTCAGCTGGGTAAACGGTCCTTCCCTGCTAACGCTTAAGTCTCAGGTTTCTATACATCCTCGGGGAAGGGTGTAGTGTGAAATCTGGTGTTTCGACCCCTGGGAGACACCCGATGACAAGGCAGATCCATCCCGGCAATCCAGGCTTATCAGGATTCCAAGGGATATCCAGGACCAGAGGTATCCGGAGGGCAATATAAAATAACTATTGGTTTTGAGGTGGGCGCAACTTAAAACGAAAGAGCATTACAATGGGAAAGAGAAAATCAAAATTGGAGTTACACAGTACAGAAAAATAAAAAAGACTGCAAATCCTACTCAGACGTTTATATTTTCCGTTTCCACAACCGTGCTTTTATCCAAATTGTGGCATCATTAGGTGTGCTGAGAAGACCAGAATGGGGTGAATCCATCGCCATGGAAGTGGAAATATAAACTTATTTGCTGAATTAAAGTGTTTTATTGATTTGTTCGATGAAAAGAATCCAACCAGGAAACGAGTCGAAGTTTCCTAAGTAAAACTGGAATTTTAGTTTGGATATAAAAGAAAAATTTCAAAAAAAAAGATCTACAATTTTATTTTGATGACTGGGAGCTGTAGAGGGGATGTTTAGACTTAAGAAAAATAATAAAAAGAGCTGTCAAAACAATGCGGATGACGTTTGTCTATCTCATTATTTCAATAAAATAATGAAAATACCAAGAATAAGATTCGATTTGGAGAAAGTAAAAATGAAAAAGAAAAACCTGAACTGGAGTGAGCATAATATTTCCACCAATAATAAATGGTAAACTCATAAAATAAGCAAAGCGAATTTGTTGGAGAGAGCCATTGGATGGTATTAGAGAAATAAAAGAGCAGAGAAAAGAGACTTATATCGTCCACGTAAAAGTGGACGATATAAGTCTCATGATATAAATACGAAAAGGAACCTAACCAATATGGAAGGAGCATATGTAAAACAGGACACAAATGGATATAAACGAAACAGGGTAGAGAAAAAAATGTCGCTATTCCACTTAAAATATTTTAAAATATGACGCGACCATGGTTTCAATGCTGCGCATAATCATCGGGTGATTCTTCTCAGGTTTTTTTTCTCTACCCTCATCGTGAAGGAATTCCGCCAAGTTAAGCTTGAAGCTATTGAGCTCAGAGACGAGAGAGACTGGCATCAGAATTAATATAAATCATTCGCCTCGGAATTTAAAAATAAGTAATGTCATAAGCCTGGGGCCCTCCGTTGTCGAGAGAGAATGTGATAACAAGAGATAAGTGGCACTATAGAAATTGCACTACTCATACAAAGTTGAATAAAACTAGCACGCTTATACTATCTTTATCCCCGCGTATTTACTATGAATTTTTGGTATTTCTATAATGTTAAGCATTGTGTTTCGCAGTAACACTTCGTTCGTTATCTTAATTATTTAATCTTAGTCCATAAAATGCGTTAGTAGTATAGGTGAGGATCATAGGGGGCCTTTAAATTTTTTCACGTGAAAAAAGCCTTATCAAGAATATCTAGAAGAAGTCATATAAATACAAATGCGGTTATTCATTTGAAGAATATTTTTCTGGTGCCTAAACTTCCAAAGAATAAGGGAAATACGTAAGCTTAAGCACTCATGAGTGAGCGGTGAATTAAATGAAGAGGTGGCAAAGAGGTATCTCTAATAAGGTATTAGAGCATCTTTCAAATACGAATACCTAAGGAAGCAATACTAAAGCTGGCAAAAGCTGTCCTGCTTGAATTTAAATATAGTTATTATTTATAAATTAATTAAAAATATAATGTATAACTGAAAAACCAAATTCTTTGAATGATTTTAGAAGAAATGGACAGCTGTTAATGAAATACTAATTGATGATGCTTCAAATTGGAGCCACTATACTTTCAGTACACTTAATGTTGGTGATTTGAAAATAAATAATGAACTTTTAATTGGCCATATGAATGAAATGAATTCTATGTAAAAAAAACTTAATCCAAATTAGACACCTTTATTCGCCAAACAACTTGAAAAACAGTTGAAATAACTAACTCCAACAATTCTTAACTTTTGCACTCAACTAATATCAAGGAATTAGAAAGTACAAGTATGCTATTTCCCTTGAAGATACAATGGCATGAAGGATTCTCTAGGGATAAGACAGAACAAACTTAAGAGATGTACTCAATATCTTAGCCTTACTATTACACTGCTACTAAATTTCAATTAAGACTAGTGCTTTTCATTTTTGTAGTTATCCCTCGATTTTTCCTCAAATGGCCAGTGAAGAAAATTCTATTTCCTGCGTCTTCTTCGTCTTTCTCAATGCATCCCCGCGCATGCTTGCCCCATTGAGTAAATATTCTAAGCGCTAAAATGTAAAGTGAAAACCATGGTAAAATATAGACGATCGGGAAATGATATTTATCAAGAAAATATTCTCATGTTAAAATATAGATAGCTTTTTTGTTTACGTTATATTAAATAAATAATTGTTCTATTTTCGACGGAAAATGAATAATTAGTTAAATAACTGGATAACTGAAATTTTTGCCGTCTTTGTGGAATTCAAATGTCCTTATATACGAGGAGGGACCAACAATAACAGGAAGGTTGTTATAGATTCTTTAGTTCTCAATATATTTACATTAAATTTTGTTCACCTTCAAAGTAATCCCCATTGACCGCAATGCACTTCTCCGAACGATGCTTCCATTGTTCGAAAAATTTCTGAAATTCATTTATCGGGATGTCCTTAAGGCCTTCTAGCGATTGATGTTTTACCTCCTCCACAGTGTCAAAACGCTTTCCTTTCATGTCCCTTTTGAGTCTGGGGGACAAAAAGAAGTCACAGGGAGCTAAATCCAGTGAGTAGGGGGGTGGGGTGGAAAATCGATGTCCTGCCGTTTTTTGTCAAAAACTGCATCACGGAGAGGACGGCATGAGCCGGCGCGTTGTCATGATGGAAGAACCAGTCGCCTGTGTGCCAAAGATCTGATCTTTAGAACTCCATGACACTCCAGACATCTCACAGAGTTGATCAATGGTTCTGCGACGGTCTTCACGAATGAGGGCATTGATTTTGTCGACGTTTTCGTCAGTTCTCGATGTTGAAGGGTGGCCTGAACGGGGTTGGTCTTAAATTGACATTTAAACATTTTTCAAGCGTGTAAACCACTGTTAGACTCTGGTTTTGCTTAGGGCAGCTTCCCCATAAGCAGTCTTGAGCATTCGAATAGTTTTCGCGGCCGATTTCCCCAACAGGAAACAAAATTTCACTGCAGCGCGTTGCTCTTGATAATCCGCCATCACGTTTTTCGCCGAAATGAAAAAAGTTGTTTCACTGAAACAGCTCTCACAGACGGACCGATCCAGTCACAGCGACGGCGCTGCGCATACCGGCGCAGGTGGCGTGAGCCTGACGTATGACCAGCCGAACAAAGGCTTCCCCCCTCTCTCGCTCCCCACCGCAGCCCAATTTCCGTTACTTTTGGGTCCCCCCTCGCAGCAGATAAATATTTGGTTTCAATTTACCGCCCTCCCACTTATCGTCTAATGACTTAATCACCGTGAAAGAAAAGGCTTCAAGCGTTTGGTGTATCCCTGCATAACTAAGAGGGTGGTACAATAAGTCCTTAGAAAACAAGAGATGGCGCTCGTAGTATCGAAAATAAATTTGTTTCATTGAATAACACTCCCAATAAGTTAGCTGTTAAAGTTTCAGCTGTATCCGCCATATAGTTTCGTTGTTTTCATCGATTGAACGCAACTTTCATTTGTCTATAAAAATGGATAAAAATGAGTTTCGAGTAGTGACTAAACACTTGTATTTGAAAGGGTTGACGCCGAAAGAAATCAAAGCTGAGTTGGACGAAATTCATGGCACATCTGCTTCTGTGTTTGCAACTGTTTACAATTGGGTGAATGAGTTTAAACGTGGTCGCACATCCACAAAAGATGAATGCAGATCCGGACGCCCTGTGGAAGTGTCTACCCCCGAAACGATTGACAAAATCCATGATATTATTGTAAGTGATCTACGACTCAAAATTCGCGAAACAGTAGAAGCCATAGGCCTATCACGAAGTGCAGTAGCTTCAATTTTGCACGAAAAATTGGGCGTGAAAAAAATCTCGGCAAGATGGGTGCCGCGTTTACTCACAGCGGAGAATAAATGCAATCGTGTGGTCGACCGTGAGGTTGTTTTTGGCGTTTCTCCGTCGCAATTCTGATGAGTTTCTGCGTCGATATATAACTGTTGATGAAGCATGGATACACCACTACACTCCAGAGACAAAGCAACAGTCAAAACAGTGGATTTTCGAAGGCGAACGGACTCCGAAGAAGGCGAAGACGGTCAAGTCGACCGGTAAGGTAATGGCCACGGTCTTTTGGGATGTTCGCGGAATCATCTGCATTGAATAGTTGGAAAAGGGAACAACGATAACATTATTATGCGTCATTATTGGAACGGCTGAGCAAAGATATCAAGGAAACGCGTCCTCATTTCAAAAAGAAAAAGATTCTCTTTCACAAGACAATGCACGGGTGCACACCTGCGCAGTTGCGATGGCCAAAACTATGGAATTAAAGTTCCAATTATTACAACATCCACCATATTCACCAGATTTGGCCCCCGGTGACTATTTCTTAATTCCAAACTTGAAGAAATGGCTTTATGGACGAAGGTTTACGTATTACGGGGAAGTAATCGATCAAACAAATGCCTATTTTGAGGATCTTTCAAAATCCTACTTTTTAGAAGGCTTTATAAATTTTGGAAAAACGCTTACACAAATCATAGAGTTGAAAGAAGATTATGTTGAAAAATAAAAAAATATTTCCTCAAAAATTATTTTTTCTACTTTTTCTAAGGACTCGCCCTACCGCCCTCGTAAGATACAAATAATTGTAAAATTTAACTGTTATATAAATTAAAATTAGGATATATATTGCCGTGTTGATTTAGGGTGGAGTTCCGCGATTGCAAGAAATCCTTCGGAACTTTTTAATGATTTCATTACATTCAGCATTGGTATATACTAACATCAAAATTAATTTGAAAAAAATTAAGGTGAAAATCTACAAGCGTGTGCCATCGATCGACCAAAATAAGGCAAATCAATAAGGCAAAATATTCTCAAATGAAAATTGGAATACTTATTTCCTTAAATTACTCCTCGGCCTAAATAATTCACATTTAAATTGTATTGATGTAATTGTTTCCATTTTTGTTTTAAAATTACTACAAAAAATATTGGAATATTTATGGAAGGAATGATTTTTTCTCAGAAACGTCTCTGCGGTGAAATTGTTTCTCGAAAATGAACTAATTTCTTCAAAATCTCATGCGATATTAGAGGTTATTTTTCAAACTGAACATTTCAAATATATAAGATTAAGGGATTAATAAGTGTTATTCTGTATACACCATAGAACCGGTCACAAGCGGTTACACTAATTTAATTTTTTGGCAAAGCCGTAGCGAAGCAATCAGACAATTTCCGAAATTGATTTACGAGCATTTATTTTTTAATCTCCCGGTGAGCACGAACTTGATTGACTTATCGGAGAATCGAATTGGTTCCGGATGGAGTAGTTTCTTGCACCGAAATGATTGGAAATGTAATTTAAGGAGTTTTCTCTGGAAATCAAATGACACAAAAACTGGAAAGCATTGTTTGTTTGACTGGTTCACGAGTGAGCTTATTACGTGACTACCATTCGCTTAACTGAAAAATTCTTGAATTCAAGCGTCACGGCAATCCACACACTTCTTAAGTTAGTTTTCCTCTGACTGCGATTGTATGTTCTTTCCAATTTAGGAAAATGCTCCTGTAAACAAGGTATTTTTTAAAGGGAAGGGAATTTATTCTCATTTTGATGGGAACTTCATGGTAACCTAGTAGTACGAGATTACACTTCCAGTGCACCACGTGCACTCAACTACACTTGCCTTGTCTGCAGCTTGGTTAACTTCTTCGTTGTTTATATTTGAGCAACTTTGCTACCAGGCAATTTTCGCTCGCTTCAACGAAATACCCGGAGGAGAATATTGCAAACTCTACAGCGTGAAAATGGATGCACGTGCGGATAATATGCCAACACACTTTAAACCACCGCGCGGCTGAGTGGAAATGACCTATGGATGATTACGATGGCGAGCAGAAAGCATGGAGACGATGCATTTCTCTAAGTGATTTGCTGAAATGTAAACCTCTGAAATTTTGTAACACGAATCAATTAAGACTAAGCAAATTCAAATTAGTGTTATTTGTCATGAAATGCATATTTTTTTCAATGATATCCATCCACCGCGCTTAGTCCAAATATCAGTTGAAGATGAAGTCATGTTACTCTGTACTATGAATTTTATTATAGCCGCTGGATAAGGATTTAAAACGGGTGTCGAAATTGACGAGGCCTTTGAAATAGTGGTTCCTTTTATTTGTATCTTTGAACTACGCTCTCTCCATTAGAAAATTTTATACTTGGCAAATAATAAAATGTTATAATTTGTGTATATCTATTGCCCAATGCTGAAAGTATAATTCACTTTAATTTAAAATCATCCTTTGAATATTTACATGTTTTCTAAAGAAAAATTTTTAACTAGAATTTATTTCAAATAAAAATAGGGGCATATAGTATTTGCTGATATTTGTGGTAAACACTGCAATATTGCTTGGTAAAGTAGATTTTGAGAAAAATAAGTAATATATAGAACGTCAATGTAGCAATTTTTCCGTAACTACTGGTGGATAAATTTTAGTATCCTTTAAAAATCTAATCCATCAGTGGATAAGTACGATAGTTTCGAAATAAATATAAACCACATTTGCAGTTTCAAAATCATAAGTGATATAAACTACAGTTAGTCACCATAGGTAAATAGTTCAATGACCAGCTAATATTAGTGGTGACAAGAATTTCTTCTGCTTTAAAATTGTCTTCCATCTCCACCATTAGTTAATCCCTCCAATGTTGGAATACTTTTTTTTAATGCTGGAGAGGTTATTTTTTATGTAAATCCTGCTAGTGTTTTCCGTACATTGCAACCAAATTTAAAATCTCCAAATATATACGAATGAATTTTCTTCGATCGTCCCCACGATGGGAAATTTTTTGCATTCGTTCCATTTAATATAAAACATGTATCACACGAGTCTGAAGCTGCACGAGGGCTGATATACTAGCTCGAATTTTCGTAGGAAGCGCGCGATTCTCCTCACAGCATTGCTCCTTGAAGTGGCAGTCCCTGGAACAGTCGCTATACGAGATCCAGCACGAACTCAAGAATGCCTTTTCCTGTTGGCCTGGTTTTCATTTTCGAACGTATTCGATGACGGACGCAGAATTGGGGCGGCGACTGAAGCTTAAATACTAGGGATCTCTGGAGTTTTCATACGCGAGATCATTTTTGTCTTGGCGTTTAGGCTTGCGGACACAACCTGCGACGTAATTAATTTATCATGGGTTTATTCAGAAATATAATATGATAATCTAAGGATGTCATTATTAAAACAAATGCCTGCGCATTGAAAATGAAGCGATGGGTATAAATCAGCAAGAACCGAATTAAAAAAATAACTAAACCAAATTACGCGATGCCTTCCTCCATAATGTCTCACCACCGAAGGAATTCCACGAGATAAAACTTTCTCCATGGGTAAAAGTTGCTTTCACTGCTGCAAACTATTTATCCCTAGTAATGATATCACTACCGACTCAGTCTCCAGCATCGTTGTCTGTATTCTGATGTTAATTATATCGTTGAGGATAGTGCCGAAGATCACCGAGGTACTTCTTCCGATGCAATACCACGGCCCAGGTCTAGTAAACTCAATTCTCATGTAGTGAACACATAATGATACTTTGAAAAAGGCTATCTTAAACTCACGCTCCAAAAGTAAACAATTGATGAAGGAAGTAAAAATGAAGCTCCTTGAATAAACCATTTTGGAGGACAAGTTTATTTGTTCTGCTAATAATATACTAACTACGGCATGCAGCTGCAGCGTTGACACAGCAGTCAGCTGCGCTGTTGATGGGACGGATGAACGTATAAATTTTGTCATTACGGCTTTTCTTTGCCGAATGGGTCTTATTTTTTCTCGCTCATTTTTCATTTGTTCTTACTTCCTCTCGATAACGCGTGGTCAGTCCAAATATTTTCCACTTTCCTTTGGCAAGCAAGTAGGTAGAGCTACCACGTCAAAGGATCTCATTTGATGGAAATTTTCTTTCCCTTCCGACATTTCAGGTTTCTAAAACACATGAGTATTGATAACAGTGAACCTTAATCGTGTCTATCGTTTCTTAGGAAACAATGATACCATTACCTTTCCATGTTATAAATTATCTCTGACAAAATAGAAACCGATAAATTCGAATAATCAAATTTCAATGCGGTTTCAATAAAACGTCAGGGCATCGTTACAGATCAGGTTTACCATCTAGTTCTCGAAAAGCTCTGCGTGGTGTCTATTTATCTCAAATATAAGAATTCACGAAGTATGGTACAGTTATTTCACACGTAAGAGCGTTCGTTGGTCCTGGGAATTGTTTCCCTTAGAAGTGTCGAAATATCACCTTCAACGGACCTTTACGTACGATGGGGTCACAAAAATAATTTTACACAGCAGCGCAACGAAGAGAGAGCGATTCATTCTTATTTTGCTCTGGGGATGTTGTAGTTGACCCTCAGCTTTACTCAAGTTAAAGGAAGAAAAAAAAACAGCTATGGCTGCGTCCAGACTCGTCATTTTGGCGCCTAAATCGCTCCGATTGAAGGGTGTCCAAACTCGCTAGTCAGCAATAGGGCGCAAACTCAGGCCCCTAATTCAGCCCTTGGATTCAGGATACGACAAGTACAAAAAGTTATCCTAGATAAAATTTCAATCCCATAATTCCAAGTGCTAGAAGCGAGACAATTAGCAGAAGAATAATCGCCATGGCGGGTGTGTGTGTATTATATGAATCTGTTGGTCACGGTAACGTTAGTTATTTTTTCGAGAGAGTACACTTTTACTCGTTAAAAAAACGAAGGGCTTGAAACGAAGCCTGAAACTACGAAATTCATTTAGTCAAGTTGTGCGATTTTTCGACTGCCAAATCTTTCTGAGACACCACTGGCGGCTCAAGCAAAAAAAGTGACCTTATTAACCTGGTGTGATTTTCACACGCCGTTGGTCACAGTACTAGGTGAACTCTAGCATCACCTATCAAACCTACCTTCAAGTTGATACCTATGATAAGATATGTCGTATTACGGCTAAAATGGTGGCAAATAATAGAGAATTAAAGTACCTTGGCCTTCGGTACTGAAATACAACTTCCTCGTTAAAACAAAGCATTTTTTTATGCCCGCTGGAGGAAGCGAAAGGGAATTGTTGGATTCATCTACTGCAATCAAAGAAACAATTTTGGTGTGCGAATTTTGTGAGGAAGGCGCCAGCGCGAAAATTTCGCAGATGAATAACATTAAAAATGGATTTGCTTCATTTATGAAGACCAGGTATATTTTTACGAGTTCTGTGCAGAACTCGAACCGGATGAATATTCATTTGTTTCGAAACGACATTTCCGCTCGACCCGTTCTCAGAATTCCCATCGGGAAAGATTATTTTGCGAGAGAGTAGCGGGTGCTCCACACCCACGCTGGAACCACGGGGCGCCAATCTGCACCGGGTGATTTCCCCCCCCCCCCCACTCTCTCCCCCGGCCGCCCAAAACGCCCTCCCACCGTTCCCCAGACCCGCGACCCATTCGTGTGGGTGTACTCAGCGCATACCGCGAGCGCCAAGAATTTCTCCCAGCAGCGTTCCCACGCCCTCCTCCTCCGTATCTCTGCGTCTGCATCTCCCACGGCGATGAGGGGGGGGACCCCCCCTCGGATGTCTCTCTCCGCCCCACCAAGCATCTCGCATGAATAATCTCCGGATGATCTTCGACCCGGCCTCCCATCGCTCACATTCCCATCTTGCGATATGACACCCTTCCCAAAGATTCGAGCGGGGCTTGGATTTGGAGCACACGAGGTGTTCCTCGGGCGCGGGCGTGCAGTTTTGATTCCTCCGCACCCGTTAATGTGCTTGCAATTCTGCTCGTGTTCGGCCATCTCCGGGGTTCCTTCCAATGAACGGAAATATCCTGCACGCTCTGACACTCGCGAAGAGTCCGCCGACTCATGAGACATGTTGGTGCGAGGAAATATGTCTACACTTACATCTGCGTAAGCAACCCTTCGATCCACCAAAATGGTGCGTGGCAGGGGGTCCAAGTATCGGGTGGGGAGTTTAAGGGAGAGGAAGGGTGTTTAAATGTTTAGGAAAAGGGGAAACATTTGCTAACAAACCCTCTATAGACTCGATAACCGTGCTGGCGGAAAACTTAAATCCAAACAAGGGTGAATTTCACCGATCAAAATAGTTCTTAGGCATATGAAAAAGGAGGACATAAAAAGTGAACAAAGACTATTTATATGATAGACCTCCACCACAGCGGTCAAGCGGAACTGAAGAAAACTAGATATATTGTTCAACAAAATCTACTCCACAGGTAATAATTTTGTAAAAAACTGAATATTTTACAGCCGATGAATATTCACCAAGTAACTACAGGAGATGGAGTTCTTAATTTACCTCTGTTATGTAATGGATTTCGACCGATATCGAATACTTCATCACTTGGCGAGTACCTCCTGCATGTTGCCAAAAATATAACCAGTCACTTCCATAAGTAAGCAAAACACCGAAATAAAAGAAAACAAAATAAAAATAACAATTTGTCAAATATAATTCAATAGCTTGGAATGACGGAGCGAATTGTCTTGAAAGCATTCAAGCTTCTCGTAAACCTTCTTTTTGCTGTAGTTCCATTGGCATGCAATTACAAAACTTAACGTGTGTACTAAATTCCCCACACAGGGTCCGAAGCTGCTCATCGAAATAGATAATTAAGAATATAAACATTCGCAAATATGGTAGTCAAGATTTCACCTTAAAACATACTTACATAATTATGAATGAGACTCGGAAAAGATAAACCGGTGGCATTATGATCCAATAGGTAGAGTAATTTTCCTTCAGGCAATTTCTCACGTATAATTCGTTAAGAATACTAGAAATGATAAGTTTCAGGTTCCTTGATGTTTCACAGGAGGAATGCGATAAGTAAAGGATAAAGACTGTCTGCTAGTAAATGAAAAGGAATAGATCCTCGGATAGATATGCAGCAATGAGAAGCAAGAGGAAGATATTTCACGTATTTGGCAGTATTTCTAAGGAAATTGGACGTACATGTACGATAGCAGGAATAAGGCGAGGAAGAAGAGAGTGTATGAGAGGCACTTTGCGCAAAGAAGTGAAGCGAAGGCTGAGAAATTTGAAGATACCTAAAGGTAGCAATCTAAGCTTTCCATTAAAACAAGAACATGTGTGCGGATTAAAGGTTTTTGTTATGCGAGGACTGGGAAATATGAATAAAGAAAAATCTCGGTGAAGAGGACGTGTTATCCATGGTGGGATGAGAGAGGGAATTGCTAGACGGAGGGAGTTTCAAAGCAAAATCCGAAGAGGGTAGAAAAGTCGATCGAGGAAATACTCGAAGAAAGTGAGATCACTAATGCGCGAATTTTAGAGTGCAGGCGTAATTATCGTGCACCCGAATTTGAGATTATACACTTTGAAATTCTCAGTGCTGGTTTTCAAGCAGAGGGTGACTCCATTAAAGTTACCTCCCTGGCATTTCTTAGAATGTATTTAAATTGGCCCAAGTTTATGATGAATTTGAATCTATTAATGAGAGCATGGAAATTACAGGGGAAATAGATAAGTAATCAAAGTAGAGAGAGAAAGAGGGAGTTTTTAGACGGCACGTATGAAGAATTGTAGGAAGTATGCAGAATTGAATAAGAAAACAATATAAGGGTACCTCGGGGTAAATTTCGTGTTGCGTAGAATATAATATTCGTCATAGGTCAACTCTTCATAATGCGATAATTAATATGAAAAATATAATGGAGAAAAAATTAATTTTCAATCTGAGATACTAAAAATGGGCTAATATTTAAAACACTGCGCTTCCTGTACTCACATCTGTAGAAATAAAGGTCCGTTTATAGCAGTTGTATGCAATGGTTGTTTCCTAGTCATTAATAATCCAGAATATGAATTTTAAAGTGAAGGTCACTGTCAAGTTGACATAAAACCAATTTCGCAGGCTTGGTTAAACTAATTGAGTAGCTTCAGGCGTGATGTGGTGGAGGTCGATCAGTTATTCGTGTTCAAACTAATTTATTTGAAATCCTAAGAAGTACACGTATTGTTGAAAGTGCTCACATTTGAAGAAAAACTAAACATTTTTCAAAATAAATTCTTAAGAAATCGGCCTTTTACCAAAATTATGACACTAATTCTACTTTTAAGACTCCTATGAGCGGAAAATTTACGTTTACGAATGGTTTGATTTAAATTAATATAACACTCTTATTTCGAATCGAAGAGACAGCGTGCACCACCTCTTTTTATTTGTGTTATATGAGAAAGATTGCCATCACCATATTTGTATGTATCGTTTCGAAAATCAAGGCTTTTTCTCGCCTTTTGTACTGAGGTAAGGAAATGAGAGATCTGGCAGATATGCTATGGGCCCGATGTATTCGCTGGTCACGTGTAGCGTAAAAACTGCCACTCTGCTTTCGCAAAGGCTTTTTGTTTCCCACTGAGATTGGTTTTTCGTGATCAATCATAATTTATATTTTAAAAACCTAAATATCTTGGTAACGAAAAAGAGTAATTCTATGTTTTATTATTTTTCAAATTGCAAAACATATTTAAATATCTATTTTCCATTGCAATGTGAACTGTCACTAACCTTGTCTCACGGCTTGTAATTGACTCTTAGATTCTCACAGAGTCAAGTTTCGGTGCCTTCGAGGACAAAATGTAAAAGTTGAACTGGCATCGAGGCAGTTTTAGGAGATATTCATAACTTTCGAACTTGGTCTGATTTTCATAGGTCTCCCGACAAGTGAGAAATTTCGGAGTGAAGGGTTTATGGTTGGGGTGAGTCAGGGGTGGGACGAGGGGCGGCTGAAGTTAGGGACTCGCCCGCCCACATGGCCGATGATATCGTTTGGGAGCAACAAACTTTCCTGGGGTCCCACCACTCTCCATTTCCTGTGCAGCCCCCGAGCTCCCTGGCGACCGCTCTCAGGGTCTCCTCTCCTCAAGAAGCCGGCATTCAAGGACGGGCGCTCACACGATAGAGAGGAACCGGCGGTATGCATGTAAACAGCCGTCTCACTATTAAGTTTGCACGAAGGATTTCCTGAACTTGCACTTGAGGTAACTGTTATTTGACCTCTTGACTTGTTACCTTCTGGCAAAACAGGATGAAATATATTATCACGAATGAACTAATAGCAATTATTCATACATTTATAAACTCAGGGATCCGTTTATCCAGCAGACTACCAATATATACAATGGCTGATGGACTTCATCTTTATGGTTATAATTAATAAGATATTTCAGGCCATAACCTCCTAATTATCATAATTCGATGGGCACATGAATATCAAAAAGTTAGAATATTTTTATGGAGGACCGCCTTGGTGTTGTCCGCATAAATCATTTACATACCCTCACTCAATCATTAAATAATAAATATATTTACTTGAATACTCTTATTTAGTAGAATCTAAGGTGACCTTTTGGTCCTTGTTAATTTACCCCGCACGCCCCTTTTCCAGTTAATATACTTAATACTCGTCGGAAAAAAATTAGAAAAGGGTCATTTAATTGGGAAGTAGAGTTCCCATTTAAAACTAAGATTATTAGATCAAATTGAATGCAAATAAGTCACGACTTCTCTTAAGTGTGAATAATGACCACTTTATCCAGCATTCCAAAATGATTTTCTTTCAATCTCCTTTTTTATCCTTGGTAACAAATTTCACCAATAACTACGTTATCTCAAGAATTCGGGTTACTTTCGCTGCGGTCAAACGCATTACGCGAGATTTTGACACGAGCAGTATTCCGATCTTCCGACAGCACCTTAGGGCCCATCTTGGCTAAATCTTCGGTAAGAGTTCAATTCACTATGGTTATCAAAATATCAAACTCTTTCGATAACATTATGGCATTCCGGCGTCGATAGGAATCGAACATGTCTCCCACGTTTTGCGCATAGTCGTCGAACTCTGTAGTTGACGGACGTCAACCTCCTTCCTCTCTAACCGTCCCGGAACGTCTTCTGCCAGTGAAAAACCCTTCCTCGGGACATTGCTTCATCTCCGTAAGCATCCTTATCCGTGTTCATAATCTCCGAACTTAATTTTCCGAGCTTAAAACAACATTTTATCGCATATCTTTGTTCCATGGAACGTGGAATCGTGAATTTATGGCGCGACTTTATATTGGCCCAACGATTGGACTTAAGCCTTCAAACAACCACGTCAAAAACATGACTGTCTGCCATAAAGTAATTTTTCCGGTAAATGTATGAAATTACTTTCTATTTAAAAATCTTTTTACATACTCCTAAATCCATTAGCGTTGATAAGTCTTTGTATCTCAATTATCTTGTGAATTCAGTTGCATTTTTATTTAATTCGGCGAGAAATAATAATTAAATTACACTTTTAGTTATGATATAGAATATATCAATGCTTAATTTGGTAATTGGATGACTCAAAACACAAAGAGAGGGAAGGCTAAAATATCATATGGTCATCATTTCACTTAAAAGGAGGCTAAAACTTCGTAGTTTCAAGCTTGACTTGTAGCTGCGAAACTTATCCGTTACGGAAAGAAACATAATATCATCATGAAGTGATAATGTGGCTATCATGTATTGAAACCCGGGTGGTAAAATTAAAACACCAAGTGGGATTAACATAGCTGTATTTTTCTTTCCGTTAAGAAATTTTATATTGATATGTAAATATGTATTTAGTGCCAGCCTTACTTCAGTATGTAATTAGTTACAGTTCTATAATAAATAGAATCAATTTCGCTTATAAAATTTCACAGTTTTAATGAAGTATCCTGGCAGATAATTAAATCCTTATCCTAATCACAAAAACTCATGAAAAAATCACCCCTTTATCAACACACATGTTATGACAAACTCGGTTTTATTGTTATTAGGTATTCTTAATAAATTTTTCATCAATCCATCTCAAGCACACACAAACTCAAAAGCATTAATATTTCAATCGCATCAGTTGTCGCAGGACCTTGTAAAGGCTCCATTATCCCTTGGATGACGCTTCGAAGAAGTATAATTCTACATGCATATTGCTAATTACCAAGCAATGAGAATTAAGCTCGCTCCTGCGCCCCTCATAAACTCGGTAACTCCTACTTAGCTGGTCCTTATGAGACCCTTGGTCACCTACTAGCAAAATGCTGCCATGTCATCGCCACCTATGAACAGAATATCTCACTCATAATCTGAACAAAGAGATCATATAATCAGCACATTACTAAATCAAGTCCGTCGTAACTTAATTCCTTCGTAACTTACAAGTGCCTGCCAGTAAGAATCAATCTATTTACAATGCAACCTATTTCGTAAATGCCAATTGTTATCACGCGATCCTTTTTCGTGATCTTTGAGAAATTAATGCACCCGCATATAACAAATAATTTATCATGCATAAAATCATTCCCCAGTCTCAATATGGCTCTCTCAAAGGTAAATAGAACACATCTGCATTATTATCTGGATTCATGCCAATTCTCGCTCTGCCAACAATAAATATGAGTCGTTGGCCCTTTCTATGATACATTGAAGGCCTATTAGTCAGTCAGACCAATTAGTTCACTATCAAATTCTTCATCCCAAACTGAATCGTATTTGCATCAACGGAGTAGTGCAATGGGTAAAATTTAACTGGGTGATGCCTTTGAGTCGCGAAAGAAGCCATTACGTCGAAGTAGAACAACTAAATGGCCAGATACTAACCACCTATTTCTTCTCCAAAGATGGTGATGTCATTATCTTTGGCTGCCGATCAATCCACAGTCAATGATTTATTAGATTACAGAAAAGGGCTTTCCGAACTTTTATAGGTATTGTCAACCATATGCCTAGCAATATGTACTTTGTTGAATACAAAATTTCAACTCTTCCCTGTGTTCTCCTATTGAAGGTATTTGCATTTGCTACAACCTTTCCCAGCCTATTCCCTATAAACAGCCTAGAAAACCAATATAACGCCCGTGAGCTCACTCTCCTTGATAGAATCCCATAGCATAATGATCCATAGTATACTTTTCACTCATCTTAGAACAAATCTGTCTGTCTATAAACACAATAACACATTTAATAGGCATATTTAACAAATTTACGACACTATATATGTCGTTAACACTTTAATATGATAATTCACTAATGTAACACTTTCTGTTTGAAATTTTATTTTATTTACTTGATCTAATATAATCTAAACCATGCAATTCATGTTTTGTCAATAACAAGTAAAATATTATTAGTTTTGTGATATCACGTTAGGTACATTGGACATGGTTGGAGAAGAGTAAAATCCACCATACGAGATATTTGTGTTTGAATTCTGATGAAACTCCTTCTCACTTATAATTGAAGCAGCATTATTTGAGGTATTCACAAAGCATTAAGACCATCAATTCTATATTGAAACCAAAATCAAACTTTAGGCGATTATTCTTTCATTCTGTCTTCGAAAATGCCTCCACACAATGTTAGTAATTAAACCTTAATACTGCTTATTTAGGTTAGAACGTCCGATTAATCTCTGTCCTTCCATATGCGTTAGATTTCTGTCTGAACATAAACATAGAACAACAATAGCATTAATAATTAGCATGGCACGTCATTTAATGTGTTACAGCTGAAATGAGTACTCATAAATGTATAATATAATTCTGAATCGGAAATAATTAGTTCTTACCAGATGAAATATTACCTGGTTACCATTATTGCAGGAAATTTCATTTATAATGGAGGAAATATTAGAAGGAACCCATTGCAACACCGGTGATAATTTTACTCACCTGACTTCATCAATCCACCTTTCTTATGATTTTACGTACAAGTATCGTATTAATATCTTGAAAGATGACGCAGTTCTCTATTGCCTCGGTTTCTGGAAGCACGTTTAATCGACGTTCTTCCGTAAAATCTTATCTGTATTTATAACTTTACCGCAGCCCCCACAACTTGCCTATCTTCTCCATTTCGTAACGTACCTAACAACATTGGTTAAATCTCTACGTAGGTTAGTTTTCTTATATGGCCTGTCTGTGATAGTGTCATGCCTGAAGCAAATTTATTGGCGAAAATTATCCATTCGAAAGCACAATTTATCCATTTCAACTATCATCATTGAGATAAACGCGAATTAATTGTTCAATGTGCTATTTTGATGATTCAGACAAATAATCGTTTGGACCTACGTGCTTGCAGATAGGTATTTATTTTTTCTCTCAGTATTTTTCTCCTAATGGACCTAAAATGTATCGTATGATTTCACCATTTTTGGACACAATCTTTCTTATTCAGACAATATTTTTTCAAGAATCCTTTGAGAAATAAAAGTTATACCAACCGGTATCTAAAAAAATGAATGCCAAAATCACGAAACTTGCTTAAAAAATGCATGTTTGAATCTTTAAGTTCTAGCAGGATTAAAGTCACTTGGTGGTTCAAGTCTGAGGGTTTAATATTCTAGCTTGAAGTATCTAGCTTATTTTATAATGGATTATAGGTTTGACTGAATGACTGGTACAAATAAAAATATGGCAATGCTGGTATTAATTGAAAAATGACACAGCCATTACTTCTTTGCCTCAAATTTCCAAATATACGTGTGTATTGAAAGCCCTGCGTATCTTACGAATGGAAACCGCAGCTTACTCGTCTATAGGAAGACGAAATACTAACCACAATCAAAACTATAATGCATGATTAGATTTGTGGTTGCATGTTTAGGAATAAGTATACTATCTTCGGTCATCCTCCTCCTCCTTGTGATAATATCAAGTCTAATTGATTTTTGCTGATTCACATTAGAATTCCAAGCACATATCTGTCTATTATCTGTGACTTAATTTTATCAAGAACATGAAAAGTATTTTAATTTTTTTAGCATTTTTATAAAATTTGCTATTCCATTTTATTTGGAATAGTGATAAAGATTATTTATTTAATAGCAGACAGGGTCATACATGATAAATGGCTGTTCTCATGAATGCGAAATCAAAGAAGACTCCCATGTCTCTAGTTATTGTTCCGCAAAGAGCAATATTTTCGGCATTTACCAGAATTTTGGCTAAAGCTATTCTTTATTTTCGCTTTAAATATTTCAGTGTATTTTATATAGTTAAACGTCTCATTCATTCCTTATTGTGTAATTCATTGAATATGTTGGACGACTGAAAAATCTTAATTAAAAATGTTCGCGTCCGGTATTCTTCGATCCATTTTTCGCATAAATTCGCGGCCGGAGAGCAGTGAGCAACGCCTCTCCGGATGTCCACCCATACTCCTCGCGCCAAATGCACTCGCCCCGTCCCCTGCCCCACTTTCACTCATCCCGTTCCCCTCCCCTCGCCCCCGACTCCATTCTAAGAAAAATATTGGACTTCCGCGGCATCTTATTTCAAATTCCCAGTCCGAAACCCATGAAACGCAATTGTTTGTAGGCGCCTTGCAATTAAAACCGCTTTCCCTACTTCGGATTTCAATTTCGTTCCGTGGGTCGGCGGAGTTGAAAGGGGGGAGAGGGGAGGCGAGTGGCTTGAGATTGGGAGGAAGGGGAGGGGGGGCGAGAGGTTGGGGGCGAGCAGGTTGGCACTGGCGATGTGTGGCCGAGGGGCGGGTTTGGTTGGGAGGGTAAATAAGGAGGCGGGGGGGAGGGAGCCTTAGGAATCCAGAGGAGGGGAAAGATCCTCGTTCAAATGGTCGGAGGAGGGAGGAGGCAGATTCCCGAGAGGGGTCCAAGGTCATTATTCCCTTTTTAGCCGTCGGCAAATGTGAATCGCTATCAAAGAGGACTGGGTGGGGAGGGAGCGGACGGTGGGAATCGCGCGCGGATGGAGCGGAGCGGAGGAGGAGATTGAGTGGGAAATGATCGGAGGTGGAGGGAGCGATGACACCAGCCTCCCATTATCCACTGTATCTCGGGGATTGGTCGGTAATTGGAATTCCTATCGCCAATCGACGCGGCACGGAAAGGGAAACACAGAGTGGAGCGAAATTCTAGCTTGAAGGGCGGGAGAAAGGGAGAAAAAACCACTGATTCGTAACTCGGTTGTTTTATTCATTTTCCGGTGGTAAGAGAGCAGTTAGAGGGCGGGCGTTTTGTTGCCGGCGAGGGGGCGGGGGAGGGAGGGCACTTGTGGGAGAGGGAAACGAGGGAGTACGGTGCGAGGCGGCCCGGGGAAACCATTCCCAGTATGCCTTTTTCATGTTGACTACCCCCCCCCCCCCCCCATTTCTCCTCTCATTTCCCTCCCCCGCCCGCTACCTCATACTCGCTCGCTCCCTTGTTCTTCAGCTCCCACGGATAATTGGTTGGTCGGTAAAACTCTGCGGAGACTAAGGCGGCGGGGGGAAGGGGGGAGGAGGGCGCCAGATGTCGGCATTTTGCTACGTGAGGTCCGGCGTGCGTGAAATGTTTAGGAGGGAGGGGGGATGAGGGGAGGGGGGGGGGTCGGATCTGCCGTCGCGGCTTTCCGGGCGGTTATAATGGTTGGGGGGGGTAGGGAAAGGGGGGGAGGGGGTGCGGGAGGAAGAGATGTGTGGCACGAGAGGCGACGGATGAGAGGGATGGGCGATGCGGGGGGGGGGGGGGGTACGGCCGGGGGTGGGAGGGCGGGCCGGCGGGTCGTGCCGCCGACTGAGACGACGTTGATTGCGGCTCAAACCCGCGGACCACCTCGAGATATTGCTCCGGCCTGTACGTCCCGAAGGACGATTAAATTAACAAATTCGTTGCTCGAAGACCCTGCTCTATGGAACATAGCGATAGCAGTCGGAGAAACGTTTTGGTATGAAGTAATACAATTTTGCAAAACTGTAATCAGACATTTTTATAGTTCTACGGAAAGGAATATAAGGAAATAAAAATAAAATTAAAAGTTACTCGTTGAGTATAGGTGGGTATAATTCAAAATAGGTCAAATAATGTATCAAGGTGTAATAATATTATTCAATCATGCATAGACAAGAGCATATAATTTTAGCGCTGTCATACCGGAAGGAATAAAAATCTACTCTGACTTCCATTATATTGGCACCGATGTATTTTTTGGACAAAATTCACGAGGGCAATGATTTTTGATGCCGAGTCGTACAATACACATGGAAAGGTACTAGTAGAAATAAATACAAAGTTATTTTTACTCAATAATCGCCATCTCCACTAGGTGAAGGCCACTTTAATATCCTAAAAAAAGACTAATTGTAGAAAAAGAAATGGCAGGCCAACCGACTGCATTCCTAAAGCATGGAAATAAGCGAAGAAAATAAACAATGCCGTAGATGGGTAAGGGGAATAGGCATCTTTCGTGCACGGGTTACAAAATTTAAGATTTTATTGATTTCAATTATTGCAATAATTACAGTTCAGACCCCTAAACGCTCTCCAGCCAATTTTCAGTCTTATTTGAAGAAGGCCTCGGAAAAGACCGAAAGGTTAAACAATTTACAATGTGAGTGTCCTTTTAAGTGTTACTATTTTATTTGTGTTTCATTGTGCCGTCTAAATGTTATGGCTACTCGTGTGAGTGTTTCAGTATAATCGATGTATATATAAAATATAAATATATCGATTATATGGAAACACTCACACGAGCAGCATTATATATATATATATATATGCATTTATAATATATATATTTGTATATATATGTATATGCATTTATAATATATATATTTGTATATATATATGTATATGCATATATAATATATATATTTGTATATATATATATATATATATATATATATATATATATATATATATATATATATATATATATTTCCATGGGTCGCAGTATTCCAGTGGGTAGAGCGTTGGACTGCTGACCAGAGGGTCTCGGGGTTCGATTCTCGGGCAAGGCACTCTGGGCACCTGCAGCTCCACCCAAGCTAAAGTGATTTTTCGGATACCAGGTCTTCCTGGAAAATCATAACCGGCACAGGGAAGAAAACTGGCCACCCTACCCTGATGTGTGAATTTTCACGCGCCGTATGGCTTAGTACTACCATCACCTACTAAACCGACCTTCGGATTGATTACTGCGTTAACACACACACACACACACACACACACACACACACACACACATATATATATATATATATATATATATATATATATATATATATATATGATTATATAAATGGGGAAGGGATTAGGAGCAACTATCCCTCGGCAGAATAGAAGAACGAAGGAATGCATTTTCGGGCATTTGAATCGTGTGGTAGATGAAGGAGAGGCGGGGTCCGGATAGCGCAGGCGGGGGGCTTAGGTGTTTCGGGGGTCGGGCAGAAGGATGGCCCGGGAGGAAGGTAGAGGAGAGGGACGTGGTTCTCGAGGGGACTTGGGACAGGGCCGTTAGCAATTTGCGATGAAGCATGGCGGAGGAATCTCCTCTTCGGTTCAGCCGCGGAGTAGGGGAGGAGGCTGCATTATGAGGAGTGAGTCTTCGCCTCCTCCTCCCTCGTGGACCTACTTAAGGACCTCTTGATCCTTTCCCCTCCCCTGGCTCTCGATCCCTCCCATCGCCCACCCCGTCGCCAACGGCCGCGACCCTCCCTCAAGCATGCGACTCCGTCCAATAAAACAGGTCGCGTTCCATATCGCGAGGGTCACTCTCTACGCCAACACTTCATGAAGCAATTTATGGTTCCCTCGGCTCACCCTTATACCGCTATTTTATTTATTCCTTTATGATTTGACGGCGAGACACAAACCGATTCAGCCCAATCATTAGAATAATGGTCCATTCTTCGCGGTCTGCACATAGCAGAGACGAAATCATTATGTAACCGAGTACCTCGTTCGGTATCGTCTTGTTAATGATTTTTTTGACGTCATGAGGAAATATATACCGAAAGACATGAATCCGTGACATACTTCATGATACATTTAATTGAAAATATATAGTAATTTAACATCCTCGTAATTTAAAACATTTGCATCGTGCTTATCATGTATTTAATTAAGTTTATTTATTAGCTGTTCAATACGCCCCAGAAAACATTTTTCTCATTTTTAAATGGCGAGAACTAAAAGCTCAAACCGGTTTACTTTGAAGTAGAATCCTAGTTTTAGATATAAAATCAACCAAAGACCTAATTAATCAGTTCAAAAGAATTTTTAAAGACATACGTATGCAGTCTTATTGCTAGTCTCATGAAACGTTAAGATGTGCCCTCGAAATAGCAAAATTTTTTGGGAATGATTCTGGGGGATAATGGGATAATTCTGCATGGACCTTTTTCTGTAAATTATTTTAAAGTTATATTATGTATGTGTTTAAATATAATAACAATAATTTACTCATTTGGAATAATTCCATGACACATTTACGTGTATATATATTTTTTTAAGGTTATCTACCGGTTAAGGTAGGTTTTTGGATGGACACAGCTACCAAACAAATATTTTATTACTCCTAACAAAACACAAAATCCATCATCCTACTCTATATCACGTGTATATATATAATATTTAAATATATGTTTTTATATGGGGGAAGGTATGATTCAAAATTATAGTTTTTCAGTCTCAATGAATTGGGCTTAATTGGGCTTATGATTTTATTAATCATTAATGATGATAAAGAATGATGTCGTGTCAGTAAATTAAGTCAGCAAGAGCTCGATGGGCGTGCCCTGAGCCTTCATTCACCCGTTAATCAATGATGTGTTGAGTACATATTAGTATTCGCATTCTAACTCGTGAATCGTGTTCACTCGTTGAAAGAACGCCATCAAGATCTGGAAACTGGTTTTTCGCCCTTGTTTGCATAAACGGCGAAAAATTCAATCTTGAGAAATACGCCAGGTAGGCAACTGAGAAAAAAGCGTTAATTTATTTACAGTTGTAGATTTTGCGACATGAGTTTGATCAGAGTTTTCTTTTATTTAACACTCCCTAAACTTCCTGATGCTAGCTTAGAATAATTTAACCCATGCTGTCAGGGTAAAAGCATATGGAATGCATTTAGTTTTCAATGGATGTTCTCTTAATTTTGTTCTTTTACACGAGGACCTTAGAATTGATTGGGAAAACGGGACATAAATTAGTACCGTTCATGTGGTGTATTTTTATATATTCAACGCCGCATTTTGGTTGGCAAAATTACGGAGAACAAACATTTATAATTTTATATTTATAATTCACATGTTCAGGAATGCGTGCGCCTTAAAATGGTGACTTAAATAGTGACGTTAATCCAACTAACAATTCTTTAAGAATAAAAGTCGTCTCTTTATTAACGACAGAATCTCTTAGATTACACTTTGAAATGACACATTTTTTGACAATAGATCGTTAGTTACACTTTTTTGTGACGCACTCTTATCTAAATTGTCTCATGGAAAGTTTAAACGTATTCTATCAAAAGTAACGAAATGGGATAAAAATTTAAATTTAATGGAACTTCGAGGGAAAGACCATGGGAATAATGAGCTTTGGCTGGAGCAAGGACTTCCAAAAATTCATTATTTCGCAAAACTCTTAAAATTAACAGTCTAAATTTCATCATTTATCTGCGATCTTCCACGGACGTATCGAAATGAAACTCCGGAAAAAAGTTTTCGAATGCAGTTTCTCCAAACACGAAAAACGGTTGGAGTTAGGAGGGATTTCATTAATTATAGCTCTGATTTTAATATCTCTAATAGTGTCAGCAACTGATTCCATATTAAGGAAATTCACGTACTTTAAAGCAGTGACGCACGATTTGACAAAAAATTACCCCTGCGGTAAAAATTATGAAACGCCTAATTTAAAATCTAAACTAGAATCTCATTCGGTCACAAAGAAATAGAGAAAGGTTTGAAGCTGACGAATTGTCCAAGGTAAACTAAGGAAAAAATTCAGAAACTGGTAATTAAGAAATTATCCCGTCACTTGTGATTGTGCACTTTCATGTGCCTCTTTTTATTATGCTGTCAATTTATGGCCCAATTTAGTTTAGTTTTAGTTCAGGATAATATAGTGCAAATAGGATGCAAATCTAAAGCAAGCTAAGATTGAGAATTGTATATAATTTTGGTGAGATAAATTTCGGAGGATTTGTAACGAAACTTGAAAAGCCAATGAATTTTGTTGCTATAATTGTAATTTATATTATTATGTTCTTCTATTACTATTGCTATGTTTTTCCTATAATTTTGTTTGCCGACCCGGAAACTACGTCTACAATATTTATCATTGTCTAGTTCCATCAATTCTATTTTACTGTTGGTTTGGGGTAAAATATTCCTTAGATAAACATCTAAGGAATATTTTATCATATCACATTTCATATTAGGATTGATCTTGAATAGTTATTCCATTATATTCCTTGAAATTCTCCTGTTATATATAAATAAAAACCTACCAGCTCTTAATCAACAAAAAAAATGCAATTGACCAGCTGGACTCTATTTAGGCATAAGAAATAATATTCTTCCATTGATATTTTACTAAATGCGTGCAGCAGTATTCAAGGTATGCCTAACATCTAGAAAATGGAAGTAAAAGCTTAGTTATCCTCATTTAATATCCCCGATATAATTCAACCATTCTCAGTATGTTAGGGAAAATTATACTGACGACAAAATGTAGTGGGTTGACTGTTAAAGATACAATTTAAAATGTTACGCTATGAAAGGGAGGTTGTCTGCCTTATTGAGCCCGTTGTAAGATATATTACGCCTTGGCGATCATGTAAATGCAAAGCTATTTTAGTTTGAAATATTGATACCTGTGAACACAACATTCATTAAATTATGCTGATCATTTCAACACCTGCCTTAATTAATAACTTTTTTGATTTTTTAATGTTTTTTCTGCAGAATTGTATTTCTCAAATTTTCATCGGAATGTTTATTTTAATAACTTCATCTTATAAAATATTACACAATTTTTTCATATTTTCATATCCTTGGTTTGAAATAATTTACAATCTACGATATACGGAATCATTCATTTGAAACTTTAGTATATATCACAGAAAATTTTTCCCTTGAAGCCGTCTTTAATAATATTGCTTTTTAATATTTTACCGGTTTCCATTCTTAATGTGTAGTAGTATAGTGACGCCGTATGGAGGATGTGAAGTTTTGGTGCTGGAAAAGAGATGGCAAGTGATATATTCCATTTTCATCGCAAGCACTTTTTTTATGAAAGCACAGCTTAATATCTCCAAAATGGAATATTTGGAGCGTGGATGGATTAGCGGAAAATATTATTGTCTTTTGCGGCGGTTAAATTCAGTCGACGCTCGGAAAGTGGAACAGCCGTGATTCCGTGTGGTGATCAGTTGGAGATTTATTTTGTCCGCCCTAATTAATCCCGCTCAAATTTGCGATCGCGCGGACAACTCTCGAGCTAACCCCCCTATGAATTATTGCTAGGTTCTGCTTTTGCCGGTGGTGAAAAGAAGCAGACGGTTTTATTGAAGCTAAATTCATGGGACGATTCTTTGCGGTAATTAACTATCGGCTTCCTTAAATGTTTAAATAACTATTGATAATTATGATCAGCTATCTTTTATATATTCGATTAACATATTTGTTGAGGAAAACAATCCATTTGATTGTATAAATTTCCATTTTTATAATTATTAATGTAATGAAGAATCGCAAATCATGACTGGGACTTTTTCTTGCCCAAGTATTTTGGTCAATGATATAGAAATTATTGATGGCATTCATAAGGGATAAAAGTACATGGTAGTGCAAAGAAATATAATTACAATCCGGGCAAAACGTTTGTTATTTTCACGTGCCAACAAATTATTAATTATCAGTTTGTGAAATCTTTGTAAAATTTTTAAGGGTTATGGTCCGTTATCGAGATTCATCAGTTATTTTTATAGTAAAAACATTAGCATCTCGGTACTTTCTCGAAATAGATTTTGTTTTCGACCCATGTTTGCGTCTCTGCATGACTAATAATGAATCTAGGGCACATGACCTTTATTTGTAGCGTGTATTCATGATTTTTTCGGGGATTACTTTCTCGTTACCTGTAGGAGACCATACTTTTTTAAAATGAACATCACCGTATTTCAAGTCGACGACTCCAATTTTGGACCAATGACCCAAATAAACACGAACAGAATGCAAACATGATGAGAATCGTACCAATTTCTGTTTATTTTTTTCCTTTGAGAAGAGTATCCAAAATGTTAAAAGCGTATGATCAGTGATAGCTTCCCTTGATGTCAAAATCCAATTCCCTTGAGCTTTTCTCGGCTGTCCACTCCCGATTTCATTTCAAAATAATACCTCGTCATTTAGTTTTTTTTCCTTTGGATGACGAAGAACTAATGAGGAACGTAATAAGTTCTTCATAAACCAACCCTAATCCAAATCGTGCGCCATTTTATTCACATTCCCCGTATCAGTTTACGCTCATTTAACACCGATTCAGTTTTCACTTAAGATCGGGAAAACCGACTCCATTTAAAAGCATTAAATACCCCTTTATCTCTGAATAGACTCGCACCATCACTGGTTTACCTTAGCGCCCAAGGAGTCCTGGAGGAGGTAGAGTCCAGTCGGGAAGAAAGATAATTTACCTTCCCGCGTGACCGCTCACATCTCTTGCCATCAAGTCCCCATCTCTAACATCTTCTTCCCCCCCCAACCACTCATCCCACCCCCAGTCTCACCCCCCACCACCTTCTTAGTATCTCCCGACACCCTCCCCCACAGAGGCACCTTGACGCCCCCACCCCTCAACATCCGTCGAGGCTTAAAATACCGTCGGGATGAAACGCAACTAAATTGAGGCGGTGATGACTGCGCGCGGGGCGAGCCAGCCACCCGCCCACAACTCCCTTCCCTTCCCGCCCCCTCCTCCCCCACACCCTGCCAGGTCAACGGCCAACCACCCACTAGAACAAGGACGAAGAACACCTGCCCATTTATCGATCAACTATCTGCCTTACTACTTTGACTTTTCGATTGCAACAACGTACACAATGGAACGGCGTTGTGACGGAATCGGAGAGGAGAGGATTTGGGGAGTCGACTCCGGGCACCCGCTCCTTTCATCCTCAAATCCTTCTTCGACCCACGGTGATCGGTTGAAAATGCATTAAGTTTTTGGATTATCAGGTACCTTGCATATGTTGTAATTATTATGTTTTCTTCACAAATAATAGAACAACCTTCTACTTTCCACGAATTTAACTAAGAAGAAAACGGCACCACGTTTGGATATCCTGAAGTTACCTGTAGCATATTTTTCAGAATTTGCATGTTATATATAAAACCATAAACACACTAATCAACCCGATGGTCAGTTTGGAAGGTGATGGTGGAGTTCACTAAGCCCGACGGCGTGTGAAATTCACGCATCAGGGTAGGGGGGCCAGTTCCTTTCCCTGTGCCGGTTACGGTTTCCCCGGAAGATCTGGTACCCGAAAAATCACATAGCTTGGGTGCGGCTGCAGGTGCCCAGAGTGACTTGCATGGGCCCCCTCCGGTTGGCAGTCCAACGCTCAACCCCCTGGACTACCGCGACGCGCATATATATATATATATATATATATATATATATATATATATATATATATATATATATATATATATATATATATATATATATATATATAATATATATATTATATATATATATTATATATATTATATATATATAATATATATATATTATATATACGAGGGTCATCCGGAAAGTAGTACCCGTTCGTGCCGCATGAAGTGCTGACGACGCGAGTAGCCGCTGGACGAGGTCAGATAGCTTCAGTGGCTTGTCTGCCTTCTCTGAGCCAAGTTGCGTGACGCTAGCATTGCCTGTGTTGTTTCTGTGATTGTTTACAATGTTTAAAAAAATTGAGAACGCCGCCAGTTGTGAAGTGAGGGCAGTGATTAAATTCCTCAATGCAAGAAACGTTCGCCCATGTGATATTCATCGCCAATTAAAGGAGGTGTATGGAGACAATGTAATGGACGAGTCGTCTGTTCGGCGGTGGTGTCGCAACTTCAACATGGGGAGGGGGAACACACACGACGATGAGCGTTCGGGGAGACCGTCTGTCATTACAGACCAACTGGTGAGCTCAGTTGACGAATTCGTGAGGAACGATCGGCGCGTCACAATTGATGACATCTGTGAGCATTTTCCCAATGTTTCTCGAACAATTGTTCATGAAATTGTTAAACACCATCTGCATTATGCAAAAATTTGTGCAAGATGGGTCCCTCGCGTATCTCAATGAGCTGGCGGCGAAGGACTATGCAGCAGGAATACAGAAACTTGTCACACGTTATGACAAATGCCTTAATTTGCTTGGAGATTATGTTGAGAAGTAGTTTAAAGTATCCTCTTTCAAATAAAATTTTTTATGTTTGTTAATATTTACTTTTGTGGCTTTATTTCACGAACGGGTACTACTTTCCGGATGACCCTCGTATATTATATATATATTATATATATATATATATAAAGAAAGAGATGAGACGGCGTAGTGGTGGAAAGAGTGTAAATCTACGTGTCTCTCGCTCATTATCATTGTGGCTTTTGATTGGGGCGACGCAGATGATTGTTGTAAAAAGGAAAGGAAAAGTGCCTCCTTTACCTCCTCCGCCAGCGTCCCTTCCTTGCCTTTCTTTCCTCGTTCAGCCAGACGCGGACGACCAGCGACCAGTGGGTGCTCCGCAAAACCCTCTGTTTCACAAGTTTCCTCAGCGATTATGCTCCGAAACGCGTTTCTCGTTGCCTTCCTTATTTAGTTGCAGAAAGTAAAAATTTGATGCATGGGTATTAAATGTATATTGATAACACAAAGTCACTCCTGAAAATAAAATGTGATACATGAAATATATTCACCAATATCTGAGAATTGTGTGGAGGAAGCTGATGGAATGTCGAAATTCGCGCCTATCTTATTTGATGAAATTTTTTTGTGCCCACCATGACACATCTTCCATTCATGTGATCATAAGAATTTATATAATGCCAATAATACCAAAAGAATTCCAATCCAAAGGTTCGCTTCATCAGTGTGGAAAGAGCTCGGCAAATAATAATCCCAAAGGCAAACTAAATTCATAAGTTAACACGGTATGGACCAAGTTCCCTCCCTCCCTTGTGGCACTCAAGTTTCTCAGAAAGTTGACCGATCCAAAAGAAGAAAATAAACATGGCCTCTGTGAACTTTACGGTGTCCGGAGACGGTACTTGGAGTTGAACCCATCCCTTCTGACTTGAATCCTGGCCCTGTGCCCACGTGACTACTGTCTAATAAATAAAATATTGTAAAAATATGAAAGGTTTAAACCATTTAGAAAAATAAAATATTGATAGGGATTAATACCGACCAATTCTATAAAAATCATCAATGGAATCAATATGATTCGTGTACATGCTTCCTAGGCAATTAAAATTTATAAAAGAAAATATTTTCCATTATGATTCGACTAATGGACAAAATATTCTCATCGCATTTGGCTGGCGTTTACAACATTACTGTTAATAATTTAGTTGTCGTTAAACGAATGATATTTACCCATATCCATAACTCAGTCCCAGGATGCGTTGTCAATGCTGTTCAACATCCGTAGATATAGTACACGATTCCTCGACGGAAACGGCGCCATCCCACGCCTCGGGGCTGAGGACTCGTCCATTTGACCCCACGCCCGCTGCACATTCTCGGGAGGTCACGAGTATGGCGAAACTAGGCTAGTAACGTCACGACCGTCGAAATCTCCCCTAGTAGATCTGACCCCGCGACTGAGGTGCGAGGGACCCCCATCTTCCGTCGAGGGTCGCACCCGACATGTCCCCACTCAAAGACCTCGGAGGCGCCCATCGGGGAGGGCGAGGTGGTCTCGGGGAGGCACCGGAGGGTCTTGCTGTGTCGCGGATGCGAGTGCTACGCGAGGATTTTTGTCCAGGAGCGAGATTGAGGGCATGGGAGGTGTGTGTGTAGGTGGTTCGGCCGAGGGCCGTTTGAATGGAATAGAGCGGGAGGGTGGACAGGCGCGGTTCGAGGGAGGAGGCGGGGGGATAAGTGGGGGGGCCGTCTTCCTTCCTTCCTTCCCCACACCAGCCCCCCGCTGTCCGCTCGCGCCGTCCCCCGCCCCCGATCGGTCCCTCCCCGCCCGCCCCTCTCCCGCCCCTCCCTCGTTACGGCAGGCGCGCGCGGCTCGTATTCGAAGCGGCTGGCGGAGGAGGCGTCACCGCGGCATGGGGAGACCGTGGGCAGGCGGGAGAGTGTAGTCAGTCTAACGCCAGTCGTGGCTGGCGCCGGTTCGCTACCGGTACTTCCATACGCGGATTCTCTCTCTTCGTCTCCCTCTCCGCTCCCCCCCTCCCTCGTTCGCATCGCCTCGTCCATCGCTCTTCTTCTCCCCCACCCCTTCCATTTTCCTCCCCAACATTGTTTCCCGTAGATCCGCAGTTGCGGGCGGAGTACGCGACCTTCGGAGTCCTCGCACCCCTTGGTGTGTCGCATGCAGACGGCTGCTCGGATGAGAAACCGGTGAGAGTGAGTGGTTCATCCCCGAAAGGAGTTGCGGCGGCGATGCATTAAAAATATCGAAGCCCTAAAGGCGGGAGCCAGAGGAGGGATAAAAATGTTTTATCCCCTCCCCTCGTCGGGTTTTCTATAAATAATAAGAACACCTCGCGCCTGCCCTCGCCAGCGGCGGAAACAGAGAGAGAGAGAAGGGCCGCCCCGGACGGAGAGGCTGCCGAATCGAGGATCGCGACCGGACCTGCGTGTGTGAGTTTGCCGTTGTGTTCCCCCTTTGTGGCCGCGTGTGATTTGTGCTCGTTGTCTTTCCTCGGCGGTGTGCCGTCTGCGAGGGAGGGGGGCTTGAAGGCTGGTGTTCTAACTCCGCGACGGAGGTGGTTTCCGAGGGCAATCCCATTGGTTTTACTACCCGCCGACCGACCGACCGCCGTCTCCCGTGTGTTGTGCTGGGGCGACTGACCCAGAGGAATTTCGGAACGCCCCACCATCCCCTAACCACCCCCCCCCCTTCAACCGGCCCCCCCATCCCACCACCCTTTGGTCCTCCCCATACCACCACCCATCCCAGACGAAGGAGCCAAATGGAGAAAAAAATTTAAAAGGTAACGCAAAGAATTAAAAAAGGAAATCCCCCCTTTTTTGTTTTTCCCATCCCGAGACTGGGCGGGACGGTGTGTGTCGTTCTCCCCCCGTGAGTCTCGTTCCCGTTTTATTTTCTCCCCATCGGTCTCTCTCTCTCTCTCCACCGGGAGAGAAATCTTCGCAGTTCCATTCGTTTTATTTTCACTCCTACACTCCGGCATACAACCGGCTTTCTTGGGTTTTCGGTCGTGCCTCACAGGAAAAAATAACTAACCACTCCCACCCCCCAAGTCCGCAAATCAAGCGCACGGGAGCCGACCAGAAGAAAACTCGTGGACCATTTATGCGCCTCCTTCTAGTTCGTCCTCGGCGGTGGATCCCAGTGGATATCGGCGGAGTCCGCATTTACCTTCCTCCATACCTCGCGTGTCAAGTGTGCTAAGATCGCCCTCTCGAGTTCGCTCGTCAGCGGAAGGGATTGACCGAAGTCGAGATCGTCCGACCTGAAGGGACCGCCGCTGCATCGGTTGCCGGGGAGAGGACGAGGATCATCTCTGGTGGACCCCCCCCCCCCCGGTCCCTCCTATCCCCCCCGAGCCTGCATGCATGCCTCGGAAGGATCCCACGCACGTCTGCGCCACCGGCACACCGGCCAGCCCGCACTGTAGCCGCCGCAGGACATCGCCGTGGATATCTCGGGTACGGCGGAAACGAGCAAGTGAAAAATGCCTCCTCCTTCGTCGCCACATTAAGAGCGGGTGCACTCCTCACCAAACATATGTGCTTCGCCCATTACTGTCACCCGACCAAAAACCCTCCGACCTCCCCCTCTCACCTTCGGCTAAGAAATGTGATAAAAATGATTGACCGCAGAGTTTTCTTTCACTTTACCCCGCCCTTACTCTGTGTGCATTAGTTTTTGTAGCCGAGTGGCTTCTAATTAGAGTTAAAATAGCCGCATTGACCGCTTTTTTTTATTTTCTTCCTCTCCCGATTTTTCGTAGTTTCTATTCCCCCGCCTGGCTTGGGATACTTATCCCCGGACTCATATTTTCCTGCGCCTTTTCCTCTCGTACTTACCTCTCGAGTGTTTTATCTCTCCGGTCTTTCCATTGTCTTCAGCATCCGTTCTCTCGTCCTCCGTTCATGAATTTTTTCCATCCCCAGCGTCGTCGAGGGAAAAGGACTGGTAAACCCGTCGTCCTTCCTGTCCTACTGCCGGCGCCCTTTCGTCCATTCCCTCTCTTTTGACTTTGGTTAATTTTTCCCAGTTTCTATAGGTTCGTTTCTGTGCTTTCATCTTGAAACGTGAGTTTTACTCGTCCCCGTTGAATTTTGTATCGGACACCGAACATTGACACAAAACATGATCCCGTGGAGTTATTACTATTCTGTCCCACTCGAAATTCCTCCTTTCCTCATCCACCTCTTCCCAGCAGTCCGGAGAATTCCTCTTCAGCCCGAAACCGCTGGCATTTTTTGCGAACAAACCAACCCTTTTCAGCCATAATGCATCCCATTCTCCGCCCTGCCACCCTTCTCTGCTGGTCTGCCTCCTCTCCCGTCCCCCTTTCTTCTTTTTTTGCTTCTCATTTACCACCCCCCGCTCCTCCCTCTTGCCCCTGGAACGATGCTCTTTCTTCGTTTGTGCCTCTCAATCACTGCTTCCTCTACTGAGTCGCCCCCCTCCCGAGCAAACGGGCCGCAAGTGGACTGGCGGGGGAGGAAGGGAGGGAGGAAATGGAGAACTCATCCCCTCGTCGCCTCCGCCGTCAATTTCCCGTTAAAAAGGGAAAATGATGAAAGGACGGGAGCCGCCCCGATCGCCTTCGCCCGAATCGCCGCCCCCCCCTCCCGCGCCCCGCCGTCGTCCTGACTCGCCGACAAATGCGTTCCTGTCGAGACGAACATATATCCATAAGGTGCTTCGATGTGCACGCGCGCCCTTCCCTAGCACCAGTGCCCCGCTCATCCCCTCCTCAGCCTTCCATTTCCCTGCGCCGTTCAGATCGACGGCCCCGACTCTCACACGGTTCCACCAGCGGGGGACGAGTAGGACACGGAGCAGGTCGGAAGGAATAGGAACAAAGTAAATCGCGTTTGTCCCCCCCTATCCCACCCCCGCAATTCGGATAGATAGAGAAAGGGGCGGGTTAGAGAAAGGGACAGGAGAGGACACGTAATGACTTCCTCGTGGGTGGTCGACCGTGCGGGAGTCCGCCTTCGCCCTCTGCATGTCTTGGCTCCGATGGAAAAGGGAAGGTCGGCTGGGTGGGCAAATAAAACAACAGATGCGATTCCTAAGGCATTTACATAAAGAAATGGAGGGCTTGGACGAGGAGGAGCAATCCCAGAGCCTGTCCGTTTCGCCTCCTCCGCCCCCGACGTCCGGTGGGATTTCGCTCGTCATTAATTATTGAAGTTGTTCCTTTCAGCGTCCTCATATCGGTCGGGACCAAACCTCCTGGGTCGTTCCCATCACCCTTCCTATTCTGCCACCCCCCCTCCCCCGGACACTACTGCTCCTACTCCTCGCATGTGTGCCCAGCTTCACTTTTTCAAGCACTTCCATGTTTGTCTCCGGCCCGCATGCCTTTTTCGTTGGATGTTTCGTTTTCGCAGGATGAATGAGTGAGTGCTAGGGTATTACTCCCAAAAACGGTTTCATATCTCCTCTCAAGTATCCTCCTTTCGGGGGTTCACGCAGGCGTCCGGCCCGGCGGCCTCTGCTGCGCCCCCGCGCCTCATTCGGCGGTTGGCGACCCCAGGGCGAGCGGCATCATCCTTCCGCGAAGTCTCGACTCGACTCCCGACCATCCCCGCCCTCCTACCTCTCCTCCATCTCCCCGCAACTGCGGTGAGTGCGCGGTTTGCGCGGCCGGTGGCCCTCGGCCCTTCCGCCGACATTGTCCATCATAATTCTCATTCACATATTTAAGCTGAATGTGTGCACAGCTGTATTCTTGATTCAAATCTTCTAAAATTTGAAATATGCATAAGCTGAGAAGTGTAGAGAAGCGAGCAAGTGTTTTGGGCGCCACTATTATGGCTCAGTATTTAGAAAGTTTTCAAATTTGAATTTGCCCCGGAATTAGTGTGAGTAATTTTATTCTATTTAAATATTCCCCACGTGGAAATCATTTTCTTTCTCTTTCTTCTCGCAAAGGGGAGCGTCCCCCTCCCCCCTGTCATCTCCATTGCCTCGTATCCTCTCTCCCGCCTTTCACGTTTTCATGTGGGCTCCCATGCACTCCGGGAACTGACCCCTCCCTCTCCGACCCACCTTCACATTCCCCGGATAGTTCCACCTCCCACCACGTGAGGTCGACAATTTCCTCTCCCTGTGCGCGTTTTGTCCGCCACTTTTCGTTGGTGGATTCGGTATTTGAATTATCTTTTGCTTGGCCTCTCAAACGATGATAAAATTTTTCAGAGGAGAAAAGTAAGGAACCAATGCGTCCAATGACACTAGAATTGAGTGAACGATTTTTTTCCATTTTCGGCTTTTTACGGTTTTGCTCAACCTCCCTGAAAATATAGACCCTTGATGAGGTGGTAGTTTTATTTTACACATATCGTAGGTAGGCATGAAATGTCTTCATTAAATCTTTATCCGAGAAAGAACTGATGCATTTTTAGTTTCACTCACCAACCTCAATGGAGTTTCCATTTGCGGAAATGATATTTTGTAATATTTATTTATTTAGCTGAAAACTGCTTAATTGTTTAGTTAAAACAAATAGATGTCAAACTTCGCGTGTTACTGTGTCGTCTAGCCTCTTTAGTTCAAGAACACCTTATTATCAAGCGGTGTGAATTTTAATACGGTACCGAAATTTTCATTTGAAATTTGGTACAAATAATTCATTACAATCTCAAAACATCTTTTTATTATGGATTAAGTCTTGATTTTGGAGAACGTATTATTGACAGATTACCTTTCTAAATTTTCATTGAAATATTAAACTACGGGTAATTTGTTATAAAAGGTTTAATTCACATTATTTAAGTCGCATAGTTCAAAGGAGACATAGCCGTTAAAATGCAAATCAGGCTCTTTGCAAGAGAGCAAAAGTACGTGTACATGCACATCATAGATCCATAGTCGTTATTGATACGGTGAGCTTCTCCGCAGCGATGAATACCGAATTTCCTCGGTAAACTTCGCCTACATCGCGGGTCTCCCTTCCTGGCAGTGCATCTGCATTCGCACGTCACATATTCGCGAATCCCATCTTTTCCTCTGCGGGTCCACTCCCTCGTTCCACTCCAATTTTTACAGCCCCTCTGCAGATCGCGATAATCGCGTGCGTCGAATGCACCTCTTTCCCTCTAATGCGCCCACTTCACATGGCGTTAAGCTCCACGCGATCCTCCTTACCTGTTAACTCGCCGTGTCCAATTCCCCCCGAGCGATTTACGTCACACACATCTACGGGCACCGAGTGGTGCCCCTCGGCGGAACGCGTGCCTGCGTGGTGTCCCATTGATTTTAGCCTTATTTAACCGAGATTTTTGTATTTTTTTCTCCGGCGAAAGGAAAGTTGAATGGGGTAGAGGGGAGATTAGCGTGCTGGGACGGTCGGGAAGAGCGCTGGAGGAGGAAAGTGGGGGAGGATGGTGTCCGAGTGAAAGGGAATGCGAGAGGGACGGCGGAAGGGGGGGGAGAGGACGAACAACCCCCCCCCACCATGGCGGAGGGAAATGAGGGAGGCGGGAGTATGTGTTTGCGAGATGTGTAGGGATGGGGCTTGGAGGGGGTGGGGGTAAGAGGGGTCAGTGGAAGTGAAACGTGTGGGGGGGAGGGGGGGCGGAGAGGTTACGGAGGCAGGCGAACCCTTTTTCTGTTCCGACCTGACTTTACGCCGCTTTTTCATATGCATGGGTCGGGGGAGGGAAACCCCGGGGGAGCGCGCGCGTGAAATAGTAATAAAGGCGGGGAAAAAAACGAGAAAAATGAGAGAGAGAGAATAGGAAAAAAAAGGTGAGTCGAGGAATAAAGGCAAGGGATGTAGTCGGGCGTGTTTGGTATTCGCGGGAAGGGGAGGGGGGAAGGCGAGAGAGTGTACTTAGTACTTTAAAGGAGGGAAGAATGCGAAGAGAGAGCTGCGTTTGAAGACGGCGGCATGCAATTACTTAAGTGTGTCTTTGGAATACGATGTTTAAAAAAGTATTTGTTTGGAAGTTTCGTTTTTCCTGCAGGAGATCCGGCTTTATTTTTGCAGTGAAGGTGTCACATTTTTAATGCGTAATGCCGAGTAAGTTCTTTCTGCGAAGTCTCCAGGTTTATCTCATATGAGTGTATGAGGCTCACACGCCTTGCCCTTTTGCCTCCATCGGTTCTATTTTGTCACTAAAGCGGGATTACCGCGCCAGTGTCGTCATATCTCACGCCGTTAACATCGAGTAACCAGCTTCGCAGGCCTTATTACGTGTTTAGAATCCGCAAAATAAATTTATGTCACCTGATTTCACTCAAATTGATGAGATCTCTCGCGATTACGTATATGTTTGAAAATTTCACAGCGGATGACATTGAGCTATTAGCTTAATTGGCAAGTTGTAATGAATTGATTTAGTTATAATAACTCACCATTAATTTATGAGTGTGTTGGTATGTCAAGATTTGATGGAAAATTATGCAAATATAAGTTATAAATGGATTGTCAAATTATTTGATAATGCATATTATTGCTGGTTAACCAAGTTAACGCAAGCATTAAGATTCTTAGGGGGAATACTGTTACAGAAATCAACAAATTAGAATGATATATTTTATTTAAGAGGTGTAAATTAATTAAAAGCAAATTACCTATTAAAGCTCAGAATTATATATTTTCCGTCTTACTTGAAAAAGACTTAATGTGATTATTTAGGTCTGATTAAATTACCCGTTTGCCTTTATGCATTTCTTCTTTCCAAGGGGATCGGAATTGGTGCGGTGGTTAACGTACAGGCTTCCCACCCAGAGGACTTGGGTTCAAATCCCGGCGGTGTTGAATATTTTTCAGTGGTATCTCGATCCCTACTTGAGGTGCTTTGTGGAGGGCACTTTGAGTGAGCACGCCGTCCGTCGGATGGGACGTTAAGCTGTGGACCCCTTGGCGCCTAATGTCGACGCTGGGTTTCTCTCCACCCTTCATCCTTTCCCGTCCATCCCCTTTGGCGCAAATGACTTCAGCTGTCGGTCGCTTCCCCTAAATACTAGTACTTCTTTCCAACGAGTGGTAATGAACTTTTGCCTTTGAAACATGATAAACTTAAACACACATGTATATATTTGTGTGTGTATATATATATATATATATATATATATATATATATATATATATATATATATATATATATATATATATATATATATATATATATATATGTATATAAACCATAAACACAGCAATCAACCCGAAGGTCGGTTTTGTAGGTGATGGTAGAGTTCACCCAGTAATAAGCCCGACGGCGTGTGAAATTCACACATCAGGGTAGGGGGGCCAGTTCCTTTCCCTGTGCCGGTTACGGTTTTCCAGAAAGATCTGGTACCCGAAGAATCACATAGCTTGGGCGGAGCAGCAGGTGCCCAGAGACTTTGTGTGGGGATCGAACCTGGGACCCTCCGGTCAGTAGTCCAACGTTGTACCCCCTGGACTGCCGCGACCCATAATATAATATATATCACCGAATTTTGTGGATAGTACTGTATAGATACGAGCTCGTAGCATCTCTGTCGTATTGTGAAGATCATTCTGCAGAAAAGGCTAGTCACGAAAAGTATGATTCATTTTTTCCTAAATCGGATTTGTGATGCATCAATGAATGCATTTACAAGGTTGAGGCTACTTTTGTATATTGAGCACTAAGAATCCTCCTTATTATACCTGTATATATTTGCCCTGCATTCCAACGTCTTGAAAGGTTTGCTATATGATGTAGAACGTCGTCTTTGTTCAGTTCTCGGAAGCCACCGGGCTCCCACGTGAGAAAGCTAGCTAGCTCTTCCAGGGTGGGAGTTGATAAGGTCCATGAATGGGCTCCTTTAACTTCGTGGGCAAGGTGGAATCGAGCCGTAAGGCGAATGAGGGAACATTTCCCCCTCGCATTCATGCAGCGAATCAGTCACAACTTTCTCCGAGTGTGGGCGTGCCTTGTCGTTCAAAATCAGTGGCATACGATTGAGCGACTCCGATCATTTCCTGTGCATTGTTCCGCTTAATTTTAGAAATTAAGTGACAATAATAAGGTGCCGTCACACTTGTTCCTTATTGTACTCTCCCGTCACGATGATTCGTTTCCGGAGATAATAGAAGATCTTTCTTTGCTGGACTTTTGATTGTGTACGTCGGAAGTTTTCCGAACCGGGCAATAAATTGACTTCTCCTCTCGTTCTAATGCGGTTCGAAGTCTCCTTTAAAGTTTACTATCCACGTTTCACAGTGGAGGCAACTGTTTGTCGTTATGACAGAAACCATTTTTTCTATATTGTTGCAATGTTCGTACGTTTCTCCATCCTGTTCAATTCTCAATTAGTGTGGGACCCATCGTACAGCGAAATCGCTCACCTGCAAAACGTTCTTTCAAATACGGAATGCAGCTTCTATTGTTAACATTCAGGCTCCCGCCCATATTTCCTCCCACGTCACTCCTCCCACCTCCTCGAATGACGTCCGACAGTTTCACACTTCGCTCGCCATTTGATGTCCTTGGTCTTCTTGACATTTGATCAACACTAATGCCTTCACACCTTTTACGAAATTTACAAGCATAACTGTGAACTTAACTTCGATCTATTGTACCTTCCACTCAAAACTTGACCCGAATCTTAATGAATTTCTGTCCGGTTTTTGCCTCGTAAGTTTTTATCTTTATTCAAGATCTTTGGTCGTCAACATTATTAATACGCGAGGCCCCTGCAGACGCTGTTTCTTCCTTTTATTTTATTCAAAGTGAATTGACATTTAGGATTTTATTGCATGTTTTTTTTCCCTTTTCACTCACCCTTTAAACATCCTCCCCAATCCATTACCTACTCCACCGTGGTTCACGCACGCCTGTCACACTCCTATTCGGTAGATTGCGCAGTATTTGTGTAGATGTAGATATGTACTTCGGGAAAAACAAAAGACGTGCACTAAAGGATATTCACTTTTACAACAGACGAGCAAAATAGAAGCTAACCCCCACAATGGTACAACATCCACAGTCTTCAGCAGAAATTCCTGCTCTTCCTTCTGAAGAATGCGATATTTACACATTCCCGGAAATTTGAAGCTTCTGGTAGTTATACTTTTTATTTTGCGTATTGATGTGTCAAGGTGGTAACTTTTACTTACGTAACGTACATCACGGCCTTAGAGACACATAATTAATATACCAATAAATCAGGAAGTGGAAACCGTCTGATATGACGCTCTCTACCATGGCACACCCCTTGGTGCCCCCATCACACCTCTGGCACCACCCGTCCTCCGGCGCACTCACACCCACGCCATGGATTTTATTGCGCCGAGGGGCGTTAGCCAAAATTAGAGTCCGTAGCAAGCGCAGAGGAAAGGAAGTGTGTTTCATTTCCAACCCCCCCCCCTCCCCGTCTCACCCCGCTTCACGTAAGCGTGGAGAGAAAGCAAAGGGGGGGGGGTGAGAGAGAGTGTGTTCGCGTCCAATGAGGAAGGAGGAATGGGTGGATGAGCCAAGGGGAGCTTTATCGCTTTTTCCTCGCCAGGGAAGGGGGGGAGTTGTTTGCGGGTGTTTGTAGTGGGGTGGAGGGTTGAAGGTGGTTGTGGTGCGAGAGATGGCAGAGGGGGCAGGGGAGTTTGTGGACGATGGGCGGGGGTGGACGGGAGCAGGGGAGGGTACTGCTTGCGAGTTCAAGGGCGTCGTGGATCCGCGGTTGTGTGACTCTTGGTTGGCCACTTGGATGTCCCCGGTGACTTGCCAGAGATAGGGGGGCCCCATTGTCGGGAAATATGGAAATATCTCTGCGGAATGAGCACCCCCCCCCCCTAGCTTTCTCCTCGCCTTGCTCGACCCCCCCCCCCCTCGGACCGCTTCCAGCGTCTTCTGGGTAATCCTTGCTTACCCAGAATGCCCCGGGCTCGGTATTTCGGAATGCAAATATGACGAGAAGAGACGCCGGGCTCGGCGACATCTGTGGTGGCGATGAGCGGGGTCTGCACCGCCTCAAGTGCTTCCCGGGCCCCTCCTGACGTTCGAGTGAAGGCATTCATTCGGATCCCCATCCTCTCGGCATAGTTAGCCCGAGGAAACAGAATCAAGGACTCAATTGTGAGATATGCGTGGTCAAGATGAATAAGACGTGTTCTTCTCGATTTTTAATATTTACAATATTTATATCTGTGAAAAAATTCTCTCGTAAAAGTTGGTGACTTTTCAAATTGGGAATTTCATCTGTCTGCCCTATCTATATCTTGGATGCATAGCCTAGGTTTATTCTTATCTACACGTATCCGTCGTTTTTGCAATATTTCGGCCAGCAACGATCTAGTCCTGGAGATATAGGCAATGGGAGCGAAATCTCACAGCGATGGAAATCTTTTCGTTAAAATTATGGGAATTGAAAATTACATCGTAGTGTTCCCATAACGAGACCTGTGAAACTACTGGCCTTTCTGTGATTGGAATCTAAATGGTTGACTTTTTTGTAGTCATTCTTCAAAATGTAATACGGTTATTGCCGCGGTGAATTTTGTCCTTTACGCGAGGGCTTGGAATATTGTCCGAAATGAGAAAATTGACTGAATTTCATAAACACGACTGGTTCTCACCAAAGAGGGTGAAGCCCTGCCCCTGCGGAAACATGCCAGCCTGGGTGTTTTCATTCTTTCACGTTTTGCACTCATTCCCAGTTTCTTCGAATTTCCTTAGTGATAGAATATCGCTTTAAACGTACCTTTCCATCCAACACTAATACATTGCTTAATCTTTTTGCATTCTAATTGAATTTCGTTCCCAGATTATAATCATAAGATAAAAGATGTTGAAAATTTGTTCGAAATACTAGTGGGGAAGGATACCAAAGCTCTAATAGCCAATTCCGAAGCTTAGTGTTCGATTGCCAAATGGTTGGATTTTGGTGGTATTTTGATCTATTGTAAAAATTTCTACCACAAAAATTCGTGATAAATATTCATTTCAGTGAATATTCTAATTGGTTGAGATTTTCTCTGAATCATTTGAAATGAACAAATGTAACACTATCGATTCATGCAAATGTATCGAGAATTCGAGAAAAGACGATATTCGGAGAAATATTCGATTGTACATAGAATCCGATAATAGACGATATTCGGAGAAATATTCGATGGAATAGACTCTCCAGTCCATTCAGTCTCCATTGCCGAGAATCTTGGGAGAGAAGAGGATTGCTTCTGATCAGTTTATTTTACACTCTTTTCCTTGCAAACTGTAATGATACAAATGAAAGCAATGCTCGCACCTCATAGATAACCGCTACTCAGCTATTGTGTCAACCTATTTATTCTCCTGTCATTTGAAACGTACACTTTACTATCAGGTGGTCGAATCACAGTACAAATATCATTATTTAAAAAATATCACTGAATGGTTCCATTCCTCCATAGAGTTATTTACCATTGCGAGGAGGACATAGTGGCTTTTTTTAGAGCCATACGATGCTGTTGTAGAGATGTAATCGTTCTTTTGTCTCGCAAATTCTCGTTCGGGGATTATTTTTGCCATTTTTTGACCCAATGCACACTTTCTCTGTGACTTCGCCTATTAACACTAAATTTTGCCTAGCATGTGCTGATAATCGTGTCGGCATTGTGTTGATGACAGTTTGCTTTATGACCTTGGGCATCCCGCTTTGTTGAAAAAAGCCAGAGGGTATGGATTCGCGAAAATTAACTCGATATAAAATATGGGCGAAGTTCAACTCAAAAAATACGACCAATAATGTCGATGTGGGTTCGAGAATAAACTCTCATATTTCATGGTGAGTCAATGGTACGCATTGTAAAGAAACTGCAACATTTCGGAAATATCTTGCGTCGAATATTTTTGTATGTTGCCCAAGCCCTGTTGTTCCCGTGAAATATGCGCGGTTCAGGAAATCCAAGCCGTGCAGCGACATGCCTTCGGGCCCTTTAATATTCCCTGCCGTCCTGATTTTCCCCTTTACCCCAGTTGCCATTCCATTGTTCTTCGTTTCACTTTCTCTCATTCACTCCATTTGTCATTTCTGAGTTTTAACTTTTGTCGACTTAAATTCGTATCCCCCGGCAACCTTTTTCCTTTGCGCCCCGTCCCACCCCAGGCAGTCCCTCCCGCCGACATCCACCCCCGGGCTTCGCCCCTGCCTCCCCCCCTCCTACCACGTGATCCACGATCAGAGTGACCCGAGTTTCTCTCGCACCCAGCCAATCCATCCAAGGCAGGCGAATGTTCCAATCTGTCGGCCGATGGCAAGCAACTTGTTGGAAGACCGCGATTGGCATGGCATGCCCTTAGGAATGTCTCTTTTTTTTAATTAATAGCATAACTAGGTGGTCTAAATTCATACTTCGAACGCATGAACCTTGACGTTAATTTTATTTTGACTATCTATAGCAGCTAAATTAACTCATGCCAGTGATGAGAAAATACTTCATGCGCAAAATAAGTCGTATCTTTTGACTGTAATATTTGCATATTTTAATCTAAAAACCAGTGAAGGAAGGGAGGGTCATGTTGAGCTTCCTGTGCAGAATTTTCTTGAATTTCTAATGAGGATACTATTTTCTTCAACCCATGGGCTATTAAAGCCCCACATGGGATTTCGCATTTTCTGGTGAATTTAATGCAAAATTTAACATTTATCAAATTTCAAATTCCTGGAGTTTCTGCAAGTAGACTAAACCTTTCTTCTAGCCTTAGTTTAGTGTTATTATTTTTTACCAGAAGCTCATGTGGCAAACGTAGGGAAGTATTTCACACCGATATACAGTGATGCATGCATTTGTGATTAACATTCGCTGGGTTTTGAATTATTTCATATCTTTATTAATGACGAGCAACTGAGAAAAATTAATTTTTGATGCGCCATGTCCAGTGTGTGAATGGAGTGAGGGGAGGTTTTGGGGGCTCGGAGAAGGCCCACCCCTCTCCGTCGTCAACCCCCTCCCTCCCTAAGGACTTCCCTTTTCGAAATGGAATGGTAGTTTCTATATTACTTAATGACAGGAAATAGTTTAGTCGACTGATTGGAAATGCAGCACACTCACAAACTTTGTAATTATTCGATAAACATTTATCGATGGAAGAGCGTGAGTTCATTTTATTGAAAACAATGTTATAATAAATCGCGAGGGCGAGTGTGGAAGACAATCTATGAGAAAAATATTTTAGGCGAGATTTTTTGTAAAATATAACAATTTGTTCTAAGGCTTATTTTTACCCAAATAATGTTGCGGACGTTAATAATTTTAGTGATTGCTTTAATTTAAATGTGGGCCACAATGTATTTTTACATGCACCAGGGCGCTTTTGAGAAAGAAGATGCTTCCTGTAACTAAAAAGGTGCCCCGGAATCGTTCGCACGTCCATAGAAATTTTACAATTTCTCAATGCGCTACCAAAGGCATTGTGAAACCCTCAGCGTGTATTTGAATGTCTGATTCAAAGCCAGCAATGAAAACATTTCAACTCATTATGGCCGGACGTGAACAGAAAAAGTTCACACACGCACACAAGCACACAAACGCACACACACACACGCACACAAACGCACACACACACAAACGCACACACACACACAAACGCACACACGTACACACACACGTAAACACACACGTACACGCGCGCGCGCGCGCAAACACACACACACACACATATATATATATAAATATACACACACACATATATATACACACACACATACATATATATTTATGTATACATGAATACATACATATATGTTTATTGAAAGAAGAACTTCAATAGCTACTTGGCAAAATTTATTAATTTGTGCTAATGGTCGACTTTTTTTTGGGATTATCCCCCTGACAGAACCCCGTAATGCCTTTTATGGAGCTACTAAAAGATGGGGAAGGGCGTTTTTTATTGATTTTATTCAGTTTTAATTTTTTATATGCAGTTACAGCATCAAAGCTTGAGAAATAAGTCTTAAAGAGGCTTCAAATAGCAGCGTTTGAAAAAGTGTATATATGTATCGGGATGTGGAGGAATAATGAGAGATTTTACTTTATTCTGCTTGTGATACTTCACAGTGAAAACATTAATTATGGATATTGCTCTCTATTTAGTAAAAGCTAAGTGTCCTCGCTGTTCCATACATTGCAAAGCATCACCCAACGGAACGAGAGGTCGGATGGATGTCTCACTGCACGTTTATAAATTGTAAGGAATACCTAAAAATTGAAGGAAAAGGAGCAAACAATCAAGGAAACGTCTCTCTGTTTTGAGCCATAACTGAAGCAAATACTCCAAACCGTCGACCATTGCAAAGAGACAACACCTAGGCGTTGAATTATTCCCTCATTTCCGACTCCCGCTAACCGCCTTATTCCTTTTCGGAACACTTCCCTCCCCCAAACCCACCCACCCCCCCGTTTGCACCAATTGCCGCCCTCCTTTACCCAAAGGGACAACAATCCTCTCCTCCTCATCGTTCTCTCTCTCCCTCTTGCCAATCTCTCTCTCTTCCTTGAGAGCGCAGTTTTACGCAAATCTTGACATCCATTGTTTCTCCCTGCACCTGCTCTCCCATCAAACAGCAGCCTCCTTCATCTCTTCCCCCTCCTAATCCTTTTGCCCTACTTAACTCCCACCCACCATCCGCGCGCTACCTCCCATCCCTCACCTCTCCTCCAAACCCTTCTCTTCCTGCTTAATTTCAGCACGGACCCAATCATGCAACTCCCTAAAAATACCCTCCCTATAATCTCCTCTTCCAGCAAGAAATGTCTTTTCTGTGTCTTTTTCCTTTGCTATCCTTCGCACGCCTGTTTTGCGTATTCGTCTGTCGTCTTAATTTTGCAGAAAACAAGTGTACTTTGTCCCAATGTGTTTTATTTAATCCGAAAGAATGCGTTAAGGTATGAGCAGATGAAAGGCTTCCAAGTTATTATGTTATAAACTTAACTGATTGTTTTTCCTCACTTGTTCCCATCTCAGGGCAATATGGAGTGTTGCGAGGATATAGGTGTACTCTGTCAGCGTCGTTTCATAATGTAAACGGCGTTTTTTCTGAGTTCCGATTCTGTAGAAATATTGAAATAAGTGAACAGATAATTTGGAAGTTGCGGGTCAGCTCGGAAAGATGTGGACCCCGGTAGTCCAGGGCCTTGGACTACTGATCGGAGGGCCTGGGTTCGATTCTCGGGCAAGCCCCTCTGGGCGCCCTCAGCTCCCCCAAAGCTATGTGATTTTTCGGGGACCAGATCTTCCTCGGAAACTATTACCGGCACAGGGGAAGGAACTGGCTCCCCTACCCTGATGTGTGAATTTCACACGCCGTATAGGGCTTAGTACTAGGTGATCTGTACCATCACCTACCAAACCGACCTTTGGGTTGATTACTGTGTTACTGGGTCAATTTTGTTTGGGTGATTTAAATTGTCACCTCAAATATGGGTCGAACTTCCGTAGTTACGATTTTTAATACTATATTGGACGCATTACGCTGGAAAAATGTTATTAACTTCATCTCTCAGCCTTATATTTGATAGTATCTCGTATTGCATTCGTGTAAACAATTGGTCGTAAGGACAGATATTATCTTTCTTTTCTAAAGAACTTTGTATAGGCTGATTAGGTGTATGTTAATGATGAAGTCCAATGCATCTATTTTCACTTTATCCAAAAAACTCTGAAGAATAGTTAAATCCCTGATTGTATTTCTGAACAGAATTAATTAGTTAGCTTTTTAACTATTAAACCTTTGCGTTCCTATTCAATTGAATATATGTTTCACCAAAACAAATAAATATATCTTTTGATATAATTCGGTGCCGAAACTTTTTTCGTTCATTTAAATAATTTTTTCCAGAATTTTACCTTTCAAAGTAATGTTATTGCTAATGTATTATTTCATGATTTTAGCTCGTATAAAATCAGAATAAAATATGTTTTTCAAGAATAACATGCTTCATGTTAATAAAATTCGAGCGATATGTTGTCTACCTTACTAAATTAAACCCTCTAGAGCAATACTTATACGCTGTTATATTATCAGAACCGTTAGTAAAATGCTCATATTTGGTATTAATTAAGAAACTCATTTTTTCCAAATTGTTAAACTAATGCACTATTTAACTTAATAACCCTCTCATCTTAAATTATGGATGGTAGGTATTCGAATTCACTTTGGTAATTATTTCAATTCCAAAATAATTATCATCTGCCTACTTCAAAGTTACACGTTCCATAAAAGTTTCAAGTATGTGCTTATTTTTATGCCTCAGCAATCTCTTATTTTTTTCAATGCAACTATCTTTTTTCTCTTTTCTGAAATCTGCCTGGAAATTTGTTGTGCTTAATATATCATGGCATGCCGTGAGATGACTAATGTGCTCATTTTTGTGCTAATTTTTTGTTTTTAAGGTAATTTCCTTCATGACACTTATTGGGATAACATATTTAATATCTTTGCAACTTGAAATAATATTTCTGCAATTGGAATTATTTTATTAATTATGAGAATATTATGATTTGAGCATTTTTGCTGGAGTGAATTCTTTTTGGATAAACATTTTTAAACCGCATGAGTCAGCCACAATGGTGGTTATTTTTGACCGTGGAACCGCGCACCGTTTCCGACGTCGTATTTCATGGAAGCGATCGCATGCAAAACGGAATGCGGACGCCGGCTGGCATTTCGATTGTCACTGCGTCGGAGCAGTTATTTATTGGACGTGCGCTTGTCAGGCTGAAACAAGATATCTCGTCTTTAATTCAGCCCTCAATATTTGAATTGAAGTGGGCGGCACCTGTCTGTTTACGAAGTTCTGGTAGCAATCCATGGTTATCATTTTTAGTAGGCGGGGGTTTGGCGTGTGAGAAAAAAATTAACGGCCTTGTTTAACAATGCACAGTGTATATACGTAGGGCGATTTCAGTCGATGGGAAAGGGACAGCATCCAAATCAAAACAGGTAGCTCTAGAATTCTGCCGATAAGGTTTAATTTACTACTCATGCAAAGTGCTCAATCGTTTATCAATTGATTTTCACATTGAAATAGTTTTACTATGTACTGTTATTAAGTGCACAATGCCAGCTCAGTATTATTTAGATTGAGAGAGTAACGATCCATACCAATGCCACTTTTTATGTATTTAAAATAGCAATTATGGATTGTCATTATGATGAAGTTGTAGAAAACCATTGCCAATGCTCTTTGAATGCAATTACTCATGAATTTGATGAAATATTAATGCAGAAAATTGTTTAAAAACGAAGTCATCATCAGTATAGTGTAATCTTTGGAGGTTTTAATTTGGGAAAACTCCAACGAATTCTGTGGTAAAATTGATAAATTTTAAATTATCACGTTTCTTGCATCTTTTTTAGGTTATCGTGTCCAGTAACTCTAGTGGCATACCCAATCACGAACAGGGAGACAGTATCGGGGAAAATGTGAACATTATTTGTGGGTAGGATGAAAATTTTGTCCCCATTGAAATTTCGAGATCGATTTTTGGATTATTACGAGAGTATCACCTGGATTTGTATTGAGAAAATAAAAATTATTGTTTGGAACGATGGCAGCAGGAGAGATATTTTAGTGTGCGTAGATAATCGAAAATATATCCCATCTGTACATGTTCGGATATCCTGCATGGGCCGCCGTGTCCCGGCATGGTGGAATATCTCGCGCATCCCAATTACGCCCTCCAGAATCTCAATGCCAATCGTGGCAGCAGCGTTGGTGATTGTTGCCGGTAGAGGCGGAGATTAGGAGTCCAACGGAAGGCAATCATCTCGTCGTCCGTTGCCCTCTAAGGCGTCAGGCCTCGTTGGGGAGACCATTTAAGTGATGGTATCACGTTGTAAACTCTATAGAGGAAGGAAACCTCAATTACCTTCTCATGAAATTATGATGCACGCTGGGAAGCGAGTAACGAATCCTGGGAACGGAGGGACTTACCCTTGTGAGCAAACAATCATCGAGTTTAGTGGGAGAAACTCTTTAATACTAACTAACACTTGGTTCAGATCCAATCGTAGGATGGAGGAGTGTGTGTGGAAAAAGGCTTAGATGCGCGTAAATACATTATTTTAGTAGGTTGCAGATGCATGGACAGGGATGGATTTAGAAATTAGTTTGCTTAACTTACTTGGTGTAGAGGTACTGATTTGGCTCATAATTTAATTTTTAAAAACTCCAAATAAATAAGTATACGCAAGGCTGCAGATTTTAGCAATCAAAATAATTAGTAAATTGGTTAGGGTAAAATGAATGAATTGGAGGGGCCCTGCTCGCAGTTAAAAGGCCATTGATATGCCTTAGGCCTTGCGCTTACAGTGCTCAGAGACCAAGAGTTTCTACCAAAATCTTCGTTAGTGTGAAAATAACCCTCATTCTTTGTAAAATTAACGAACTATTTTTGCTAATGCGTTAAAAATATCCGTGAAATCCTTTTGAGCGTTAAGAACTTACAGTGCTCAAAAAGTGATTGGATGTATGATGGTTTTGAAGGAGGCCAATAGGGTTGTATCATAACGAAAATTGTTATTTTTGGGGATTCCACGATTCCATGAGTGTTAAAATGTGTATTTTATAGAATATTAGTAGATCATCCCTCTTCCACCTACGTAAATTTCATACACTGCATAAAGGTATAAGGAATCATGTTCAATTTAGATTAACAAAACGACTTCAAGAAAATATGGTTTCGTTTTAATGTATATACATGAATAGCATCTCTCTTCCAAGCGCAAGGATTTTTTGTTTTCTTCTTATCGATACTCATACTATGATATCCAAGTATTTGGTAAAATTCAACAGAATAGCTTGCAGATTCTCTCCCGCATTTGTATCGCGGCGAAGACATCTGCCAACCGAGCGTAACTCGTTCACTTCTTCACCATTCATCTGAAATCCTTAAATACCCTATTCTTGTGTTTCTTCTATCGTCACTTATAGATATACTTGAACGATAAAATAGTTATGGGGAGAGGTTGCATCGAGGACTCCTTACTTTGTTTTGGTTTCTATTATCCCTCCGTTTTCCATTAATACTACCTTGATCAAAAAGTTCCCGGAATAACCACCATGTGGCGCTCCCATCGTTCCGATTTGAGTTCTGTTTTTTTTTGTTAAATTGGTACATCTGTTGTTGATATTCCCTTTAAATCTTAGTGTCATAACTTGACATTTGCAAAAGTTACGTAGCCAAGAGTACATCTATCTCTGTGTGTGTTGGCGATTTTTTACAATTTCAGAAATGGATTTAAATTTGCAACAACGAACTTGTATTACATTTTGCGTAAAAAACGGATTTAGTGGCGCACGGACGTTGGAAATGTTGGAAAAGTGTTTCGGCAACGATTCTCTAAAAAAACGGTCGTTTACCAGTGGCACGAGCGGTTCAGAAGTGGTCGTGAGTCAATCGAAGATGATGAACGCAGTGGCAGACCATCGAAAGTCGGTGAAAAAATTGATAAAGTAAAAGAAATGTTGGTCAATAACCGTAAATTAACCATCAGAGAAATAGCGGAGGACTTGAACATTGCCTATGGATCCGCCCAAGACATTGTGGTTAATGATTTGGGTTTCCGTCGTGTAGCAGCAAAGTTGGTTCCAAAAGACCTCAATTTCATGCAAAAAAGAGACCGTGTTGACGTCGCAAAAGACATGATTTGCGAGGCTGAATCCGATCCCACATTCATCAAAAGGATCATTACTGGAGACGAGACGTGGGTTTATGAGTACGACACGCAATCCAGACATCAGGCAAGTGAATGGCGTTCACCAAATGAGCCGAGACCAAAAAAACCACGTCGTTTTCAGTCAAAAAAGAAGGCAATGCTGACGGTTTTCATGGATTACAACGGTGTAGTGCATCATGAATTTTTGCCAGAAGGCCAGACAGTAAACAAAGAGTATTATTTGGGCGTTATGAGACGTTTGCGTGAAGCAATTCGCCGAAAGAGACCAGAAATGTGGGCAGAAAACTCGTGGATTTTGCACCATGATAACGCACCGTCGCACAGTGCTATCATTATTCGTAATTTTTTGACGAAAAATGCAACAAATACCATCCAACAGCCACCGAATTCACCTGATTTGGCTCCCTGTGACTTCTTTCTGTTCAATCGAGTTAAAAAACCATTACGGGGAACGCGTTTTAGCAGCCGAGAGGAAGTAATGGAAAAATCGCAGGAAGCACTGATGGACATACCGAAAACCGAATATAAAAAATGTTTCGAGGATTGGATCAAGCGCTGGCATAAGTGTGTTGCAGTCGATGGGGATTACTTTGAAGGGGACAATATAGATTTAGATGAATAAACTTGTATTTTTAATTTTCTGAATAAATTCCGGGAAATTTTTGATCAAGGTAGTATGGTCATTACCTGATTGTTGTGATGATGAAGAATTGTCCATCATCTATATCTACACAAAACCCCAAAAGCCGCCACAAGGGTGTGTGGCGGGGGGTGCCAAGCCACCACCCATAAACTAGAATAAAACCACATGCAAAACAAATCATTTACCTCTATACAAATACAATATTAGTTTATTCATGCACTCGACAAACTATAATCACACGTATTAAAGTACTTACATGCAATAATATTCAATTACAGGATACGTAAATTGAAATCATGCAGGATATCGACAAATATATTCACAAACAATTCTAATGATGTCCTACGCGATTGCTGTCATGTCTATTATGATCTATAATGGCTCGATGAAAAAAGGACATTTTAAATCTATCCGTTCTACATTGATCTCCCTGATTTCACGTTGGTAACCTGATTTACTGTAGAAGGGGGGGGATGTAATATGTCCTTAACATCCTCAGTTACGTCCTTCAGTTGTTGTAATCAATTGCAAGCTCTTTTATTTCCTTGAGCATTTTTTTCCATTTTACGTTGCGTGAGGCCTTCTCCATGCCCACAAATGCCACGAGTAATGATTTTCTTCAAGGTATAATTTTTTCGTCAAGCGCCTCAAGCCGAGTATATCTCTCCTGGGTTTTTCCCTAGAATCCGAAATGGTTTTCCACATCTCTTTCCTCTATCTTACATTTTCAAGTACCCAAATACCTCACGATCCACCAAACAGGTGTGTAGCAGGGAGTTCATGCACGGAGTGTAAAGGGTAAGGGACAAGGGAGAGGAGCGGTGCTTAAAGGGTTATGGAAAAGGAAAAAACCATCCCTTCAAAATCCTTTCAAAGACGTACATGGTGGTGAAAACATGCGTTTAAGCTTCTCGCCGCATTCTATTATACTGTATGTACTTGTACTACTCCCTCCAGTCTATTTCTGTGTTTACGTTCTTCCATTTTCTTCTATTGTCTGCCTTCTTGACAGACCTTCTCGATGCTATACATAGCATGTATACATATATATATATATATATATATATATATATATATATATATATATATATATATGTAAACAGAGATAAAAAGGGAATTTATAATAAATATACATATAGGTGGGTCGCGGTAGTCCAGGGGGTAGATTGTTGGACTGCCGACCGAAGGGGCCCGGGTTCGATTCCCCGGCAGGGCACTCTAGGCACCCACAGCTCCACCCAAGCTATGTGATTTTTCGGGTAAGAGATCTTCCTGGGAAACCATAACCGGCGCAGGGAAAGGAACTGGCCCTCCTACCCTAATGTTTGAATTTCACCCGCCGTCGGGCTTAGTACTGGGTGACCTCTGCCATCACCTACCAAACCGACCTTCTTATATATATGCTTATATATATATATATATTTATATATATATATGCTTATATATATATATATATATATATATATATATATATATATAATGACGTAATCTACCGGTTAAGGTAGGTTTTTGGAAGGATTTAATTACTAATTAAATAATTTGTGACCCCTAGCAAAACACTACATCCTACTATACATCGGGTCCCTCTTCGGCTCTGAGTATTTTCTTCCTTCCTTCATTCCGTCCTGTTCCTGTACATCCCTATCCTGTTCCTTCCCTTTCCTCGTTTGCCTAACATTCTCCCCTCAATTGCAGTCTTCAACATCCCCCCTTCATCCACTTTTCCCGCCTCCATAGGATTTCTCCCAACAAACCCCTCCCTTCACCCACCATACCAAGTACTTCCTCGTTCGTTTTCTTCTCTGTCCATTTCACATTCTCCATTCTTCTCCACACCCACAGTTCAAAAGCCTCCAGTCTACGTCTATCCTCCTGCTTCGATGACCACGTTTCCGCGCCGTACATAGCTACGCTCCATATAAAAGTTTTTACGAGTCTTTTCTTAACATCCTTACTCAACGTCCCCGTCATCAACTCCCTCCTCCTCATGAAAGCCTCTTTGCCTAGCGCAATTCTTCTCCTTACGTCCCTACTACTTTGACCATGTTGGTCCAAAACACTACCGAGATACGTAAACTGTTCTACCAGCTCTAGTTTTTGCCCTCCTATTCTAATGTTAAGCTTAGCCTTTTTCTTTCTAGAAAATTGCATAACCTTTGTTTTATTAATGTTGATTCTCATCCCATACCTGTCGCTCTGAATTTCCAATTCACTAAGCAATGCTTGCAGCCCCTTGACTGACTGACAAACTAAAGCTTGGTCATCAGCAAACCTAACTGATTTTATGAATTCCCCGCCCACTTTCATTCCTACCTCAAGTTCTTCCCATGCCTCTTTGATCATTTCCTCTGCATACAGGTTGAACAGCAACGGTGATAATGGGCAACCCTGTCTTGCACCTCTTCCGAACACTGCCCATCCGGACTCCCCGTTCCCCACCCGCACCTGAGCAGTCTGAGACATGTACAGGATGCGGATTATCCTCCTTTCCCTCCAATCTATTCCTATTTTCTGCAATATACTCATTAGTTTTTCCGTATTCATTCTATCAAACGCTTTCTCGAAATCTACGGAACAGGCAAATACCTCCTAGTTGTGTTCTATATTCCTCTCGATTAATAATCTCATTACTGCAATGGCATCACGCCTACCTCTCCCCTTCCTAAACCCAAACTGATCATCCCCTAAGTAATCATTGGCCCTACTCTCTACCCTTTTGTTTATGATCCTAAGAACAAATTTAGCTGCGTGGGATATCAAACTTATTGTCCTGTAGTCCTCACATGATGTAGCCTTTAGCTTTATCGGAATAGGAACTAAAACTGATCTCACAAAGTCTTCCGGCCAGATTCCTTCCTCATAAATACTACGAATCAGCCCATATAGCCCCTTCCTCCCGAACTTTCCTAAACATTTCAATAGTTCCACGGGAATGTTATCCACCCCCACGGCCTTATTTAGTTTCATCTCCCTTAATGCCCTTTCTACCTCTTCGTCTAGTATGCCTGGACCTAAGCTATCTTCCTCTACGTCATATTCTTTTTCAATATCTAACTTTGTTGGTCGAAGTTCTTTACTATACAGTTATTCTATATACTTCTTCCATCTCTCTTGGATCTTTCCTGTGTCAACTATTACCTTACCCGCCTTATCTCCAACTGTTAGCATAGATATCCCTTTCTTACTTACCAAAAAAGCTTTAACTTTGCTGTACAGTGCACCCATTTCACCCTTCCTCTGCAGACTTTCCATATTCTCGCACTGCGTCTTCCACCATGCTTCTTTTTCCTTATTTGTTGCCCGCCTCAATTTATTGTTTGATTCTTTGTATTTCATTTTGCCTAACTCTGTGTTTACATTCATCCATTTTCTCCACTCATCCATCCTTGTAATCATCTCATCCGTGATCCATGGTTTCCTAGTCCGTTTAGCGTTAACCGTTCCAATAGTGTCTTTGGCGGCTTTAGACAACCCTTCCGCTGCCGGGAACGACACAAGGCCGATTGGGCCGAGCCCCGTAGTTGCCGGGACTCAAAATCTCTGTATTGTCCATCATGTAAATCTTGGGAATAATAATTGAGGTGGTTTCCCGTTGCCTTCCTCAATAGTGTTTTTAACGTGACACCATCACTTACTCGCCGCCCCATTATAAATAAATAAATATGTATTTTTTTTAAGGTAATCCACCGGTCAAGGTAGGTTTTTCGATGGACACAACTACCAAACAAATATTTTATTACTCCTAACAAAACACAAAATCCATCATCCTACTCTATATCAGGTCCCTCTTCATCTCTGAGTACTTTCTTCCTCCCTTCATCCCGTCCAACATCCCTATCCTGTTCCTTCCCTTTCCTCTTTTGCCCAACATTCTACCCTCTATCACAGTCTTCAACATCCCACTGCCGGTCAACACCCCCTTCATCCACTTTTCCTGCCTCCATAGGATTGCTCCCAACAAACCCCTCTCTTCGCCCACCATACCAAGTACTTCTTCATTTGTTTTCTTCTCTGTCCATTTCACCTTCTCCATTCTTCTCCAATATATATATATATATATATATATATATATATATATATATATATATATTATTATCTTTAGGTGAAATTCTCTCATCAATGCGGACGGCTTCGTGCTCGTCATTCGGTCACCATGCAGTTTTAGGCAAGTTTTTCTCTGGAGAAAATTGGCAGGAATGCCAACCCCAACAGCGCCATAAAGGCTCAAATCCATGGTCCGCGATCGCGCCCGTTGGAACGCGGGTCGAGGCAGGAGGAGAGGCGAGCTGCCCATTTCATCGAGTGCTTGCTCTAAATTCCATTCCGCCGCCCCCTTCCTCCGCCATTTCGGAACGCGCGGCTGAAAAATAATAGAACGCCAACCAGAATGAGCACGACAAGGCGATTTGCGCGCGAGTGACCCAATGTCATGAAAACCACTCGTAGTTAGCTCCCACTGGAGCCGTGCGGTCGGCGGCGGTTCGCGAGCGGAGCGGGGCACAGAGATGGAGCCGCGCGTGTCGGAGCGTGGGAACAGTACGTTACTCGGCGATGGACGACAGCGAGTCCCCCTTCATTCAAGCGGAAGTACGGCGCCGCGGCGCTCACGAAGGAGCGCGTTGTTCACGACTCGCTGCACGACCCACCCTCGCGCCCCGCCAACACGGATCCGAATCTCGGGCTGGAAGAAAATTCCTCCGTATCCAACCCTCATGGCGAAGGGAAGTTTATCGCTGGAGCGTTGGGAACGATTTTATCCTTTCCGCGTGCTTTAGGAGCATCATCCTTGGAAGCGTTCAGCGAGGAATCGGAAAGGGGGGAAATGTAAATATTTCACTCGGGGGGCGGGGGGGGGGGGGGCAACCACTCTGCCACGCTTCGTTAACAGAGGGATGCTGGAAAGAAATCTCCGGTCGTTAAAAATTGAAGCGATCACATTAGTGGCCAAATGAATTCTTGAATGCGATAGATGTTTCTTCATGAAGGAATTACGAAATCGTTCGAGAATGATTTGCTGTTTTTATAAAACACTTCTCTCTGATTCTATTTAAGTAGATGGAATCGCTAAATTGATATTTTTCCCATTTATGAATAATAAATCCAGGTCCAAACTTTACACGCTTCAAATGTTCCTGTAAAAACGTCTTAAAACATAGTGACTACTTAGTCATAATCTGTTTCCATAAAATTTTCAGTTGAATATGGAGCGAAAGAGAAGCAAGAGCGGAACCGCAAGTATACGAGGCATTAATATTCGCGAAGCATTTCAAATAGCGGAGCAGAAATTCATTCGACGACGAGATCACACGCAGCACGTGTTTCAAAATCTAAGCTCAACGTAAAAGTCATCCACTACCAAGGGCAAGAAAAATCCCAAGAAAGAGAAATGCGCCCATTCATTGTAAAGTGGTCTTATTTGGGGTAATAAGGCCAACGATAAAATATAAATAAGCGATATCTAAAATTCGTGAGTTCACGGAAGTGTATTTTTTTTGGAAGAAAAATTTCTGTACTAGGAGATTTTCCCTGCCATGCATGGTAACAAGGGTGTTGTATCCAGGATATGTGTTAAACAAAATAAACATCATTAGAAAGCTAAACTTAAAACGTTTCTTTAAAAACGTCCATTCAAATAAATGCCTTTGTGTGTGTGTATATATATAACCATAAACACAGTAATCAACCCGAAGTTCGGTTTGGTAGGTGATGGTAGAGTTCACCCAGTACTAAGCCCAACGGCGTGTGAAATTCACACATCAGGGTAGGAGGGCCAGTTCCTTTCCCTGTGCCGGTTATGGTTTCCCAGGAAGATCTTGTACCCGAATATATGTATGTTTGTATATATATGTGTATATATATATATATATATATATATATATGTATATATATATATATATATATATATATATATATAATACTTTTGTGAAAGTCTCATGGACGTGAACGATAATGTATTGTATATGAAGTTAGCACTAGTGGACAAAGACAAAAACACAGAAACACACGAAAAGAGAAAAGAAACTCATTAGGTTTCGAACTTTTGGTGGTCCTCACCACCTTTCTTGAGGAGGAGAAGGACAGAAAACGAAGCCACTTCGATGACTTACTTAACAGATCCTATTTTATAGTGCGTATATTTTTGCTTGATAAAAAAATCTATGTGATTTCCGCTGTCAACACGGGAGGATCTAAATAAAGCTGGAGAAATGACCACTACGTATTTCTATATAAATAGGACACCATAATTTTTTTCACGGAGTGCGTGATGAATGATGTTTTTGTTCCAAAAGAATGAGATTAATTAAATCAGTACATATTGTATATTTATGGTTGCTGTTGCCAAGCATTTGGTTGCTTCAATAGTTTAACCGTTACGCTATGAAAGGCATGAAATAAATGTTCCACGAATTCATCTTCAAATGCTAACATGAAGTGTGTGAATTGTAGGCTAATGATGCTAGATGAAGGATTCCTCGTAAAATATAAATGTATATCCAGTGAACTCAAAATCTGGGTTTTTATCTTTCCCAAAATAATAGTCATTCATGAAGCTGATCATAAAAAACCATCGGCAATTTTACCAATGAACAAATATGAAAGCTGTAATTTTTTTCTCGAAAGCGATCTAAAACAATATAGTATGTCAGGGGGTTCTGCTGCCCTTGGTTAGATGAACGAGATTAAATCTAATTAACTATGCGTAAAGTAACTTAATTTCTTTTTAATTAAACTGCAGATGGCAAAAGGCGAGGTGATTTCAGGAAAAAATAGCGTATTATTTCCGTAATGGGATTACATTCGAATTAAAGGAACTAAATTCCGCTGATGTCAAATGAATCGAATAAGAGAATGCCCAAAGGTACATGATTCTCTCACGTTATTGGGTATTGAAATGTAAAATTTACTGTTAAGCTTCACAAAAAGTTTAAAAAAGAAATAATCCATTAGCAATATTTGTATATGGTAGAGAAACAGCTCGTAATAAAAACTGTCCTAATAAATGTATTGTTAACAGTCAAGGGAAAACTATTCTAGGTGTAAAATAATAATAAATATCTAGTTAATCTAGCTAACTAAATATAACTCTACCTGAATAGAATTTGACCATTTTTTAGCGTTATTTAGGATCAATTATTTGTTGAAAATGAAGTACCAAGTTCGCTTCTATGATTGGTGGGCAACACACTATTAAATATCTCGGGAAGTCCTACCGTTACAGCATACATATATGTCTCTGTGCGGGTTAAGCCTGTTTTTTCGTGTAGTCTTAGAGTTGTAACTATGTAATGTAATTAAGGACGGTTTCTCACCGGTTTGCCAACTACAATTATAATCAACTACTCTCAGTCGTGGATCTGCTTTGCTAAAAATATTCATTTCAATACCTAGACAACGGCAATGCCTTTAATTTTAAAATTTGTTTTTTTTTCAAATTTCTTAGGTCTAACTTGTGTGGTTGATTTCCTCCTAAATATCGGTTATATATATCGTAAACACCATGCTGGACTACCACCTCCCAAATATACAACCGTTCATTAATGTACCCATAACATGTAGCTCTTAGATTCCATTTATAACCTTCGTTTATTGCTTTTCATAATTAAAATCTATTCCATGAAATACTAACAGAAAATACTTTCACCTACATGAATAATTCTATCCAACTTTTTCTACCCCTGGGATGTAGTAAGATTGTTTGTTTATATCCTTAATAAGTTTATTTCAGTGTCATTTGTACGGTCGCCAAGCACTGTAGGGGCGAGGATCTGTGAACTGTTAGCAGGGCGTGTTTGTGAGGCTCTCTTCTATTTTAACCGGAAGGATATGCTTCCCTTTTTAAATCACGCGTACCTTGCAGTGGAAAATGATCACTAAGAGACATTTACCTACTTATATTCGGGACCATATCTGGTCTCCTAGGGTTAATAATTCATAGTTACCATCTCTAGATTATGTGGAAGGAGTGAATGTGTAAAGCATAGTAAAATCAAAAATTCAAGAGAATATAGATCGAGCCAGTGCCGCTGATTGGCATGGGATGTCCAAGCCAAACTGGAGACGGGAGATGCTTCCCCATCTGATATCCACCCTCGCCCTTAGGGCACCAATTAATGAGGTATAATCTCAAAAATCGTATATAAGATTACATGCAAGCAGCAATGAATGATTCTTCTCGAATGTGGCAATGCAGAGATTCCCGATTTCAAAATTAGCACCAATATATCGAGATCATACTGTAAATTGCACTTCTGATAATTACAAACAAAAATACCGTAGTTCAAGGGAACCATTATTACGTTATATTTATTTCAGTACCACAAGAACGCATTAAATACATTCATATCGGGGTTTAAGTTCAAAGTTGTTAACTACATGCTGCCCCAGTAGGCTGTTCTTTTACAACTTTATGAAAAATTTATAAATCCGTTCTCAGATATTACTTGTCTGTTCTCTGATATTACCTGTTAGCACCTCAAACGATATTAAGAATTTTATGATCGATATTCAATTCATCCGTTGTTGGGAGTATTTATTAATTATTCTTATGAGTAGTGATAAACCTTTTATAAAACATAAAACTGTAGCTAAGGTTGAGTAGTCATGAGAATAAGCCAACCTTTCTCCTACTCCAACTAAGAGCAACCACTACTCTGCTCTTGAAGTATTCGTCCTGGGCGAAGGATTTACAAACCCATCTCGGTTTCTCGGCCATCGGGATGCCACCCTACGTGCCTCGGCGTAAAGCCATCGAACTCCTTTCGAAGTATATCGTTCCCTTCGTAACAAAAACTATTTCCAACAAGAATCTCTCCTACCTGTCCCAGCCCCCCCCCTGCCTCCTACCCTCCCGTCCATTCCCTTCCTTCAACCCCATTGTCCTGTTGTGACGTCCTACTCCGAGTGCTTTGATAAACTAACTTCCTCCTCTTCGGCCTTCAAATCCACCCACGCGTCTTCTAATATCACCCCCATCAGTCTCCCCCTGTCCACTATCCGCCCGAAATTTACCCCCTACCCCCAACTTTCCCCTCCACCCCCATCCCCTCCTCCTTACATTCCATCCCTTAGGATAGTACACAACCGGGGCACCATCCTTTGGGGGGGGGGGGGGGGGGAGCGGTCGGGTAGTCGCGCGGGAGGAGTTGATGGTTTGGCGGCGTGGGCCGGAGGGGTAAGATAGATAGCACAAGACCAGCCAGCTTCCTCTCCCACCCTACGCCTGGCAACCGCCCCGGCCTTCGTCAGCATTCACTCGGATGGCTGGGGGAGTATACCAGGGCGAGGGTGAGAAGACGTCGAGGATGAAAGTCAACTCTTGAGATGGGTCGGGCAGGAAACCCATTATATTACGGCAGCACGTGCGAATAAGTGGCTGGTATCCGGTGCGATATTACTTCTCCCCCCTTCCATGATTTCCGGCGTGCATTGCCAATCCATCGCCATCCGATAACGTCGGCGCTTTTTGAAGAGTCTGCGAACGGTCCACAAGACAGTGAGAGTGCACCTCCATTCGCCGTCTATTGCAATGGTTATTCGCTCGGTCCCTCGTGTAACTTTCTCAACGTTAGGATTAACTATGCGCGCTTGAGTGCTTCAATGAGTGTGACATCGTAGTTCGTTGATCCATCACCTATCTGCGGAGTACTTCGCAGTAAGTGTACGAGATCAGATGTAGATTTCTGATTCTCAGAGCTTCTGGGAGATTGAAGAGTCCGATTAATGCAAGTTATGCGTATCCAAAGGGTTATGAAAGTAGCCGAACAAAAATAAATTGTTTTATTATTAGGATAATAATAAAGTACTGATAATAATGAAATGTGCTCCCTCAATACTAGAAGCTTGAGGAAAAAAATTAAGACTAAATGCCAGATAATAGGAATTGGCCATGCTACGAATTTCAAGAATATAGCGATATTCGGGGAGAGAAATTGCAGACTCGTCGGCTTACGATGTGGTCGGTATGAGGCGTATATATTTCCGCATTCCGCACCTATTTTCGTTCGTATATATTAATATCTACTTCTACAAAATACCCCGCAAGGCGCCACAAGGGTGTGTGGCGGGAGGTGTTAGACTACAAGGGTTGGTCTTAAAATGCTCCAGTTAATTAGCAATTTTTAACCAATCCTGAGGATTTTCTCTGAAATTTCCCAATTCCTTAATCAAAGTTTTCTCCCATGGATCCCAAATAATTGGCAAATATTTCAAATACTGCTAAAATATATCGAGGTAAACTTATCTTCTGCTTTTTCATAACATTTTTCCACAATCCGTGAACAGCTATAATCTAAATAATTACCACAAAAACGGTAAGCGGCAGGGAATGAAATCACCAGGAGGCAAATTGAGAATATAGATTAGCAGAATTTCTCCCTCTTACCTTTCAGTTCTACATGACCTGCCTCATTAAAATTGGAGGGTATTTTTATAAATGTTTGGTTCATTTTCATTTCATTCCCATTTCCGTATAGCAAATAACTAAATAATTAGGCGAATTAATACTTTTTTTTAAACACCTCTTCCTCCAGCATGAATTCGAATGTGCACATTACTTGAAGATTTTACGGATTATTTTTTTACCTTTACATCTTCATCCATCGATATTTACACAATACCCCGTAAACCGTCGCAAGGGCGCGTGGCGGGGGGTGTTAGGTCATCACCTGTGAAATAGAATAAAACCACATGCAAAAGCAAATCATGTTATCTCTACACAAATATTAGTTTGGTCATGCACTCGACAAACCATAATCACTCGAAAAAAGTGCTTGCATGCCACAATATTCAATAACAGGGTACGCACATTCAAATCATGCGGCAGAACTGTTAAAAAGATGGGCCTTTGAAATAGAATAATAATAGCTTTCAGGAAGAAACATGTAAGATATTAACAAATGTATTCACAACCAATTGTAATTATCTCCTTTTAACCTTCCTCATCCATATCCTCCCTAATCCTTCACCGATCCCACCTGGTGCTTGGCACTTGCTCCCTACCTCACACCTTTTTGGTGACTCGCGGGAGTATTTATGTAGATTTAGCGGAATAGGCAAGGGTTGAGGGAGATGAAGAACTACTAAGGGGCAAAGTGAGGGAAAAAAATCCGCCAACATCCTTAAAACTCAGGTACGGTCCCCTGAAGAAAGCCCGATCCGCATCCCTCAGGGGAGCCGTGCGGTTCCCTCAAGCGAGCACACCCGTGAAATATTAGCGCTACTCCCTGTTATGCACTAGTTTCAATTCTATATCTGCACAATACATCTACATAATATTCCCCAAACCACCACGAGGGTGTGTGGTGGCAGGTGCTGGGACACCACTCGTAAAATGGGATGCAACTAGATGCAAAGCCAGCAAAAAACAACCAATTGCACACCCACACATACGTATGCATTCATTGAGAACTTAATTTGACTTACACACGTACACATTCGTATACTAGCATCTAATATATTCATTTCCATGCACCTATGACTGCACTAGACGTCCACGCAGCGTTTGTCTTGTTCCCGCTTGTAACAACATTGGCTTCGATTTTCAATAATATGAATCCTGATCGCCTGGAGAAAGAACTAATATTTACATCTTACTGTGACGGGATCTCATCTCCCTTGCTTTATCTTTGCGGTCCAACATGTCTTAATCGAGTGTGGCCATAAAAATTCCATTTGTAAGCACATTGTTGAACTCGTTTGTTCTGAAACTTGCTGAAAGTCTAAGTCTCGCTTTTTCTCTTCTCATCTCAAATGGCTTCCAGTCTCATTTATCTAAAAGGTCTCGTATCACGTTGGTCTTATTATCGTTACATTTTTTTACGAATCTGGCGGATTTTCTCTGGGATTTATCTAATTCTTTAATCAAAGATTTCTCCCAAAGATCCCAAATACTTACGGTGTAGCCCAAGTGGGGTCTAAGTGACATAACACCTCTCATTAACGTATTAATTACACATCCCCAACACCCGTTTAATGAGGCTGAGTTTCTTAAAGGCGGATTCGCAAATTTCTCTCATGTGTGGACTCCATGAAAGACGTGCTTTAAGTACTGCCTCCAAACATTTCATTTGATGTGTCGTAGTCATCACTGAACCCTCTAGTGCATGAACTATACCCTGTTCATCTGTAAATTTCATCCAAAATTTAAAAACTGTGAATTTTCCTACGTTCAGATCATTATTTCGATTTCTAACTCCAATTCGATATTTTGTCTACATCGCTGTAGTAGTGAGAGAATGACAATCTGTTGGGGTCTTTCCTTCCCTGTATATCACCGTTTCTTATGAAAATAATCTACGATTGCTACTTACGTGTAGACTTAAATCATTATCGTTTATAAAGAATAGTGGTGGCCCTTATTGCATTGCCCTGAGGAACGCCGGAAGTTGCATTTTTTATAAACAACTCATCTATGTGCATCTACGCAAATACCAAAAAGAGTTGTGGCAGGGTGTGATTACTATTACGTCTACCTCTGTTGAGCAAAACCCATCGATGACTACTTTCTGTTTGCGATATGAAAATAAATCTGTAATCCAATGTTTCACTTTCTCATTGATATTAGGTATCGTTTATTGTGAGGGACGTTATCAAAGGCAATTATAGCCACCAAAGAGCTCGCATATTACAATGGAGGGGCGATAACGCACTTAGCGTATCATATTAGAGATACCACCAAAGCTCTTCTAGAGAATAAGCAGGGGAAAATATCAATGACGCCAAAAAAGGCTAGACGCCAACTCAAGTCCCCCTCCCGTGACGCGGAAGATAGAAGTGAAGCCTTGCTAATGGCAGCTGTTCTCGAGAGGCATCACGGAGAGGGACCAATTGTTAAAGGGGGGGACGTGAACGTGCGACAAAGGGGCGGTGAGAGGGTGCTTTAACTTGCACTACTTTATATGCCATGTCTGTTCTCCTGTGCCATGCGGGAAGAGGTTGCAAACAAAAAGGCATGTGCATAGGAAACTTCAATATTCATGTACTTAACACATTGCAGGTGTTTTGTTACCTATAATCCTTAAGTAATTATCCCATATTTTCCCAGGGAAGATGAACTTTTTGAGTCTCTTAGTTTTAGCTCATATTTTCTAATATTTATTCATGGCTTTTAACGACCCATATGCGTTGGAATACAGATAATGACGATCCCTCCGTATCGAATGAAACGGCTCTAATTTATTCGATAAGTTTAGCCCAGCATTGCATCCTCTTCAATCTTATGATTTCAAAATAAGTTTTAGAAGCATTTCTGTCACGATTTTTATTTTTTCCTAACAAGTTTTAACGAATCGAACCACCCTGCATTGAACCTTTTCAATGTTTCTAAGGAGACCCGTTTTCCACGGATCCCAGGCACTGCACGCATATTCTAATTCGGGTCTCGCGAGAGCATGGCCGCTATGTCCCGTGACCTTATTCACTCCCGCCAACAATGCATCACACGAATCCCACTAAGTATTTACTTTCTCGCAGATTTTTCGAATGTGGGGACCCCATGATACGTAAGTCGTCCGTCAAAGTTGCGCATGGATGTTTTACTAAGGCAACCACTTCTAAATCAACCTAAGCAAGTTGGTACACAAACCTGTGTATCTTTTCAAAAAATTCACCGTCGACTATTTGTCATGATTTAATTCCAACCATCATTTTGTGAACCATTACGAAATATCATCGAGGTCCGTAGACAGTAATAAGCGATCCTTATCTCCAGGCGTTTCTCGGCAAATCACTGTATCATCCGCGAGCATCCCTATCTTACATGCTTCTCACTTCGTGGCTCAAATCGTTTACAGAAATCGAGAAAAGAAAGGGCTCCATCACACTTCCTTGAGGTACACTAGAGATCACTCGTACGCTCTCAGGAAAAGCCCCCTCGATGACAACTCGCTGCTTCCCTTCCGACAGGCAGTCTTTCACCCAATATACTCTTATCTCACTCATTTTTGCTGGCAAGCTTTCATTTATAAATCAGTTAGCCTCGAGGAACATAGTCAAATTATTATCTAAAATCTAGGAAAATTTCATTTACTAATGAAACCTAGCGTGTCTTAAAGCTGACTGAATTCATGTATGCACCTCATGAAATGTTTACTGTCAATTATTTGTTCTGTTCACTCAATTTGACGTATTCTAAGTTGCTTAATTTGTTCCATCTATATTACAAGTAACGGTCTTTTCCTCTATTTTTTTCATTAAAGTCATCGCTGTACAGTTTATTATATTTAATATTCTGGAATAAGACTCTTCAGATTTTTATCGGGTCTTATTTTTCTTCCGTGACTGAAGTTTCGATAAGCAACTCGTCTACCATCCGGGCGTTGAAGGCGAAGGGCGCTGTGAGGATTATGCCCGAGCTATCCATCGAAACGTCGGCCATGAGGAACCTGACCCGATGGAGAACCCAAGAAATCTTCACCCAAATTATTCACCATGGGAGCACCAATAATCATCCTTTCTGTTAAACACTGACCCTCATTCCTCGAAACGTTCCGATGCTGGTTTAAATCGCTCGACTGTAGCCCCCAATCACATGCCTGCCATTAAGTATTTCTACCCGTGTCTGCTTTAATTTGTAATCAGAATAGTGTTCTTCAAGGGACTTAACATTGGAGAGGAAATAATGGAGACTTGAAAATAGAAGGGCACGAGGAGCGGTGGTGGGTTGTATTTAGCTATCTTTGGATTTAAATGTCAAATAATGGATGAGTTTGTACTTTTTTGGCCGCGTTCCCCCGTCATAATTGTGGACCATGACCACCTTCTAGCTCTCGCCGTCCAAGCAAGGAGCGGAGGGACAAATGCACTTTGAGGTGCTGGTGTCATTTCTAAATGATGAAGGATCTCTCAAGTTATAAGTTCCACGAGGGTTACTTATCCATTAGGTAAAGAGACAATCAACGGTAATGCAAAGAGAGTGGATGCGAGAGTCTTTCCTCGACCCACACCGAATAGCCCCTCCAATAGCACGGAGGGAAATGTAGCCTCGAGAATGCGAGTGAGAAACTCTCCCCGTTTCCTTAAACACTCTGTCTCTTTCTGTCCCGGGGAAGCTTCGGTATCAATTTGAAGCGGTCGTATGCCGCGATCCTGGCTGGGGAGAGGGGACGCCGGGGGGGGGGGGATCTCTTCCGCCATTGTCCTCCATCTTCCCTCCTTTCATTTAGCCTCCTGCCCGCTTCCTCTCATCGCCTTCTCCCTTGCCTCCACTTCTCAAATTCCCTCCACTCGCCCCCCCGCTACCACTCGTCAGAACCCTCGCTGAAACGTCCCCATCGCTGCCCCCCCTGCTCCCATTCCCTCGCCCTCCCCCCCCCCTCGTGCATTCAGGCGTCTTCCTCCCCCGCCCTTTTTAACTCTCTCGCTGCGCTTCAACGACTCCGGTCCCCTCCCCCCCCCCCCGAAAAAACTCCACGATCCGCCTCCGTTTCGTGAGCCGCCGCTCCTCTTCACCTCCCCCCTCCACAGCTTTTCCCCCCGTATTCCATCCACCACCTCCCCCCACCCACGCCACTTTTCATTTTCTTCGTAGGGTGAAGAGGGGGAGAGGGAGTGGGAGGGGGGAATGGGGCGTGGGTGGGACTGCACTTCACGTGGGTCTGCTGGAGGGGGTAGTGGGTAGCGGCAGTAATTGTAGCAGTAGGTAACATCAGGAGTGTAGCTTGCATTCGCTTGGCTGCCTTTTGATTCTACGTCACCCTCCTCCCAAACCCTCTCTCTCTCGGCCCCTTCCCCTCGCTCTCAGAGGAGCGCACACCTATAAACTTCCTTGTGGGCATAATATGCGACCGGATGCTCTCCACATCGGATGTTTGTGGGATTTATTTTGACTAACTTTTGCTATCGGTTCCGATTGCAAATCCGCGAGAGGGCGCGTGGCAGAGAGGTGGTGATATTAACTATTGTGTTTGTATGCATGCCGCCAGAAGGCTCTCGCCAATCTCATTTGCTTCTCCCTGAAAAGCATCCAATTGGCTCGGGAAGTTGCCCGCATCACCTTCTCCTTTCTCTTTCTCTCCCCCCCCCCCTTTGTCCCCCGTGTTTCATCTGTCCACCTCCACCGTCTAACTTGCTCTTCCCCATCTTTTTCTTTCCACTTCAGACGAACATCGAGGAGGGTTCCAGGCGTGAGCAGCGCACTCCCATCGGACGCGTCGCCCCGGAGGAGGGCGACCGATACACCTCGGGAGGCGCCTCCTTCGCCGATCCGGCGGTCGTCTGCGCCCACCACCGTCGCTCGGGGCGAGAAGGCTTAGCGGAGGCTTCGCGGAGGGACCCCGGAGGGCGGCCGCACGATTGAAGCGGGGAGGGAGACGCGATTGGAGCGCGGATCGTGTGAGGCCGAAGGTGGATGGATTCTGCACCGCCCGTCTAGAAGATAGGCGTGGGCTCGTGACTCGGGGAAAGGGAATTCCCATTGTGCTTGCATCATCGGTCGGTGCCGCCTCTTTGCCGCGAGGGTAAGACGCCCACTCTGGACGGACCCCATGTGATGTGCCAAGGAGTGGGTGGAAGAAGAGGAGTGGTGGTCCGTCAGGGCGGAAGTTGTCCGATCGCCTTTTGTTTCGCCCCTCATGAAGTCACGGGCGGTCACGACGAGAGGATGAAAGGTCGCGGTGACCTTCGCTGCTCTTTCGGACTGTTCCTGTTGTTTTGATTTTTCATTTTTTCGTGAGGAAGTTAGGCCCGTGGGCAGAGAGACTACAAGTTCTCTTTTTCCGTTTCCAGCCTAAGACTGCGCTTTTTTCCTTCTAGTCGTATTGGCGACCTTAAGTTTTGGAATTTTCTTGCCAGTTTTTTCTGTTCGAGGTGAAATCAGTTACTTCCCCTTCTCTCATTAGAGATACAGAATTGTGGCGGTTCGGTTCTAGTTATAAATGCCCTGGAGGTAATATGCAGTTACCTGTTGGGAAGATGAATAATATCAGTGACAAAATATATTCATTGTGTAATTTATGATTGACCCTAGTTCTGCGAATATCTTTTAGCGTATGGATTACTACCCGTTGAATTTGTGAAATTGGAACTTACTACGATCGTCGAATATTTAGAGTTTCCACTTAAGAGTGAAGTTTTTTAAGTGACTGTGGTTCCGTTGAAGAAACTTTGACGACTAACATTGAAGACACCTGAATACCCAAGAGCCGGAAATAGAACCCTCGGTAAGTGTCAACATTCATTATTTTTACACTCATGTGTAGAGGGACTGAAAATATGCTAAATACTCGCGTGAAAATTCACATGAAAATATTAATGCTAATATCTTTAAGCGTTGTCAAAACCATGGGAAATCTTTCAATGACTTAGTAATGGCTGAGCGTAATAGGGAAGAAAATACAGGTGTAAGGTAAGAGTCGTTCATACCCATGGTAAACTTCGGAAAATGCCATTTCGAATTTGCATTATCGTGAATAAAAGGCCAACATTTCAAATATCTTCCAATATTTTCAACTTTACTATATGCATGGAATATTTGTTGCTAGTAGATTCACAATATTCGTTCTTTTCCGTCGAATATGTCAAATTTAATTGAAACAAATTAAAATCTTAGGCGGAGACGTTTCTTAGCTCTATCAAAATGTTTCAAAGAAAGAATAACATCTTTTATTTTACCTTCCGTGAAGATTTATATTGCAGGAAGCATTCGATAGTAATCTTTCGAATCGGTTATGATTGAGTCTCATTAGATGTTCCTAATTACATGGCTGCAAGAAAAACCATTATTTCATTATCTATTTTCTCTATACTTAAAATATCGTTTACGCATGATACGTTAGTGAAACAAGTGGTGCGACCGTTTCGCCGATAGTTCGACATCAGGATATATTTCGGATGTCCTGCATTTTCTCTTCGTGTGTTCGGCATGTCTACCGAATAAGAACTAAATCAGAAAAGAAATAATTCCATTGCGAACAAACGCAGCTTTTCAATTCGTCGCCACAGTAATTTTCCATTATCATTTTGGAAAGCGATTGGCATTCGCTTTCTAAAATGATAATGGTAACTTACTGTGGCGACGAATTGAAAAGCTGCGCGCGACAGTGGACAGTACGAAGTGTACCTCCGAATACGAGCACATGATAATAATTCAAGATGTTTATAAAAAATCTCATTCTCTACTGCCTTACGGACTAACCAAAAAAATCTGATAAGAATTATAATCCTGTTGTATCTTTGTCTTAGTCTTGGCGTACTTTCATATTAAGAAAAGATTATAAAAAAACTGTCTATATTTAAGTAATAAATGAGTTTAACTACCTTATATTTAAAAATCGCGAATGAGAGGTTTCGTTTAATTCATCCGAGCGACGATTACTCTATAAAAAGAAGTGTTTTTGAATGCTTCATGCAATCCTTGCTTTAATATGAATATTTACGAACGTTTCTGAGGCTACCGAATATAACTTCCATTTGAGTTGAAATATGTAATGGTCACTCTAGACACCCTCAGACTCCTTCATACGTATAACTCGTGAAGCCTCAGAAGTATTTTAAAGGGGTTTCCACTAAAATTACAACTGTTCATGCACGGGACCGAAGGTGGGCACTTTGCTCACGACCCTAATTTCACGTAAATTAAAAAAACCTCAGGAGGTGGGGCGGAACTGTTGCATTCATTCCATTTATCAAAAGCATTTCATTTATGCATCATCGAGGCATTGCCGATTGAATGGGATGGAAGTTCCGGAGTTACTCTTTCAACGATGTTCAAAGAGAAATAAATAGTGAGTTATGCGTTCTGCGACCGCGATAGATTAAATTTAAGCATTTTCAGCCTTTCTCTCCCGCCTCCCCCCATCGAACCCCTCGACCCTCTTCGCTCCACCAAAAACCCCCTCCCCACCTACAATTCCTCTCTCGCTCTTGCCCCACCCTTTTTTTACGCATGTTACTCTTTGTTACTTCCTCTATTCTGCAGAAGTATTCTGTGCGTTACGTATAACTTTTTGTATCTGCTGAAAGTACTCCACCATCACCTTTCTTGACACAGGCATCTCACTTCACAAGAACAAATTTAAATTCCATAACTCTGTGGAAAAGTACGAGTCTTTCTTTTTAGTATGGATATTAAATACTTCCACGAAGTGAAGCCTGAAAAAATAGAATATATCCAAATAATAGTGTTTACAAGTTTTATTTATTAGCGGAGAAGAGTATTATTACAAGCAAAATAAAGAGAACTAACGAGTTTACATAATAATATTTGGACTAATTTCAGACGTCCATTTCATTTGTGGGTCACATCAGAAAGAGAATTTAGAAATGGTGGCTGCCGAGGTGACCAATCCTCTTCCGTTCTCTCAGTTGGTCGTCCAAAAGGTAGAGGATATCACGTACTGAAAACAGGGGTACCTAGAAATGCTGTCTCACGCCGGAGATTATCATTTACCGTTAGGCATGCATACCTGAGAACCTGAAACCACCTTCCGCACACCCCTGTGACGGTTTAAACGACGGGTAAGATGGCATAGAAGCCTTTACAATTCAACTGCATATCAATGACCCACAAAGGTATCGGGTATTGGCATTTTGGCTGCGGCGATCGTGCTTTTAAAAATTGCGTTATTTTAATTCTGCAAATCACGGTGAAATGTAAAGGTCTCCAAATTAAAATTTGGGATCGACATTATCAGAATTTTGTAAAATGTATTGTAATATGAGACATATTCGTACTTGAAATTAACCGAGCCCTTTTCTACTACTCTCCATCTGACTCTTCTGGATAAACTCTGGGATTGCTGGAGTGTGTGAGTGGGCATAGGGAACCACTGGAGATCGTAGGATTTTGCCAATTTGACTCGATGGCGACCATTGCGCACTCACTCCCGAGAATTGATATATTTTAGTAAAATCGCATGAGCTCACTCCATGAGCACATTTGACGGATAGAACTAACTCACTACGTTTCACCATATGTCATGCCAACAAATGAGCTGTTGACTTCGAGTTGTAAACAGGAAATTGTTTCACCATGTGTCATTTGACTTGTAATTGAGTGAATGGGGTCTTTAGGTATTACCTTCGTGCACTATAAATTAATGGTCTGAATAACTTTTCCCTGAATCACAAATCTCCTCAATTTTCTCATATATAAATGTATAAATAAGAATAAGTATTCATATATAATTATATAGAGAACATGATAGTTCAGTTGGTATAATGCTGGGCTACTGGCCTAAGGGCCCAGGTTCGATTTGAGATTACCTCTCTGGGCACCATCACCTTAGCCAAAACTGTATGATTTCTCGAATGTTGGGCCAAGTGTACAATTTATGCATGTGGCAGGCAAATTAAAGTGTGTCATTTACTAAAGTGAACGGGAATGTAACACCTGACAATGGTTTAGGTGCGGAACACTGTTGTGGGCAAAGGGGAAAAATGGTTGGACGAGTGTGGAAGGGAAAGGGGTTGTTCAAATGCATGTTGATGGATGGCAAATCACTCGATCGAGGAAGAGATGTTTGAGAAAAGGAAATGGCAAGGGAAGATGTTGGGGATTAATTGGAATTTAAACAATAGTGTAGTGGACAAAAGCATTTGGATAATTGAAATTATTTGAGAGAGAAATGCATAGACGAGAGAAATTAAATTGACGAAAATTTTCATCATGGATTTGGTCATGTAAATATAATTTGAAAATGTACAAGAGGCTTGTGAAGAATTTGAAAAGTAATTCCTACCAGCCGTTGAATGTAGAACAATAACCAATTAATAGATTTGGTATTTATTTACGAAATGTTTAGAGTGAACGTGGAGAACTATATTTTAATTTAACTGTCTGTACTATATCACGCAGCGGTGAATAGCAGAAAATCATTTGTAGACTCGTGTTTAGCTCAATATTTGACGATAAATAAATGACAATGTTGTTCTACTATTTGAAAATTACCTGTATCCAAAAATGAAATCGCAGTTGAAATGGATGTATTAATTTACAATATTTCCAATTAACTCTATTAATTTTACAAACCCTTGTTTAATTTCAGTTGGCATTTCAGCTAGGTGTATTGTGCTCATATTCGCTGATAGAGAGAGAATAGCTAAATATTCCATTATTGATAATAATCATCAAACCAATGCTGCGTAACACAATTCCTTGAGATGCAAAATGAAAATTATGATTATATTGTTGCTTAAGATATTCTACACTTTCCCAACCCCTTCGTTTTAAGTATGCCATGTCTACTTATCCAGAATCATAGTAATCATAGTAATCTTCATACATTCTTGAAACGAGGAGTTAATTCAAAAGTTTGGTTTGAGAACACACGTCTGAGAAACCTCTAGCAGTGTATCCAACTCGGTTAAATATTTGATTTTTAGAACCTGGGGGATGGCTGTAATTTTTCTTAATGTGATTCCTGATGGTTTTAAACACAAGGGACCAAATAGAATTCGAAAAATTCAAAATAGCTACACATTTCACAGCAATACCCTGAGTGTTAAAAAGTTTATTATAAGTCGACATAATATTTTTTCCTCGATGCAACTCTTCGAATAGATTTTCCATAAAACATTTTGGATGATTTAAAAAATTGTTTATAATTAGGGAACATTTATTTCACTTGGCGTAGAGTTTATAATATCAAAGAGATAAATGGTTTTACGTTAGTTACTTTTAACTCTTCACGCAAAAGTGAGTGTAATTAATATAAAAATGACCTCTTGCGGATAATGTACACCGTTTTTAGCAAAGGCCATCATCTTATTAATCAAAATCCGAACGGAATGTATGCTTGATAGGTACGCTTTGAGGGAAAGGAATTTGAGGTTTCCTAGCGATAAACCCTTGTAAGGAATAAATATTTTCTTGAATTTAAATTATATTTACCTTTGCTGCGTTGGTTACTAAATAAAGTAATTTACTAAACTATCAGATTACTGAAGAATTCTGCATGTCCGGGTTTTCACCGCGTTGTTGTTTGAAGCCGACAACAGTTTCGCCGAAGTTTCATCCGGCGTCTTCAGGTCGAAGATGAGGGACTCAGATTTTGGCCGTCCTTATATAGGTGGTCCCGTCCAAGTGCTGCTCTCTGATTGGTCCTTTTTCGGAGGACTCTCTTCCACGCGTTGTGGAGATGGTAGCCTTCATCTCTATTGAAATTCGCCGGGTTTTTGGCTATCTCAATAGCTTCTCTGATTAGGCGTGGGTAATATCTACTTTCTTTACTTATGATTGTAGCGTCATGGAATAGAATATCATGGCCGGGTTCACTCCATTTATGCTCGGAGATGGCCGAGAGGTGAAACTGTTTGTTCGTAGTAGCCCGGAGGTGTTCTTTCATCCGAACTTTCATAGCTCGGCATGTTTCCCCGATGTAGGCTTTCCCACATGAACACGGTACTTGATAGACCCCTTCGTATAGGTCTTTCGAGATTTTGTCCTTCGGTCCGGGGAGCGCGTCCGCTATTTTCTTGGTGCAGTTGAATCTTGTCACCACGTCGTGCTTTTTAAGGATTCTGGCTATCTTCTCGGATGTTCCGGATACGAAGGGGATAGTCGCGTATGCCTTTGGGTCCGGTTCCGTCTGCTTGATTGACTTGTCAGAATCTCGTCTTCGCCTTTCTTCCCTGGCGGTCCTTTTTAGGACCATATCGTTCCGATAGCCGTTTTGTTTTAGTGCTCTCAGGAGATGTTTCTTTTCAGTCAGCAAAGAATCGGCGTCAGAGATTTCATACGCTCTGTGAACTAGTGTGTCCACCAAAGATGTCTTTTGGAGCGGATGGTGGTGAGAGGTTGCGTTTAGATAACGGTCGGTGTGCGTCTTCTTTCTGTAAACAGCATGTCCCAGCTTCCCACAACTCTTCTTTTTGACTAAGACGTCCAGGAAAGGTAGTTGGTTGTCCTTTTCTACTTCCATCGTAAATTTGATGGAATGATGTTGTGAGTTGAGAAATTGAAGAAATTTCTGAAGTTCTGTTGCGCCGTGCTGCCAGATGACGAAAGTATCATCCACATATCTTAACCACATCCTAGGTTTTTTCTCGTACTGATTAAGGATCTTTTCTTCAAAATGCTCCATGAACAGGTTAGCCACTACCGGAGACAGCGGCGAACCCATGGCTGCACCCTCTGTCTGCTCGTAGAATTCGTTCCACAAAAAATAAGCATTCGTGAGGCAATGCTCCACCAGTGTGGGGAAGTCTTCCGGAATGCCGTTGGTGGTTAGGCCTCTGATGATCTCCACCGATTCCTTAATCGGGATGTTAGTGAACAGTGAAACAACATCGAAGCTCACCAATAATTCGTTGCTGTCCATTGTGATCTTTTTCAGGATGTCGATGAAATGCCCGGAGTTTTTCACGAATGACGATGTTTTTGCGATGACGAGCCTCACGAATGCTTATTTTTTGTGGAACGAATTCTACGAGCAGACAGAGGGTGCAGCCATGGGTTCGCCGCTGTCTCCGGTAGTGGCTAACCTGTTCATGGAGCATTTTGAAGAAAAGATCCTTAATCAGTACGAGAAAAAACCTAGGATGTGGTTAAGATATGTGGATGATACTTTCGTCATCTGGCAGCACGGCGCAACAGAACTTCAGAAATTTCTTCAATTTCTCAACTCACAACATCATTCCATCAAATTTACGATGGAAGTAGAAAAGGACAACCAACTACCTTTCCTGGACGTCTTAGTCAAAAAGAAGAGTTGTGGGAAGCTGGGACATGCTGTTTACAGAAAGAAGACGCACACCGACCGTTATCTAAACGCAACCTCTCACCACCATCCGCTCCAAAAGACATCTTTGGTGGACACACTAGTTCACAGAGCGTATGAAATCTCTGACGCCGATTCTTTGCTGACTGAAAAGAAACATCTCCTGAGAGCACTAAAACAAAACGGCTATCGGAACGATATGGTCCTAAAAAGGACCGCCAGGGAAGAAAGGCGAAGACGAGATTCTGACAAGTCAATCAAGCAGACGGAACCGGACCCAAAGGCATACGCGACTATCCCCTTCGTATCCGGAACATCCGAGAAGATAGCCAGAATCCTTAAAAAGCACGACGTGGTGACAAGATTCAACTGCACCAAGAAAATAGCGGACGCGCTCCCCGGACCGAAGGACAAAATCTCGAAAGACCTATACGAAGGGGTCTATCAAGTACCGTGTTCATGTGGGAAAGCCTACATCGGGGAAACATGCCGAGCTATGAAAGTTCGGATGAAAGAACACCTCCGGGCTACTACGAACAAACAGTTTCACCTCTCGGCCATCTCCGAGCATAAATGGAGTGAACCCGGCCATGATATTCTATTCCATGACGCTACAATCATAAGTAAAGAAAGTAGATATTACCCACGCCTAATCAGAGAAGCTATTGAGATAGCCAAAAACCCGGCGAATTTCAATAGAGATGAAGGCTACCATCTCCACAACGCGTGGAAGAGAGTCCTCCGAAAAAGGACCAATCAGAGAGCAGCACTTGGACGGGACCACCTATATAAGGACGGCCAAAATCTGAGTCCCTCATCTTCGACCTGAAGACGCCGGATGAAACTTCGGCGAAACTGTTGTCGGCTTCAAACAACAACGCGGTGAAAACCCGGACATGCAGAATTCTTCAAGCCACCGCCGCGAAAATCTACGCAGCCATATCAGATTACTCCCTCACTCCTGTTGCTGCCTTTCCTCTGATCCGAGAATTATCATATTTCTGCTTGAAAACATCGAAAGAGAAGACGTGAGAGAGAAAGGAGGGTGTGCAGAAGGAGGGGGGTCGGGGGGAGGGGGGTTAAAAAGGAAGCTAGGCAAGGGGGAGAGGGTTGGGGGTAGAAAATGAAGGCGGGAGTGTGGGTGGGACCAAAGTCGTCGCTCTGCATGTATCGACCGGTGAATTAAACCCCAATCCTCGGCTCTTTCGGGGCCATCAAATTACTCCAGGAATGACCCATAAACGGATCTTTAAACCTCACCTCCTCCCCACTAACTGGTGCCTCGGGCAAAAATCGACGAACTTGATGAAACCAGTCACATCGTAAACGCACCACTCCGAGGGAACTCCCAACTTCTTCTTCTCGGAGATTCGAGATCACCCGGACTCTCCTTTCTCGTCAATTCCCCTCCCTCCATCTCCTTATTTACGATATATTCTGCAAGTATTTCACGATTTAGATGGAAGAAAAGAGATCAAATATGCATATTTACGTATCAGTGAGAATCAATGATTGGTTAATTCAATCGAAACACGTCAAAGTGGTTGAAACTCGGCATATTTAAAGCATTGCTTTGAAAAGCCGGCATTAAGATATCAAGGGAACAAAAGCTACTTTCGAGTAACGCCTGTAACCAGTGATAACATTACGCGACCGTAAAAATGCTCTTCTCGATGAACCTGTCCGCCCTAAACTCATCGGATCGTAAACATTTCGGTTTAAGCGTAAATGTTTGATCGGAATTGCAGCAGGTATGTGGCCGTTCTTCTATCTCAGGAAGAAAGCTTGTCACTAGATGTATTTTGACGATTTAAAAAAGTTATTGCAGGAATTGTAATATGTTAGAATGACTATTTGGCGATATTTCCCATAACCAAGGTTTCATACAATTTTCGTAACTAATTAAATGAGTATAGTTATCTAAAAGGGCCTGTTACGGTTGTCATATTCAATATTTTCACTCTGTGACGGCAATTATGACACTGATAGTGTAATCCGCATCGGTTAATCGTGAAGAATAAAGGGTAAATTCTGAAGAGCTTCAGGACAGTTGACTAAAGCCTTAGATCGTATAGTTTGATATTACACCTGTGTCCCGATGAACGGATAACTGCTTGGAATCCGATTCGAATCAAGATTTCAAATTTTAAACATTGTGTTTGAAGGGCGCGATTGAGTTGGGGTTCGGCGGGCGACGTATGAGTGACTCTGACCCCTGCGCACAGGTTCACTTGTCTAAGACGGTACTACAGGAAGGAAGGATTCCTAAGGATGATTTCACGTTTCCATGTACGTAATACTATTTCAGGCTGATGGAAATGGATGGGCATCTCAATTATGAATGGAGATATGGGACGGAAGTCTTGTCATGCACAATGAGATGATGAGGTCCAAACGCAAAAGGCCCGGCATTACTCAAATATATATCTTTCAAGTGTTCTGGGCAGAGAAATAAATCGGAGGGAGAGACTGGAAATTCAAAAAATATTAGCGAAACGTGTCTCAATCTTTTTTCGTTCCATAGTTCTCAAATATCCTCAGCAAGTACTTCGGACGCGGGGCAGTTGACGCGAGAAGAAATCCATTTGTTTGATTGGATTTTTTGAATTCCAGTTCAAACTTTATTTGCGATCTCGTCGTCCATATGTATATAAGAGACAAGAGGCGATTTAGTGAATAAACTGCGGGCTTTTTCATTATGCCCGCTTGACCTTTATGAAAGGGAGGTCTCCCAATAATCTTTCGATTCGCAATTTTTATGACGTAAATGAAAAATAGTCCGAGGAAGTCTTTCAGATTTCCTCATGTCTCGAAAAAAAGGCACTCTAAATTATAGTCCGTCATCCATCATTTGGTTGTGTTTTTTCTTTGGCAAAAACTATTTCCTAACTCACTCTTTGTTTGATATTTTTAATTATTTTCAGAAATTAGAATGAATTCTCTTTTTTTACTGCGTATTAGTTTTCGGATTCAAGTTTAATACTTAGCATCAGTTGTTAAATGATTAACAGTGGAATATTAAATATATAAGCATTTTAGAGTTAATTAATCTTCTCCTTGATTATTATCCAAATTATATGTTTCATTCTTAGAGTGTAAATTATTTTCGTATTGGTCAGAGACATCTTTCAGCTGCCACTATGTCATTTTATTTGTTGTTGCAAAAATCATTCTTTGTTTAGGTAGATTATATTTTAATAAATTTCAAAGCTGTATTTATATATTGTACATTATGTGCTGGAAAGTACAAATATTTAATCTTAGTTTTCATCACTTTTAGTGTACTTAGAGACAGAGGATCCATTAAACGAGCGTGTGGCCGTGAATGCAAGAACCAGGTGGAAAGCGTGTAAGGCATAAGGGAGAGGGAAGGTGTTTAAGCGATGAGGAAGAGTGAAAGAAAACATTCACTTAAAATCCCCGAAAATACTTTAATGGCGGTGCACCCACATATACGAGTTAGCGGCAAACTTATTTTTAAACAAGTGTTCATTTTATCCTTTACTGAAGTTCTCGAGTGTATTCAATAGGAGGGTATAACAATTAACCGCAACCGCTTAACGATACATCACTACCCCACCGACAGGTTGTGCAGAACTGGAAAGTGCGAATGGGAAAATTCTTTCAGCCCACGTCCATGTAACCTGTGGTCCCTACACTTGACGCCGAGCAGAAAATGTGCCCCCCTGCTATTGACAGCGGGCCGCATGGGACATCTCTCCCTCGGAGAAGGATGTGGGGTAAAAAGGGGGAGCTTAAAAGTAACACGTTTGCAGTTAGAGTGCTTGAGCAAGCGCTATGCTGGAAGTATTTCAGTTCTACGCGGTCATGCGGGATGAGATTTACCAAAAAAAAACAGATGAGCTTAGTGTAAAATGCGTGCGAACTGGTAATACTCTGGGCGTTGTGGGTGGTAAGTGGCATTCTTATTGGCTTCAGTCACTATCCCGTAATGCCCGTGAGGAGAATAAGTCCTCGAGTCCTGGCGTCCATTCCTCGAATTTTACTTTCATGATCCCAGCGACCGTAAAATATTAGTTTTGATTGATGAGACCTCTGAGCTGAAGCATGCGGCTCTGAATTTATTTAATGAGTTTAGCCCAGCGTTAATTCGTCTTCGTTCCAATGATCCTCAGCTTTATTCTAGATTTATTTCTGTGACGGTTTAAGTTTCTGCGTGACAGTTTTTATAGAATCGGACCGCTCTGTTTTGACCCTCATCAATTTCCCGAATGAGGTATTTTCCAGTCGGATCCCATACACTGCATGCGTATTCTAAAGGGGGACTCACAAGAGTATGGAGGCAACCTTTTTTGAACTTATATTGACTCCTGCCAACATTGCGTCTAATGAATTCCAATTTTTGCCCCAACTTTCCCCCACAAATGAATTCCAGTTTTTGCCCTAATTTTTTTGCCCCTGCATTTCACGTGTGCGAGTGGCACATGATAAGTTGCCACTTATATTTACACCTAGGTATTTCACCGTATCAACCACTTTTAGATTTAATTTAGACATTCAATTTGTTTCATCTCATTTTAAAGTAGAAGAATGTAGACGCAATGAGAAAATTGCCTGCAATGATATTAATTATGAATGAAAAATATCCTTCATGTAATAAAGAGTACTTATCGTTTGTTGGAAATGATGTTGTTGATTTGGAATATTGCTATTTAACTCTCTGGGATAGAGAGAGAATAATAACAAAGTAAACCGTGGCAGGATAGAGTTTTCGTAAATGTCACGATTTTGGAATCACGGAGATAAATGTTCCAATTACTAAGGTTGAATAACAATGCATGTGGATTGCCGTCGTTAAAGCAGTGAATTTAATGTACTCAATAAAGGAGTTTAAAAATCAAAGATATGCAGCAAGGCATGATGAATTAATGTGATAGCCTAATGAAAATGCAGTACTTTTCTTTCCAATGATCTTCCACGATATAAGTGCTATACACACGTGCATGAAGGTATACTAAGTATTTCATAGTTTAGTTCCCTGAATGCCGTAAAGAAATTATTAAAATTCCACTCGTGCATATCTTTTCATTAGAGGTTATTCAGCCAGCAGTGCAAATATGACTCGCCAAATAATCGCCGTGCTCGGTCAATCTAGAATGAATACATTTCCGAATGAATCTATCGAGCCATTTCCCCGGCTTGTATATGACGCCCATCTTCGTGTTCCTCATGCAGTCTCTGAACCAGCTCCCGTCGCAATGGCGTACGTAGGTGCTCATATTTACATGCTTGCATCCATATTTTTCCGACCAGAACCTGTTGTCGAGGGCCAAACTCGTAACGAGAGTTGGCTTGGGGGCTAAGTGCGCGCCGCTCTAAGATTAGAGGAGATGCACGAAAACCCTTTGGCAGGCATAACACGGGATAGCATTCGCGGGAAAACAGGCGCTCCGCCTTAACAAGTCCTGGCAGTTCGTAAATGGAGTGCAAGAGTCGGGGACCGAGGCGCGGCGTTACTGCAGGCGAGGGAGGAATGGAGTGATGTGGGAGCGGGGGTGGGAGGAGAAATAAAGAACGCAAATAGGCTGAGGGGGATGAAGGGAGGGGGAGTGTTTCGAGGGGGCGAAGGGAGGCTGGGGCGGATGAACCGCGGAGAGAGAGAGCGCTATCCCGTCGCGCGTAAGAAGCAGCAGCCAAGGGCTACGATAAAGGGGAGGAGAAGGGCGGGGGAGGGGATGAAGGGGTGTGGGGGGGGGGGGCCGATGGGGTGTGAGGGGGGGGATGGGGTTGAGCGAAGCAAGTGGATTCGGAGGTCGGGGTGGGTAAAGGAAATGCGAGGAGGCCAAGTTGGAGAGGCAAGAAAATTGAAGGAGAGGGGGGTTAGGTTCGGGTGAAAGAGTTTCTTACAAAGAGGCCCCAAATGTGGGAAGACGTTAAAATGCCCGAGTATTAATGGAGTAGTGGTAGTTCCCGGGAATGTTGGGGAGGTCATTAAGGAAGTCGAGAGATTATTAAGAGGAGGCGAAAGTAAGAGGTAACGACAAGTTTGTGGGAGGCATAGATGATGAAGACTTGTACTTTGGGTGTTGTTAGTGGGAGACATAGGATGCGGGGAGTGAGTGGGGGGGTGGGGGTGGAATGAGAGCACGGCCCTTGTCCGCCCCTTCCCCCGCACCACCATCTTACATGCGCACCGTGAAGTGGAGATGGGAACGAGTCAGGTGATCAGTTCAGCGGAGAACGACTCTCTGCGAGCGCATGCACCGGGAGAATTCTCGCCCGTGCACCGCAAGGATGCGAGGGAGGCACGCGCCTCCTTAAATAGTTAAATCACTCTTCTGCCCGGAGAGGTCGCTGCTGGGAGTCGTGGAGTGTCTTAATTTTGAGTTCCCCGTCGTCTGACGAGGGAGAGATATCGGCTCCCGACTCTCTCTCTCTCTCCCCCGATGCCCACGCGTGTTATCGTACTTGAGTCAGATGTTGCTCCCAGGCTTGTTGGACGGACGGGCACCATTCTAACCCCCTTGGCGCCCCCTCCCTCCCCGCTTTGCACTCGCCTCGTCGTCGAATCAGGGCCGCCCGCGCAGTTGCATTTCTCTCTCTCTCTCTCGAGTTGTCTTTCCATTCTCTCTCTCGCTCGGCGAACTGCGCCTGCTATTCTCGAGAGTCGAGAGGGTTTGTGCAGGACGGGGGAAGGTCGAGGGGCTGCTGGGGGGAGGTGGGGTCGGAGGAGGGTGGCTCTCCGCCTGCGCTGGGCTTGAAGAGTGGAAGGTAGACGAGGGTGTGGAAGAGGAGCTGCTCTTGGAACACGACCAACTTCTTGGCGAAAGTTTAAAAATAAGATCCCACCCGTTTTTTTCAAACCTTTTTACCTTCCCTCCTGCTGTCCACCCACTCCCCCCCCCTCGACCACCCCTGGCTGAATCGGAAGGGGGGTGGGGGCGACGAGGAGCCCCCTCCACATCCGACTCTCCGTTCCGCCGTGTTTGGCCGTTATAATGGTCTTGGACATTCGTTCGGTTCCCTGATTGTGTTACGCCGTGAATTTGGCGTGCTTGAGGGTGGGAGCCCTCGTCGTGAATTTGGCGTAGCTTCGAATTTTTACAATGTTCGGGTAATGTTCATGATGGCACAGGTCTAAAATGTTCCCGTCATTTAGGCCAAGGGCGTGAGATAAATCCGCCCACACCGGCGCATGTTTCCCCTGCATTCAATCCCACTAAATACCACCGACTCTAAGAGCACTGCGGATGGCGAAGCCTTAAAATGTTCCCTGTGCTGGATGAGGACGCAAGTCAGGAAGCGCTGAGTGTCACGGGGTGTGCATTACGATGATTAACAACACGCGATAATTACTCAAGCAGTCCTCTTTAGACCAGATACGAAATAGTGTCAAATGTTCATGATGCTTGGTTCCCACCCCAGACTACAACTCATTTGCAACTCTGGCAGCTCCTTATCCTTTCTATATTTGGTTCGTTGTCATTTTTCCAGCGGAGGTCTCCAATTTTGACCTGTTTCATTTGTTTTCTAAAACGTCAAGAGCTGTTTTGAATGAAAATATTCTTCCTTTCCACGCCCCGAGTCTTCGCAACTCGCAGTCGACTAATCTTCTACCACACTTGATATGCATGCTGTTGGCATGACAGCTTAAAAATATTTAAATTTCCTTTAAAAACTCCCAAGGAGAAGGTTTGCCTGGCTCCACTTCGTGACGGCATCCTCGGCGAGGGACGATTATTCATTTACTTCAGATGTTCTCGCTTAAAAGGATGAGAAGAGGCTCAATAGGACGACCCAACATTGTGCCACTCACCCTTCAATTTGCTAAAGAAACGGGAGAGGTCAATCCAATGTGTTCCCAGTATAAATTTGGACCTTATAGTGTGCTATAGTAGCTTTTTATTGATTCTCCATCGGTGTGATTTTTATTATGATATTGGGCGCGAGCGTTGCGATGCTCTCTCTGTGTTTGCACGACTATGTACGTATTTCCAGTGATATAGAGTGCATGTATTTCCCCTCCTTCTAACCCTTTAAATACACTTCCTCTCCCTTATCCTCTCCCTTATCCTTTACCCTTTCCACCCACCTGGTGCTGGCTTCCTCTGACACCCAACTTTCGGGGGGGGATCGCCTGGTATTTATGTGGATGTAGACCGTATCATGACCAAAATGAAAATGTGTGTTAAGCCTTATTGATATTTAGGTGAATATGCTGAGGGTAGGATTCCGAAATAATCTATCAGTTGAAACTTCATTTGGACGAGTAAGTAGTATGGATACCAATTAGCACCGTTGTAGGCTATCGTATAAATGTAGATGAAGTGAATCATGTCGTGAATTCATGTGACATTATTTGTATTTATAAGTGAGTTCTCTTGACCGCCTGACTCTAATATTGAACTCCTTCGAATTCTCCGAGCCAAAATATCAGCCTGCAGAATGAAACATAGCAATAGTATAATTGTTGCAGCCGGATATTCAATTCTACCATGGATTAATTAGGACAATCACTTGTTAGACATGAGCGCTAAGAATCGAGAGTCATGCGACGCGATTCTTAGTATATTCGCCACGCGTTCGTTAGAGCAACTAGTAAAAATACCAGCGTGTGAAAAAGTACGCTCGGCATTTTTGCTACTTTAACTCATGAAGTAGCGCATTTCAGCTAGCGATCATAAAGATATCTTCGTGGAAATGCACAGGAGACTCGCGAAAGTAAACAATAGAAAAGCGTAAGGATATCGTAATCATGTGGACTTTTAATGGTATTCGAAATACACTGCAGAAACTAGCTGAATTCAGCATCAAGTCCAACAAGAAGGATACCTAAATTTTGTTCCCAAATATCTCACCCGGCGTACTAGAGCAATACGTCCCTTTCGAACTCAAAAGCGACGATAGAGAGCCGAGATGGTCCAGCGGAGAATAAGGATCGGGGTTAAGGCGGCAAAGAATATCGAACACTAAACTTAGAAATAGTATGGATGGCCAGGACGCTGAAAGAATTTGTCTCAGGGCCGACTTAAAGAATAGTAAGTGAAAGCGAAGAAGGTAACGCGTAGAGCCCTGCCTAATTTCAAATGCACGTTTTTAGGCGAATATTTGCGCTAAGACCCAACATCATTTTGGTGAGAGACTTTTATAGTTGATTTTGAGGAAACGGTCGAATGTACATTCTCTTAAGGTAGCGAATGGTAAAATCGTAGCAAACATTGTAAATAAAGCCAGCTTTTTAAATAAGTATTTTCAGTGCGTCTACCGAGACAATATTAATGAAACAATTGCGTCAATTGTAGTGCCTGGCAACAGTATTGTGGACGATAATTTCAAAGGAACAAGTAGCCAAACGGATTCGAATCCTAAGGCACATAAAAACCTCGGACACAGCAAAAACAAAGCTTAACTACGAAAAAACTATCAGCCGATGAAACGAACGGCGAACAATATCCGCGAACACATCCATTCAGGTACCTAAGGCCAGCGAAACATCAACTCTTGCGAGCGTGCTTCCGGTTAGACTAGCAGGGTTCGATATAGATGTATATGAATGCGTTGATGACAGCGACAAATAATTGCTTCGTAATATATTTGGAATTTTATATTTATAATTTTGATTGTATTCAAAAATAATTTTACGAAATTTGGAAAGAATTTGCTAGAACTATCCTCGCACCTATATTTCAAAATAAAGTACATTTATCCTGGAACGTGGCACTTAAACTTTAAATAAAAATTCCTCGCGTGGTAAAATTTTTACAGCCTTTTCTAAGAATTCAATGTATCAATCAAAAAAGTATACTTTTTCCGTGACTAATGGTGAATTGGATTGTTCCAAACTACACCAAACTCAGGTGATCAAGGAAAGGAGTAAGGACATCGTAATAGGGAAGAATTCGTGCTTCTGCAGTTCGGTCTCATCATGGCTTACCATGCCGTGGATGTCTGAATTTAATTTCACTATTCAGTAGCTAATGAAAGAAAAATATTCTTCTGCTGCAAATGTTCTTGTTGATTATTGATATCGAGGTACTCATATCATCGCATTTTGAAGCGCATCGTCCATCGCATCTCAAAATAATATACATTAAAGACATTTTTGTATTCCTCACTTCAAAATCAGTTACTATTCTTCATAGTCATTACTATATTTGCCTTAAAAAATTAAACGAATTATATTTTATGTGGTAGTCAATGTGAGTGTAATATTGGCTGTTTTGTGGCCGCATACCTGTACTCCTTGTGTGTTTTTTCTCATGGCGACACCATAACTCAATCTATGCCTTTGTCTATTTGCTGAAGGCTCTATCTGTTAACCTAAATTATCATAACCTTATTGAAGTATTTATCTCTCACTCGTCAATAAAGGCTACTGAAGGCTTAAAGTTTGAGAAGTTTACTAAGATATTTGTTTTCTAATAAAAATAACTTAAATTCCAGTAGGTATTAATCTCGTGGGATAATCGTTTATGCTTTTATTTGTGAGTCACGTTTTGCAATTTATATCAAATAAGACAAATGATATAATATTTTTATTCTCAAAGTTTAAATTTCACAAACCAAGCTAAATTGCGTGATTAAACTTGTTTAATTTTGAGATAAAATATTTATGAATTTATTTATTCTCGCTTTATTAACTTTTTAGTAATCAAGAAATGTGCACATAGGCATGCTTTAATTCAAAAGTTTCAGATTTTTTTCATTTTTTGACATCTTATGTATAAGTCAATGAAAATAGCATAGCTCCAATGGGGTGAAATTCTCTTGTTATTATAAAAATAGGAATGCTAAGAAGCCATTCGCCGGGCTATGGACCATTTCTAATAATTATCAAGATTCCATTTGTGCCAGATGATACAGGGAAATAATTAATTTAGCCAAATAAATGATTTAACGTTATGGCACGGGGTTAACGCAGAGCGGAACCCTTAACGCATTCGTTATATGTTAACTGCTTAAATGTCACGGACGGATAAGGACAAAATTATAGCTGCGTTCCACCGAAATTCATGGATCAGTGATGTGCTATTCTTGGCTGAGCGATTAAGTCGGTCTCTTTTGGCCGAGTTAAGGAAATTTAGAATCAAGTGAATGCCATTCCGCCGAATAAGTGTTAGAGAGAAAGACGGGGAGAGGACACGTATCTCCCGCGAACCGATAACCTGGAAACCGGAAGGTTGCGAGCAATTCCGTCTTCTGAAGTAGTTTAAATCCATCGGGACATAAATCGTGGATTATTTTATTTTTTCGGAGTCGGATTTTCCAGTTGCTTCCCTGGCACATGCGCGAATTCGACAAAAAATCAAGACGGACAGGGAGTGGTAGGTGAAGGAGAATAAGAAAAGGAATATCGTTTCTTTTCGTTTTTTTTGCTCTTTATGCTCTGACCCCATAAAGAATACGTCTCCCCATTTCCCTTGCTCTTGAAAAAAAGAGGGAAGAATTACAGGGGGGCGACTGTAGACTTAGGGTAGGGGCGGAATAAACTTTCCGCGGAGCGTCTTCCGGAACCCTTGGTGCGTTAAGGACGGAAGGCAGGGTACGAGAGTGGTGCGCGCACTTGTGATGCTTCAAACTCGAGCCGAGCCCGCCTCCCTCCCTCCCTCTCCCCGCCGCCCGTGCGTGCCCCCTTCGCTCCCGTTTCCGACCACCCTCCCGGAGCTTCCCCATGGCATCCGCATCTCCAGAGGAGACGCCCTCCTCCCCGATAAATCCACTCGACGCCGTGACTCACGGGAGACATTGGCTCGATGGCCATTGAGAAGAGGAGAGGGTAGAAAGAATTGAGGGTGACTCTCCACCGACTGAAGGGAAGCCTTCAAACTCCCCGAGGGAAAAAAGAGCCGCGTTGGCCGTGCGCGGATCCCACCCATGTGCGACCGTGAAGAGAACCGCCCTTCGCCTTAATGCTCGCCGATATTGCTTCGTCGCTGTTTTTGGCGATCCTCCTCTCGCCCCCTGGTTTTTCGGGAAAATCCCGTGTGAACATTTTTTTCGATGATTTTTCCATACGTGAGTGTTTCCCTTTATTTATGATTCAGTTTAAAGAAATAAATTAAGAATTTATCGGCGATGTGTGGCGGTTTTCAAGCTGGAACTCGTCTCTGGAACCGCTAATAGGACGTGGGATTCCCTTTGCCGTCCACTCAACTTGCTGGTCGTTTCGTGTCACTAATTTCTAATTGTCCACACAAAAAATTAGGCTTCATAATAAATTCCTTGCTTAAGCATTTTTCAAATGATTTAGATAAACTCACGAGTTTCATAAATATTTAAACTAGAGGTACCTTTTCAGTAATTTTCAAATCTTCGGAATATATCCATACTAAATAGAAAGAAAGACTCGTACTTTTCCACAGATTTTATTATACGGTACAACGCGTTTCACCGACTAGCGGCATCATCAGGTACAAATTTGCAAAACAGACAGAGCGAGAATATATACCCTCAGGACAGAGTGGGGTATAATAAAATCTGTGGAAAAGTACAAGTCTTTCTTTCTTTTTAGTATGGATATTAAATACTTCCACGAAGTGAAGCCGGAAACAATAGAATATCATCGGAATATACTTACGCCAACTTTGTATTTAATCAGCTTAATATTTTAATCCTCACTTCTACGAAACGACTTTCTGTAACCAATTTTATGCGTTAAAAATAAATAATTTGAAATTAATATGCATGATATTATTATTATTAATAATTACGTTGCAATTAGGCAATTATCCAGGTGGCTACGGTCAATTGATCAATGATCACTCTTACAACGAACATACATATATATAAACCGTCATTGACAGTATTAATACTCCAGAAGAAATTCAAGGTCTCACCCAAATTTACAGAAACTATTCAAACTGATCTCTGTTTAATCGGTTCCCGTAACCAGCAACGGATTCTGATTTCGAAATTTCCATGTGAACCGGGATTCATGGCTAAACCTTCAGGCGGACGAAAGTTTTTGCTCGACAAATTTTCTCCATGGTGATATACTCGACTTTCCCTCTCCACGGTAAATACTTTTTTTTACTCCGAATGACTCCTCCGAATCTCATCTCCTCCTATGCTCCCCTTCAACTTGCGAAGCCGTTGAACACGACGAGTAGTCGCCCTCGGTTCAAGAATGAGGTCACGTAAACTGGTGAGCGCGGGTTCGTCGGAGCAGTGTAAGTTCTCACGGGCACGGTTTATTATTGCCCGCACGCGTGTTAGGGAGAAGGCAAGAAAGAGGCTGGAGAGGGCCAGGAGGACCACCGACCCGACCCCTCGGTCTCCTAACGCGGGTCGGACGGCTCGAGCAGGGATGCACTAAAAGTTACGCCAGCTCCTTTGTTTGCGCTCGCGATCGGCAAATCACTGAGCCCGATTGCTAAGGACGTAGGCTTTTTCTTACTTGAACCGCCGCGTCAAAATTCTGAAATTAGAGTATAATCACAGTTTACAAACTTCTATAGTTACCTTTTTGTTGCAAAATTAGGTATCTAGTCCACTCGCGGGGAACCATTCAATTTAAGTATTACTTTTTTATTTTTTGAATTTGAAGTACCTTTGTATGCACATTAACATATGCCTCGAAAATTGCCTTTTAATATAAAAATAAATACATATAAGTTATAACAATTAGCACTAGTGGACACAGACAAAAACACACAGCAACACACAAAAAAGAGACTCCCTATTTTTCGAATTTTCGGTGGTCGTGGCCACCGTCATCAAGGAAGAGAGGAACAGAACTCAGTTCAGTTATATATATAAATAAATATATATATAAATATATATATACATATATATACATACATATATATATACATATATATATACATATATATATATACATATATACATACATACATATATATATACATACATACATACATACATATATGTATATATATATACATACGAGGGTCATCCGGAAAGTAGTACCCGTTCGTGCCGCATGAAGTGCTGACGACGCGAGTAGCCGCTGGACGAGGTCAGATAGCTTCAGTGGCTTGTCTGCCTTCTCTGAGCCAAGTTGCGTGACGCTAGCATTGCCTGTGTTGTTTCTGTGATTGTTTACAATGTTTAAAAAATTGAGAACGCCGCCAGTTGTGAAGTGAGGGCAGTGATTAAATTCCTCAATGCAAGAAACGTTCGCCCATGTGATATTCATCGCCAATTAAAGGAGGTGTATGGAGACAATGTAATGGACGAGTCGTCTGTTCGGCGGTGGTGTCGCAACTTCAACATGGGGAGGGGGAACACACACGACGATGAGCGTTCGGGGAGACCGTCTGTCATTACAGACCAACTGGTGAGCTCAGTTGACGAATTCGTGAGGAACGATCGGCGCGTCACAATTGATGACATCTGTGAGCATTTTCCCAATGTTTCTCGAACAATTGTTCTTGAAATTGTTAAACACCATCTGCATTATGCAAAAATTTGTGCAAGATGGGTCCCTCGCGTATCTCAATGAGCTGGCGGCGAAGGACTATGCAGCAGGAATACAGAAACTTGTCACACGTTATGACAAATGCCTAATTTGCTTGGAGATTATGTTGAGAAGTAGTTTAAAGTATCCTCTTTCAAATAAAATTTTTTATGTTTGTTAATATTTACTTTTGTGTCTTTATTTCACGAACGGGTACTACTTTCCGGATGACCCTGTATATCTATATTTTTTTTTTTAGGTAATCTACCGGTCAAGGTAGGTTTTTGGATGGACACAACTACCAAACAAATATTTTATTACTCCTAACAAAACACAAAATCCATCATCCTACTCTATATCAGGTCCCTCTTCATCTCTGAGTACTTTCTTCCTCCCTTCATCCCGTCCAACATCCCTATCCTGTTCCTTCCCTTTCCTCTTTTGCCCAACATTCTACCCTCTATCACAGTCTTCAACAACCCACTGCCGGTCAACACCCCCTTCATCCACTTTTCCTGCCTCCATAGGATTGCTCCCAACAAACCCCTCTCTTCGCCCACCATACCAAGTACTTCCTCATTTGTTTTCTTCTCTGTCCATTTCACCTTCTCCATTCTTCTCCACACCCACATTTCAAAAGCCTCCAGTCTACGTCTATCCTCCTGCTTCAATGACCACGTTTCCGCGCCGTACATAGCTACGCTCCATATCAAAGTTTTTACGAGTCTTTTCTTAACATCCTTACTCAAAGTCCCCGTCATCAACTCCCTCCTCCTTGTGAAAGCCTCTTTGCCTAGCGCAATTCTTCTCCTTACGTCCCTACTACTTTGACCGTGTTGGTCCAAAACACTACCGAGATACGTAAACTGTTCTACCTGCTCTAGTTTTTGCCCTCCTATTTTAATTTTAAGCTTGGCCTTTTTCTTTCGAGAAAATCGCATAACCTTTGTTTTATTAATATTGATTCTCATCCCATACCTGTCGCACTGAATTTCCAATTCACTCAGCAATGCTTGCAGCCCCTTGACTGACTGACAAACTAAAGCTTGGTCATCAGCAAACCTAACTGATTTTACGAATCCCCCGCCCACTTTCATTCCTACCTCGAGTTCTTCCCATGCCTCTTTGATCATTTCTTCTGCATACAGGTTGAACAGCAACGGTGATAATGGGCAACCCTGCCTTACACCCCTTCCTAACACTGCCCATCCTGACTCCCCGTTTCCCACCCGCACCTGAGCAGTCTGAGACATGTACAGGTTGCGGATTAGCCTCCTTTCCCTCCAATCTATTCCTGTTTTCTGCAATATACTCATTAGTTTTTCCCAATTCACTCTATCAAATGCTTTTTCGAAATCTACGAAACAGGCAAATACCTCCTGGTTGTGTTCTATATTCCTCTCGATTAATAATCTCATTACTGCAATGGCATCACGCGTACCTCTCCCCTTCCTAAACCCAAACTGATCATCCCCTAAGTAATCATTTGCCCTACTCTCTATCCTTTTGTTTATGATCCTGAGAACAACTTTAGCTGCGTGGGATATCAAACTAATTGTCCTATAGTCCTCACATGACGTGGCCTTTACCTTTTTCGGAATAGGAACTAAAACTGCTCTCACAAAGTCTTCCGGCCAGATTCCCTCCACATAAATGCTACGGATCAGCCCATATAGCCTCTTCCTCCCACATTTTCCTAAGCATTTTAAAAGTTCCACGGGAATGTTATCTACCCCCACGGCCTTATTTAGTTTCATCTCCCTTAATGCCCTTTCTATCTCATGGTCTAGTATGCCTGGACCTAAGCTGTCTTCCTCTACGTCATTTTCTTTTTCAATGTCTAACTTTGTTGGTCTGAGTTCTTTACTATACAGTTCTTCTATATACTCCTTCCATCTCTCTTGGATCTTTCCTGCGTCAACTATTACCTTACCCGCCTTATCTCTAACTCTTAGCGTAGCTCTTCCTTTCTTACTTCCCGATAACGATTTAACTTTGCTGTACAGCGCACCGATTTCACCCTTCCTCTGCAGACTTTCCATATCCTCGCACTGCGTCTTCCACCATGCTTCTTTTGCTTTATTTGTTGCCCGCCTCAATTTATTGTTCAATTCTTTGTACTTCATTTTACCTAATTCTGTATTTACATTCTTTCATTTTCTCCTCTAATCCATCTTTGGAATCATCTCATCCGTGATCCATGGTTTCCTAATCCTTTTCGCTTTAACAGTTCAAATGGTGTCTTTTGCGCCTTTCGATAACCCTTTCTTAATACTTTCCCATTTTTCTTCGATAGTACTTAGCTCTTTACCATCCTCCATGATTTCCTCTACAGCCTGTTTGTATTCCTTCTTTGTCAATCCATTTAATTCTTCTGCATTCCATTTTCTAACCCGCCGTCCCTGCCTTATCTTTTTGAAACGGACGCTAAATTTCGAAACGACTAAATTGTGGTCATAGTCCGCATCCGCTCCCGGGAAGCTGTGCGAATTTATCACACTGTTCCTAAACCTGTGATTAACCAGGATATAATCTAGCTGATAACTTTCTGAGTCACCTGGAATTTTCCATGTATACTTGCGTCTTTGTGGTGTCTAAACCAAGTGTTGGTGATGACTAACCCCTGTCTCCTGCAGAACTCAACTGCTTTCTCCCCGCGGTCATTCCTCGTGCCTAAACCGTAGTCCCCCACCTCATCACCATCTCTTCCTTCGCTTACCGTTGCATTCCAATCCCCCATCACTATCAAATGTTTCCCTGCAGGAACACACGCGATTATGTCCTCTAACTGATCGTATAACCTATTGACCTCTTCTTCCTTATGGTTGCTCGGTGGCATGTATACCTGAATAATAACCAAGTTCGTCGGTTCTGCTTTTACCTCTACTAGTAATAATCTATTCGTTACCTGCTCTATGTTGACTACGCTTCTTCCTACCTCTTCATTTAAAACTATGGAAACCCCTCGTTGGCTCTCGTCCCCGCCGCTGTATATTATTCTATACTTATCACTCCAGTAATCCCCGCTATCCTTCCATCTCACCTCGCAAAGACCTAAAATATCTATATTTCCCCTTTCCATCTCTCGCTTAACATTCTCCAATTTCCCTGTCCTCATCATTGTCTTAACATTCAACGTTCATATTCTAACTAATTTGTTCTTCTTCTCCTGCGTCTTCTGTCCTGCTGCTGCCAGTTTTCCCTTGCAAGGGTTTCGTGGGATGACGATCGCGGAAGCCTTTCCTACCCCGCTGCCGCCACGACACACGGCCGATTGGGCCGAGCCCCGTAGTTGCCAGGACTCAAAATCTCTTTATAGTCCATCATTTAAATCTTGGGAATGATAATTGAGGTGGTTTCCCGTTGCCTTCCTCAATAGTGTTTTTAACGTGACACCATCACTTACTGGCCGCCCCACTGGGGTCAGACGCCATTGCAGCCGCCTCACTGAGGAACAGACGCTGCGTGGACTACCTTTCGTCTGGCTCCTAACCTTCGACCTATCTGGCATGGGTGACCCTACCAGGAGCAATTTTTATTACTCCCGCCAGCACAGCTCTAGGGGTCATCGGAACGCACAAGCCCTTCCACCACGTCAAGGTTGTAGTCCGGGGAGGGATATATCTATATATATATATATATATATATATATATATATATATATATATATATATATATATATATATATATATATTTTTTGTGCGACAGGTATGGGATGAGAATCAATATTAATAAAACAAAGGTTATGCGATTCTCTAGAAATAAAAAGGCTAAGCTCAACATTAAAGTAGGAGGGCAAAAACTAGAGCAGTTAGAACAGTTTACGTATCTCGGTAGTGTTTTGGACCAACACGGTCAAAGTAGTAGGGACGTAAGGCGAAGAATTGCGCTAGGCAAAGAGGCTTTCACAAGGAGGAGGGAGTTGATGACAGGGACTTTGAGTAAGGATGTTAAGAAAAGACTCGTAAAAACTTTGATATGGAGCGTAACTATGTACGGCGTGGAAACGTGGTCATTGAAGCAGGAGGATAGACGTAGACTGGAGGCTTTTGAAATGTGGGTGTGGAGAAGAATGGAGAAGGTGAAATGGACAGTGAATTTTTCTCTTGCGCTCTTTTCTTCCAGTATCTTCGTGTTCCATCTGGGTTGTTGCGTCTCTTTCTTCATCTTCTCGTATCGCAGTCTGGTGTCCATGGTCATCAGGTTGTGATCGCTATTTATATCTGCGCCGGGGTAACTCTTACACTTCTTAACTTGGTTATTGTATCTCTTCCCGACTAGGATGTTGTCCTGGCATCTTACACGCGTATCTTCTTCTCGGATGTTGATGGAAGATAGTATTTGCCACTACCATGCTTTCTCGTTGTAGAATTCCATCAGTCTCTCTCCCGCGGCGTTTCGTTTCCCCAATCCGAACTGTCCCAGGCTCCTTCCCTCTCGCCCCTCGCCGACCACAGCGTTCCAATCTCCCATTACTGTGACGTTTTCGTTCCCTTCTACTGTTCCTAGAACCTCTTCCAGTTGTTCGTATACTTCCTCTATTTCCTCATGTGAATTGCTGGACGTCGGTATATGCACCTGTACTATCACTTCATCCGTAGGTTCTGCCTCTTTACTTTATTTTCAATATCCTTTCATTATATTGCCAGCAAAATATTATTTTCCTTGCCCATTTCTTCGTGAGTATGATGTCTACCCCTGCAATTTTCTGGTCGTCTCCCGATTATATCACCCTGTAGCCTTCGCTCCAGAGGTCGTTCGCCCCCATCCACTTAATTTCGCTCAATCCCCGGATGTCTATCCCCCGTCTATCCATCTCCATATTTGCATTTTCTCATTCCCACACACTTATAGCATTTCATGTCTCTATTCTGCATTTATCCACCTTGACTGATGTTCCCCACCCAGCAGTCTCCACCAGCAGATTCGATTGAGGGACTGTTTTGTCTCCGGAATATCGGAAAAGGAAATACTTTTTCTTCCACGTACATTTTATTATGCACGACCTAGGTTTCGACTAGGAAAGTCGTCATCAGATGCACCTTCATTCCACAGGCAGCAACCTTCGCCTCCGCAGGCTGACCCGCTACCACTGGTCTACCCCCATCACACTATTTCGATGCATATCCATCGTAAATTCATTCAAAATAATAGTTCATTTAGCACCATTGTGCAAAAATAACTTATTGAAAGTGAAGTTTGTAAAAATAAATTGTGAAAAATTTGATTCAGAAAATTCTGATGCTCAAGCGTTTTTCATCACGCTCTATCCAATAATCCCACCAAAATTATCAACTAATGCGAAGGGCTATGTGGAGAATGAAGTACCTACTTATGGAGAACAAGTGATTTATTCCGAATACAGGCATTTTTCATTCATAAACCTTTCATTTGATGTATGAGAACTTGTAAACCCAATTTATAGGAAGTTTCCAATGTGTTACACGTGAGCGTTGAACTTTATTTTTTAAACTCGAGTGCATTAATGAGCGTTGTTCGGAAACAAAAATGACGATCTAAAATGTTACTATTTTGCTACGACTGTCAAAAATAAAAATCCTTTGGGAACTCTTCTTTATCATTTTTTTGTATAAGCTTCATTCTCTTCACTCCCCTCCCTCCCACGTTCTACCCCCTCGCCTCTCCCACTCCCATTCGCGACCCCCGGGGGGCGTGGAGCCAGCCAGCCTCCGTCGTCAATGCCACCCGTGAACGGGAGGCGTTGTTCCTACTCTCACGAGGAAAGGAGTGGGGGGAATCGCAAAATATGAGTGCCTCCAGCGGATTTTCGAATCTCACACCCGAATGTATGTATGGCGATTATCGACATGCTTTTATCGAATCTCTCCTGATTCCAAAAGAGCACAATTGTAAATAGAGAAAATACTCGGTGATATTTTTCGACGGAAATCTCTCAAATGTCGCATGCCAGTCAGTTGCTAAAAAATTCGTTTTTCTGACACTGACGGGCATGTTTACTTATCCGTCTTTGGGAAAATCGAAAATAAATATCTCTGATGCAACTAAATGCTCGTTTTCGTTGTCTATTAAAACTAAAATTCTGGTTTGAAGTGATCTTAAAATTTTTGTTGGTATAAATTCATGTCAATTTAAAAATCAAAACTGGCTGGAGTAGCATTATGGCTTTGATAATTAGACAAAGATGATCACCAATCCTAGTTGATTTATGTGTGTGGGTGTGTATATATATATATATATATTTATATACGAGGGTCATCCGGAAAGTAGTACCCGTTCGTGCCGCATGAAGTGCTGACGACGCGAGTAGCCGCTGGACGAGGTCAGATAGCTTCAGTGGCTTGTCTGCCTTCTCTGAGCCAAGTTGCGTGACGCTAGCATTGCCTGTGTTGTTTCTGTGATTGTTTACAATGTTTAAAAAAATTGAGAACGCCGCCAGTTGTGAAGTGAGGGCAGTGATTAAATTCCTCAATGCAAGAAACGTTCGCCCATGTGATATTCATCGCCAATTAAAGGAGGTGTATGGAGACAATGTAATGGACGAGTCGTCTGTTCGGCGGTGGTGTCGCAACTTCAACATGGGGAGGGGGAACACACACGACGATGAGCGTTCGGAGAGACCGTCTGTCATTACAGACCAACTGGTGAGCTCAGTTGACGAATTCGTGAGGAACGATCGGCGCGTCACAATTGATGACATCTGTGAGCATTTTCCCAATGTTTCTCGAACAATTGTTCATGAAATTGTTAAACACCATCTGCATTATGCAAAAATTTGTGCAAGATGGGTCCCTCGCGTATCTCAATGAGCTGGCGGCGAAGGACTATGCAGCAGGAATACAGAAACTTGTCACACGTTATGACAAATGCCTTAATTTGCTTGGAGATTATGTTGAGAAGTAGTTTAAAGTATCCTCTTTCAAATAAAATTTTTTATGTTTGTTAATATTTACTTTTGTGTCTTTATTTCACGAACGGGTACTACTTTCCGGATGACCCTCGTGTATATATATATGCATACACATACCTATACATATTTATGTATATAAATATATATACACATATATTCGTACATATATATTGATTCATTTGTATTTATTTTATCCTCAGTCACAGTTCCTTATTTTTCTTGTTTGGTGGATTGATATTGATTTCCTTTTTCGCTATCTGAATAATCATCGGTCTTAGGGATTAATTCCCTTAGAATACCCTTCAGACCTGCAGTTGGATCATGTTGTTCAAATTTAGCTAACGGATAAATGTGAGAAATGATTTTAAAGATTTAGCAAAAAGTCATTGACAAGGCTAGTGGAAAGAAGGATAAGCAGTGGTGTTTTAGTAATTTACCTACTTTTAGGTGTGATCACTTATCACGAAAGTTACTTCGAACACGTTCTATTCCCAAATGTCAAATGTAGCAAATGATTTGACTCCGATTGAGAAGTCTTTCCTCTGCATTCAAGTCATGTCGCTTCGTTGGTGACGCAGATTGTATTGATTCCTAAGGAATGGAGAACTTTTTCTCCAATTCTTTTTTAATGTCCTACTTGAAGCTATACGGCCGTTCGAGAAATATTGTTACATTTTTCAGATAATTATTCAATATGAAAAATATCAGTTTGCTCTACCGTAGAAAATGCCAGTCGTTATAATTATGTATTTGTTAAATTATTAACATATAATTAGAGCCGTGACAAAGTTAGGAATACGAAAATAATTTTTGAGATGATTTCAGAATTTTTTCATCAAAATAAAAGCGTGGTCGATAAAAAGAAACAAAGGATTTTTAACTAGAATAGATGACTGAATGAAGACCAATGCATCAGAGAAGACAAACTTACAGGTAGATTAAGCCCGTAGATTTGAAATGAGTACTTACCAGAAATAGATGCATAAATTTCCACCAGCAAGTGAATATATAAGTAAAAGGGGAAAGAGTGGGAGAAACATGCAATAAGAATGGAATGAGCAGGAATAATAAATATAGCAAGGGCAGAAAAGATCAGATGAAAAATGTGAATAAGCATAAGCCGACGACTCATTGATGGTCTAGCGATCTCGTCAGGTTAAGGACATTAATCGTGCATAGCAGAGAGAAATACCTTGGAAGGATAGCCATGTACTTTGTTATTTCCAAATAACATTTCATGATATGATGTCTCAACCATTTATTTAATCCCTAGTTGCAATAGGGACACTTTTAGATAGTCGCAGGAAAATTTCTCGAGTAATGTTCGAGCAATTTGTCTCTCCAAGCAAACAAAATCTCATTTGAGACAGATTTTTCATGTTTTTTCTGGTTGTTTTGAATAACACCTTATGTCAATGGCAAATAATGAAAATCTAATATCGTTACCCATGAAGTGTTTTGTGCATTCTATAGTATGTGTAACGCTAGTTGAGTAAATTTAACGTATAGTCTTCCAGTTAATAGATTTAATACGGTGTTGAAATATAGTTGAAATACGCATCAATATTCCTCATGCATCGTTGGTAGCTGTCTGTTTTAATTCCTGACCATAAATAGAGCAAAGTCTGGACTATCCGATGTAATGTGAACCGTTGCCACTTCACAAAGTATAGAAGTCCGTTTATACAAAGGGTTCAGTGAAACATTAAATGTCGACGGGAAGAAAAACTTTTCCTGCTTTACCACTGTGCAAGATATGTTTATATTTTTCCAAAAATGATGCACACTTATATAAATAAACATAATATATCTCTTAACTTTCATTGAAGCACTTGCATTTATTGTTTAATGAAGTTTTCTCGGGTCTTCCACCGGGTCAGAGGTTCCATGTTGGCCGACGTTTCGATGCCCGACTCGTGCGTCCTCCTCAGGGACATCGGCCAACATGGAAACCCTGACCCGGTGGAGGACCCGAGAAAACTTCATCAAGCAAATATGCCGGAAAAGCACCAGGTCTTATTTATCGTTTAGTTGCGGCTCTCTAATCCAACGTTCACTTTGGAATTCCTAGGCAGTCACCGACGCGCAGAATTGAGGAAAGGCGAAAACTTTCACTACTGTCGTCATTTCGTGGCCTGCTAGCAGTTACAAATTCGATTGCGACCTGCGACATTGCTCAGCGATAGTCAATGCGTCCCTATGACTTGAAACTACATGACAACCGCTGAGTATCAACAGAATGGGACATTTTCAAGTTCCCACCATTCCGTGCATCCGTGTTGATCACCGACAGACGAATGGACATTACGGGTAAACCAAAATTGGGGATGGCTCTATACCGCAGTAAATCGGGAATCAGATGGTTTCGAGATTAGTCTAGTGCGATGAACACCCGTTTAGTTCCGAAGGCCGAAATCTTTAGCCAGGGTCCTCACCTTCTTCCTGCCTCTCCCCGTGCATCCAGCCGCCTCTCACGCGGGTCCCTTCGCCTCCGCGAGGCCTTCGTCGCCCCTCTCTCCGCGCCGGAGCGAGTGCGGCCCGTCCGTTGCGCACGTGCCGAAATAGGCCGGGCTCCCCACATCCGAGGCGCCGGGGTTCTTCCCCCCCCCTTCCTCTCTCTCGGGGGAGCGACTTTTTTAGCACTCTTCGGTAGCTTGGGCTCGCACCGTGAGCAGTGGTGCATTCGCGACGCCAGGGTCGCGCACGTCGTGGCGTCGGAGCTGTTTATTGCGAATTTACTCGTTGCGGGAATGATACATTTGCAGCGGAGGGCAATAAATACGGAATGCTCATTTGCCGTTTTCGTGAACCACCTCATGTCTTTCCCGAGCGTGCTCGCACTCGCAGCTGCCCTCATTTCCGTCATTTTTTTCCGTTTCTTCGGAATAAAATTTTCCGTTCGAGAAAGCCGTACTGCATTTCTCCTGAAATTACCGTCGTTCCGCTAACGTTAGCTCGTAAGATGCAAGAAAATCCGGAAGTAAGCGATCAATCCTATCTCCCCAGGTTAAAGGAGCACATTCAACCATTAAATAATTCATAGAATGCCATGAATGTACACGATTATTGACTTTAATATGCATTAAATCCTAATTTCCACCAGAGACGAGCATGCGAGTTGGGTTCGGCGTGGAGGTCTTAAAAGTTTACTGCTCTGAACGAACCTCGGCGCCTCGGACTCGGCATTATCAAAGTTAACAGAATTTGTGCAAATCAGAGTGGGTGGAGGTAGACTTTTGATGTGCAGAAATCGAAGAGAAAGAACTCGAACAGGAACAAAGAAATTATCTCATGCTACCGTGAACATTTGGACTGTTGTATCATTTTATTCAAAAGATCTTACTTAAGCCTGCCCATGTTTAAATAGGTCGTAAAAAGTGCCCATGGTGCGAGTATTTTCGTCTATTATGCCTTTATCTTAACGGTTTCTTCGTCACTCCTGATGAGCATGTGTTTTACTGAGAGGCATAACGCCATGCCAAACTTGTGTCCTTCCAGGGTATCTTCGTCTCAGGTCGGCCGCGAGTCTCTCCCATTTGCACAACTCACTCGATGGCAAAGTTTACAATCGTAATTTAAACTTATTAATTTGTTACTCATCGATTTCTTGTTATGGCAATTTTAAAAATTTCAATCCTTAGCCGCACAGTTTAATCAAACATCTAATTCTTTAATTAAATAAATAAAAATAATATGTTTCAAAGAAAATGCAGAAAATTTCCGAGTTTAAAGGGACGCCTCGAAAGCTTAATTGGCTAAAGCACTCGGACGGAAATTGAGAGTTCTGAGTTCGAATCCCGGTCAAGGCGAATTATTTTTACACTCTGAAATTGTTGCATTGAAAAATAATCGACTGAATAAAGGCGGATTCCAATCTCAGCCTCAAATATACTCATATACTGTACGATGTTACAAGTGAGAGTAATGACTCAATTGACAGTTGGGGGATCGAGATGGTGCGGGGGCTAACGTACTGGCTTCCCACCCTGAGGGCGCGGGTTCAAATCTCGGCGGTGTTGAATATCTTTCAGAGGTATCTCGATCCCTACTTGAGGTGCTTTGTGGAGGGCACTTTGAGAGAGTACGCCGTCCGTCGGATGGGACGTTAAACTGCGGACCCCTTGGCGCCTTTCGTAAAGAGCAGGCTAGTGCCGACGCCGGGTTTCTCTCCACCCTTCATCCTTTCCTGTCCATCCCCTATGGCGCAAATGACCTTAGCCGTCGGTCGCCTCCCCTTAAAACTACTACTACTCAATTGACAGTTTATCAATGCTGCAACTGTAGCGCCTAATACGTTAACGAGCTATCTCTAAATGAGTGGTGAATATTCTCTCTTCTTGTTGGTTAATTGGAATCATAATACCTATACCACCCCAAGTTTCTTTTGTTATATGCTAATATGCTTCGTTGTAAATGAAGCCTTTAAAGATTATTACCCTTTCCCGACGTTCTATTGCGCCCCGGTCCCCTTTGGTTGCTTAGTGCACGCACGCGAAGAAGATTAATCGAGAGAGCACCACCACTCGGGCGGAAAGGGCCGCGCGCCGGAATGCACCGTGGGCGCGGCTCGTTGGACGACTGCATCGCCCAAGGTCGTGCTTCCCTCCTTTTCAGCCTTGGATTTACTTCCTTATTACTCTCCCAGGCGCTTCATTTTTTTCACATAACGCAAAATTACCTTCATTGGAAACATTCACTTGTTCCTCGAGTTTAATCCCCCCAAAACAGCCTGTTTGATAGAAAAGAAAGGTTATGGGCTGCGTGCGCTGGTCGAAACGCGATGAGCACGTACGTGAGAAGTAAAGGAAACTGCTGAACGGATCTTCACCGCACCTATGAAATTACCTCCGTCGGCGATATCCTGACGATGACCCCCCCCCCTCTCTCTCTCTCTCTGTCTCTTAGGAGTAGTGATTGGTGCCCACTTCAACCCCGCGGCTGCGAAACGGGTCACTTCGACGTACCTAGGACTCGGGGTTTTCATCGATCCAGTCGTCGGCACCACCGGAAAACGTCACCATTTTATTATATTGCCTCTTTCCTTCTTCCTTCCATTCATCCGGTCTTTTTCTCTCCCCCTCCCTGCCACTCCGCATGTTTTCATGCTCCAAATGAGAATACTCGTTGTTTTATTCATCCATTTCGTGATTTCTCTCCCACTATGCCCTAGCACACTTCTCCGTTGCCTTCGCCCCCCCCCTACCTCCCTCCCTTCGTCCTCATCCCTGACCAACCACCCCTCTCGCCCCCCCCCCGGTCCCGCCACCCGCTCGTCGTGCTCCGCTCTTGTTTACTTATTTATAAGCACCTTCACGCCTCCCCTTCCTTATCCTCCGCCCGCACCTCTGCACCTGGTTACCCGGCATCAAAAACACGATTCCTTTTTACCCTCCCCTCGACGGTTCCACTCTCTGACCCTTCGCCTTCCTCCCCACCCCACACCCGCCGCCTCCAACTCACTTTCTCCCCTCCACACTTCACTCATTCTTTATCTCTTTCTTCTCTCCCTCACGCACACACAAACACATACCCACCCACACACTCCTATTTTATCCGCCTTAATTTTCGCGCCTTCTCTTTCCTTGTTTACTTCCTTTAAGGTCTTCTCTCCCCCCCCCATCCGCTCGCCCATGCACGCCTCCTCCCCCCCGCCCCCCATCCCTCCCCCCCGAATATCTTTCGCTCCCGGGGTTGGGTTTTTCAAGATTTATTCCCGACCTTTCTCTCTGGCACTCGCGGACGCCATATTGGAAACATTTCCTTCTCTTTTTCTTTCGCGTCGGTCGCGGAGCTCAAGAGAACGAGGTCACTGTGAAATTTCTGCTCTTTGCTGCATGTAATTTGAGAGAGAATGCTTTCATGAGGTACTTTGTAAATAATAGTTTCACATTTTTCCTTTGTCATTATTTGACGTGACTAGGTTTTTAAAATAATATTTTGGAAATAAAGCACCTAATAGCACCATTTGTTTTCGGAATATGTTAGATTTACATTATCCTTGGAGAATTCAGTGATTCATTGAAACGGCGTGTTATTTTATCTTTGGGTGACAGGTAATAATGCATTTCAAATTAAGAATTTTACGTAGGAATACGATATGCCTCGTATACTTAGGTAATTGAGTAAATACCATCCCAAATTTATCAGAGAGGCATTCAAATATTTTGTTTCACCATGAAATTTAGCATTTTCTTGGGAATTAGTTTTATAGCCACTGACTAGGCCCTAAAACCACCGTCGACTGTAATAATTTCAAACCTGAGATCGAAATGTATTGTACATCAAAATACATATTAGCAATGCTTACATACGTTGTAATAAAAATATACGAACTCGCTTGAATCCATGAAGAAAATACACTCCGAAGAGAAATAATATTTTCTTTGGTCCTCGGGAGTTTTTTAGGAAAAGCTCTACACACTTATGTAGGACTTAAAATTGCAGTCACGTAGGAAGAAAGATATTTTCAGAGCAAATGCAGTTATTTTGTAAAGGGAAGCCGCTCGAGGGCCGAGGAACCAATTAGAAATCTCTTGCTCAATTAAATTAATCAACAGGACTGTCCTCGTGCTGGGAGCTTCTTTGTCTGCATAGAGTTTCCCCATCGCACGAAGGTGGTGACCTCCACAGCCTCTCATTTGTCGCTTTCTCCAATGAACCTTGCGGTCAGCCTTCTCGCTTGTGCATCTCCCACTCATCCAGCCTCTCTAATCCACTCTTCCCCTCTGGACCCTCACCTCCATTTTCCCTTCTGCTTATCACCGGATTTCCTCCCGCCCCCAGCCTATCTCTCTCTCGGTGTCATTCCCCTCTTGCCACTAGGGAAAGACTCCATGTATGTTGTCACTACTGTAGTCCGCGTTGATAATTTTCATCAGCTTGAAATCATTTTTAAGTTACCATGTCAAAATTCCACAATTAAAGATAACATCACTGATATTGTTTCGATTTATTTGAGGAAATGTGATGGAGGAAGAATTTTAGCCTTCGAAATGCGGTATCGGGATGGTGCGGTGGCTAACGTAATGGCTTCCCACCCAGAGGGTACCGGTTCGAATCTCGAAGGCGAAAGATATTTTTCAGTGGAATGCCGATCCCTACTTGAGGAGCTTTATGGAGAGCACTTTGAGTAAGTACGCCGTCCGTCGAATTGGTCGTTAAACTTAGTCACCCCTTGGCGCCTTTCGTTATAAAAGTAGGCTTATATCCGACACCGGGTTTCTGTCCACCCTTCATCCAATCCTGTCCATCCTTAATGGGGAAATGTTGAAAATTAGTGTTATTGGAAAGACTGTGGTGGAAGGGAAAAGGCATGTAATAAATAATAACTATAATATAATAAATATAATATAATGACTAACATGTAATAAAGCGCTTCGCCCAGCGATTTATTTAGTTGATATGATGCGTCCAATCAGAATTTGAAATAGCGTATTTTAATACGCAGTAATTAGTGTGAGTATGCACTTCAATGTAATACTATATGTTTTAAAAATCTAATAGTTATTTAACCAAATGAGTTATAATTACGAATTGCTATAAATATATATTTTTTTCGAAAATGTAAATGCAATTGGAGTTTTAGATATACCTTTGGGTCAATGTATTTTGCCATTTGAATTCAAAGAGCTTGGCATCTGTATTGTTGAATCAATTTATCCTATGATCATAGCGGCAACGCTTCCAACATATCTATACAGTTGCACCAATAGTTTCCATTCCGTTCCCCTCTCCTGCGACCCACTCCCCCCCTCCCCATTTCCCCTCCCACCCATTTCCCCTCCCCCACCCTTTTCCCCTTCTCGGCACCCCCGTCACATCCCCTCGGCGCTCTCCCCCAATTCTGCCCTTCGCCAACCACTTAATTCCTTTCTTCCGCATGTGATGATAGGGTGCGTGGTGACCCCAACCACCACCGCTCTTTCATTCCAATAGTATGCAATCCTCCCCCGCTGACCTATTCATTGCTGCTCTCCGCGCCCGAGACAGGATATTATACGTAACCGATTTTGTCCACACCCCCAAGCTATTATTATTAGCCTTTAGATTGGACTTAAATCACTTGTCTCTCAATTGACAATGGAATTTCTTAAAGTAATCTGTCGAAATTTTGTCAGTATTTAAAGAGCACTCGATTCTTAGGTATGATTAGTTGTTGGCTACCGTTTTGGATGGAAATCCTGCTCCATACCCCAGGTTATATTACGGATCATAAAATCTGCGGAGAGTCGCTCTTGACTTTCCAACGGTCTTGTAGGAGAACATTTTCTGTTAGCTTGTGCGTGGCACATCCGAAAAGGAACGGCCGTTTTCTTACATTTAAGTATTGGCGGGTTAGAACAAAATTTTACGCATTCAACGCCATCTATTGATTGTTTCCGAAGCCACTTGAATTATTGTTTTGATTCAGGAGTCGTTTGTCTTTCGGTGAATGCAGATGACAATGTCCGCCAAAAAATCTTTGCTGCTCTCCCCAGTTGCGAGGTGCGTGCTATGATTATATTTTGGTGTGAAAAAGAATCAAAAAAGGGCCGAAATTCAGCGTGATTTCATGGAAATGCTGTAACAAAGAAGGGAAAGGTAAAACACTGGGATCCCATTGAATACTTCTTTTGTCTCAGGAAAGATTGTCATTTTAGAGTACTTCGTTGCTGCGTGAAAACCTTCATTTGACTTCATATCGTTCTCCTAATTAAATAACATGAAGGGTAATGCAATTTCGAATACAGAACAAGGTTACTTACTTTGCAGGAGTGAACTCATTGTGAAATATTTTATTTTATCTTTTACAAATAAAACTTGAATGATGAATTATTTAGCTGCGGAGGCGTAGGAAGCCATGACGCCAATAAATCGCAGAAGAAATATAGCGAACTAAAGTTCCTTTCGATGGAAGTTGATTGCATGTATCCCGAATTCGGTCGAACATTTAAAAACTAGCAACTATCAGAATAGGATAAGAAGTAGGAGACGACAAATGGGTGGATGTGAGAAACCTCATATTTTTAGATGGCTATTGCCGAGTGCATTAATTCCAAGAAAACTCTCGCAACAACAAGCGCGACAGCATTAGTCGACTCGAAGGTTAGTTTTGAAGCTAGCTAACGGGAAAATGAAAAGGGCATTAAATTCCTTCTGCAACAGCAAAACTTCCTAAAATTCAGTCAACGTTGACCCTTGTCCAAGATTGAAATTCTAACCCTTATTGGGTCAGCAAGGCAATCTGCATGTGACCCAACAACACTATAGCGTTTTGCAGGTGTTGAAAAGAATATACCCACGAGTACTATCTTGTGCTTTTGATCTTCCAACATTTATTGGAATTGCTTACATCCTTTGGCTTCCGCCATTTGCCCAGGGTTTCCGTTGATCATTTTCAAATAATAAAATTTGCGATGCTCAAGGATCAGAACGGTGGGAATTCAAGTGAGATTATATTGAGATGTATGAAGACGTTTGCCGCATTTACAATTCATATCGAACGATTGAGGTTGTCGTTTTGGTTACGACATTTCAAAAACAGGAGTTGGCTACAAGCTGAAGTGAAAGAAACTAAGCAAAGGATAGCATGCGATGAATTTTCATCTGACGTAATTGACTTCCCGCATTTGATTATCTCACATTAATGGTTGGTAAATATTTGATTTTAAATCTTTTTAACGTGTGGGCAAAGCGCAATTTCAAAATTGACTCCATCTGCTCCCTAGATTTGTTTTGTTATAAAAATAGTTTCTTAAAAGTATACCAAATTTATACCACAAATAGAAATTGACAGCATTAATTTATACTTTATTTTAACATTATTTTTGTCTATCTAAAATAAGAATCAATTTAGTTACTTGGACTATTTTAATTGAATAATTTGTTTCATTTATATTTTCCTTATTAATATAAATAATTGGGCCGACAATCCAAAACTTCTGGACATTATGTTGTTTGGCACCCGATTTTCCGGGTGTGAAAACATCTTGACGTGGATGAATCTCGAAAAGGTTTTCCATCTCTTCGCTATGTTTCCATCGCCCTTTTTTAATTAAACATTTCCTTTCGACATCCCCATTTTTACTAAGCACGCCACAGCCGGTTTGTTCCTCCCAACCTCACCAGTATTACACATACTCATCTCCATGCCTTCCTCTCCCTTCGCTGCGCCCTCGGAACATTAGGTTTTCACCGGCTGTTGATCAAAGCGCAAGGAGAGCCGTCGTGTTTCTTTGAGTCCTAATCGATAGGGTCGCGTGCGCACTTCCCTCTGAATCGATGGCTTCTTCTGTTAAGCAGGAGGGCGATCGGCAGTCGCTCTCCGTCCCCGTCCCCCTCCTCTGCATTTTCATCACGAATGAGAGAGGGTTTTCTACGTGAACGCAGTCGAACGGGTCTTCACATTTCGTGTCAAGTGTAGCTCGGAGGAACACTTCCCCCTGGTCACCTCTGCTCATCCCTGCTGACTGAACAGCCCTGCCCGGCACAATTCATCTCCTTCCTCCATGAGGTCACCACATTTATAAAAAATTCATTCACTTTACCGTTTGTGATCCGACGATTAGGCCACTCGACGCACAACTCTTGATTAAGACTAATAACTCTTCTCTCTAGCATGAAAATAATCTGCCTCTTGTCTGAGAAGCCGACTTAAAGGAAGTGACATTGAAAGACAGGACTTTTCCTTAAAGATCGTTTTGAAACAAGAAATCTTTTAGACATTAGTTCTGCTGTCTCGGGCAATGCTACACGCTTTGACGCATGTCGGCTGTTTTCATGATTTCAATGTAACTTACTCTTTTATGGTGGATATTGCTGGTTTATTTCTATTTTATCGTACGTTGTCGGTTTGAGTATTCCAAGCTAATATCTCATGAATTTGTTTTCTGTACTTGCATTGAACTTAATAACATTCTAGACTGGGCCATCATCATTCTACTTCTAACGGCTTTCCTTCACGTATGGATGTTTTTCTGCCCCGAATTTTGGCAGGTTTCTTTCTCTTCTTGTGCGGTGCCTTTCGGTTTAATGAGCCGCGAGAAGATACAACTATTAATCGGATTTTAACCGGTGCGATGAAGAAAACATGTATCAAATTTAAAATTTGATTATTTCAAGCGTTCTTTTTGACATTCGTTCTATTTTGTTTTGTGGATCGAAAATCTATTCCTTAATTTAGTGTAAGAAATCAAGATGTTCATTTTTGCTTCTTTTAAATCTCTGCTTTTGTTTAATATTAAGAAATTTGACCCAAAAATAGATTCGTATTGACTTACTACTTTCAACACTAATTTTAAAATGCAGTACTTTGTCGGAATAAATCTACATAGGAGTGGAATCATTGGTAAAGGATAATTGTTGAATGAAGCTACAGACAGAATGAACCCGAGTCCTTGCAGTTGCTTCGAAATTATTCGTGTAAGGAATTCACGTGAAATCAAAAGAGGTATATTGGTAAAGTCATATTGGTAAAGTCTCCGCCAGTCGGTGTCCAGCCCTAAAAAGTTATCTCTCTTTGAACCCATAGAAAACACCTCCCTATTCTAATTATTCCCAATTCCCTGAGCGATTCGTTCGCCACGCACTCATGTAGTCGCGGGCTCTCGACTTCCTTTGGCATCGATCAGTTCCCCACCCATTTGGTCTACCTTCTACAGTTAGTTGAAGATCTATGTATCCAATACTAGCTTTCAATATTTATCTTTATAGATTAGTTTTTATTGCATTTGTATGTCATCGGTTTCCATTACATTTCATAGTTTCTTGTTTCTTTCTTCTCCTTGCATATCTGTGATGCATAGAAGTTTATGAGTTTCCAACTTATAGTTTTATCCCACTAATTCCAATTAAAACCAAATACCTAGGCAAACATTAACTTTCGTGAGTGTAATTATAATGGCTCTCTTAAAAATTAATGCGTAAGCTTGAGTTGAGAGTTCAACAAGAACTATTTGACAATTAGTGATTGGGTCACGGGGTCCTTGGAGTTAAATCGCCTTCTATTTCGAGGATTTGTTTGCCGAGTGCCAATCTCGCCGATCATTTTTTCCATATGCTAAGGATCAAATTGGGTCCGTTTTTTTTTATTTAATCCTTTCTTGCATGTTTCGCTGTAGTCGAAATGAATACTACGGCTTTAAACTTTGGACAACTTTTCTCTTGATGAAAATTAGATTTACTTAACCTACTGTTTATTAGAGGAATGAAATTAATAGTTATTTTTGCAGATATTAGTCATGAAAACATTATGCATTGGAAAATTGAGATCTAGTGAGAGGTTTTTAACTGAATTAGGAAATTCCTTAATTTTACCCAATTATATTCCTTTATGTGAAATACCTTTGACCAGGCGAACATTTCTTTTGATTCATATTTTTGGTGAACTTTAAGGGCAGAGTTTGCAAAATAAATTAAAGACTACCTGATATTTAGGGGAGAATGGAAAATCGAGGGGTGTATAGGAAAAATAATTTGGAAATGTTCTCCGATAAGTCCAGTAGGATATAATGTAGAGGAGGTAAGCCTCTGAAATGTCCTTTAATAAGTTTTAAACTTATTCATAAATGCTGTAAAATGCTTTAAAAATATCTCATCCAAATAACCATTCATTGGACTGCACTCGCGGGCCATATTTCTAAAACGATGCAAATACTCGCACCTTGTGAACAGAGGTCAACTGAAGACAATTCTTAAGGAATGATCATGTTTTGCAGGAAGTTTCACTCGTGCGAAGTTATCGCAGTAAAGGTATTCCTTATCAACAACCTCTTTCTTGAAAAGTGGAAGCGTTGAATTCGAAGTCGTTTGCTTGTATGTGCAAGTCACTTCCATATCCTAACTCGTAACTACTTCACATTGAGTGGGGAAACTTTTTTTCGCCCCGAAGTTCTTATTTTACTTCTTGCCCTCTTCATAAACTGGGGCGCACATCAAAAGAAGCCTCTCTCGGCCCTTTGATTCAGCAGAGCGGAGTTGAGAGGTTGGTTACTCTGGGGAAGAAATTGCATTACGGCGCATTTTCGAGGAATGAGATAGAAAGATAAAGCGTTTAAAAGCTATCGTCTTAGCCTCCCCCCCCCCCGCTAACCCCGAAAACTTTGTGCTCGACCGGTCGATGGAGTTCGGCCATTGAATCGAGTGGGTGTAAAAAGGAATCCCGAGAATTTACTGGAGGTGGAGTGAATAAGAAGTAGGGAATGAGAGAGATGGAAATGGAGGTCTTGGTGTCCATTAGGAAAACTACTGTGGGGAAAGAATTTTGGACCCCAAGCTCAGTAGTCACCTGCATGAATTATTGATGCGCCCTTTTAAGAGCTATGCAGATCTCAGCAATAAGTACGAGTCCACCCGGTGACGCTGATTAGGTAAGTCTCCTTTCTCGTGGACAGGGCGGGCGGGATTGGGTCCGCCGGCGGCCTTTGAGCGCCGCAGTAATCGAAGCGATGCTAATGCGACGGACAGCGGTGTTTTCACATCTCCTCGGTAGGTGCTCTGGTGGCGAGGCAACGGCCGTTGGGGTTGGTTGATGGGACTCCTTAAGCCGTGTTGATGAGCTCTTCGACCGTGACACTGTGCTAGACTTCCGAAGAAATTCAGTGGTTAAATCGGTTGCAGCATGCCCGCTTTGATAACGGTTTCGTGTAATCCCCTTCCGTCTTTCAGTCTTGAATTTGTCATATTCCCCATCGCCGGCGAGAATCATCAATAAGGTACGATTAAAGGACATATTTTTGAAATTTTTTTGACCTAAAACTAAACGAGGACCTCTTAAAAAAATTGAAAAGGATATGCTGGATGCACTCGCTATTTCAAGTCGAGCCTATTGGAAACTGAATGATTTCAATTTGAATATTTGGTATGTACTGGAAATTTGAACCTTCTCTTATCCAACGTGATAAATACCATCGGGTTGGTTAATGTGCTTTTTTTGGGATAAATAAAAAAGAAACGTGAAAATTAATCCTCACAAGTAGGAATATAATGCCATCGAGGCAATTCACTTAGAATACGCAAGCCATATCATTTAAACCTCTGCCGTTAATATATACACGTGGCCTTTGTGATAGGAACCTCCGTGGTTAGCTGTTGGGGCCATTGGAAGTCATGGAATCGAATCATGTCTGGTAGATAAAACCTTGGTTAGGTTCCAGGGATTAGTTTCCGCTTAAGAAGCAGGGGAGACGGAAATTTGAGCGGATGCATGGCGGTGCGTGTGGGAAGGGGTGGCGGGAAAAACTGCCGCTTCGGACTTCGTATGGTGGAAGCCTTTTAACTTTTCTTACGAGGGTTTAGCGGGAGCTAGGGGTTAAGGGTGAACTTGATACTTCGGAAGCCATTCGAGGGCATTGGCTATTTAAAACTAACGAAAATGTTTGTGAAACTTGAATGAAAGTTGGCCAAAAAAAGAATTTAGAACTTTAAAGAGCCGTAAAAAATATCTGTACAGTGTATTTAAGGCAGTTTATTAGGCATTAATTGCGATATTACGTTGAAAATACATTTTAATGTGATTTCTCAAAGCTTTTCACTGCGATGCAATTACGTATTTTATACTTCCAAATGGCATTTCAATCGATAATTTTCGCGGAAAACAATGATTCATTTCAAATAATGAAGAGAAGAAAATAGTGTTATGAAACTTTTCACTGAAATTAAAGAAAGAGTACCTACGTCTCAATAAATTCTCCACACTCCTTTTGACTGTATATTATTCAGGTATGAATTGTAGATGCATTTAGGGATATCCTTTCACATGGTATATAGTGAGCAAGGCATATAGAGATTCAGGTAGGTGGTGCTGAAAATGCGAACATGTAAGTATGATAAAGGAAACCGTGAATGTCCACCATTAAAACGGGTCACGTAGTCTATTGCTGTTGAAGTATAACTTTCAAGGCCATTAGCATTACTCTTTAAGCTATAAAAATTAGTGAAATGTGCGTGACTATGGAATCATTATGTGAAACAACAAATTTGCTCTTTTCCCAAGATTTATTTGTAACGTACAACGTGTCTCAGTTCATCGAACCGTCTTCAGGTGCAAGTCGGTTCGATGAACTGAAACGCGTTGTACGTTACAAATAAATCTTGGGAAAAGAGCAAATTTGTTGTTTCTCATGATGACGAACTTCCACCACATCTCGCCGGAATCTGTTGAATATATATGGAATAATCGGTCGTTTTCACGTTTTTCGACATTTGATCCTATTACTGTACCATTTGCTCAAGCCACTATATATTAAATGCAATTTAATTAGCCCCCCGAACACCGCAGGAGTTGAATGAATTTAAAGTCTAAGGTTATGACTTAGCAGGCAGTAAGAACATCTGAAAACTACTATATTTAACTGCGTGTTGAATATTAATCTGGTGAATTGAATTTATTATAATTCAATTCCAAGAGTAGTGGTTAAATTAGAAAAAAACGTGAAAGTACATAGTCTCAAACTTTCGTTTCGAGTGACTAATCAACAAACTTTGAAATTGGCTCTGTTGATTGTGTTGTTAATGACTGAACGAAACGAGGATGTGATGTTCTTCCGTCCGGCGATGGAAGCCATCCGATTCATCAAAGGAGCTGACTCAAAGATGTGGGAAGGCCGCCGCGGTATTTCACGCATCATATAGGCATTACAGGCATAGTTGGTGCTTGGTGCGAATCCAAATTACTCGGGACCAACTTGGTTGGTTGTAGCCGCGTCGTCTCCTGGCGATAACTTATGATATGATGGTCATAACACGGCGAGTTAATTCCTAATGGCGTGGTCGGGGAGCGAGCGGGAGGGGTGGTGTGAGGTGCGCTTGTCGGGAGCGGGGGCGTGCGGGTGGAGGGGAAAGGGAGTAGAGGGGGCGGAGTAAGAGTGGGGGATCCCCCCCCCCCAGTGGCATTAATATAACTGCCGCGCTCTCATAGCCAGGCGTTCGTTTTTTCCGAAGAGGCCGTGGGAAACAATTAAGCCGAGCCATAAAGGAAAATAACCGAAATAGGGAGAGGGGGTTGGCGAAAAGAATGGACGCGTGAAAGAACCAACCCCGGTGTGGGTCGAAGCGTCGGTGGGGATGTGGTGAGTGTGGCACCCGGCGTCGGGGAAGGCATGCGATGCGACGCGGGGAGTAATGAGGAGCCTAGGAAAAGGTTCCCGGCGGCGGCCTTCGGGATGACCGGAAGGGGGGAGGGCGGGGGTTGTAATAAAGCGCGCGAGGCGGTGGAAAAGTTTTCTAATTCTAACTCCTAACGAGCGATTAACTCCTTCGTTTCTCGGAGCTATTCCAGGGAAGGCGAAAGAACTAGAGATTTGATGGTAGTTATGGTACGTGAAATGGCTCGGTGGTTGCTCTCTCCATTCGCGACTGTCCTTCCCATCTCCCCGAGCTCGCTTCGTTGCGCGTTTTTTTAATCCAAGATGACTGAATGATGCCCTGGTGATTAGCTGTAACGGGCAAAAAAATTGAGAGAGTTATAAGAGAGGCTAACTGAAACTTTTTCTTTTGTGAGAAGGGTTGTACGTAAAATAGCTGGTATAATGGCATCGGGAAACGCAATGAGTATTAATTTTCTAAGTTCCCTTCTCTTTCGATTTTTTTTAAATTTAATCTTTGATAATCGAAAGGTTTAATTGTAAAGGTAATGACGCCGCTTGTTTGAAATGTAGTTTAAAATTATAAGAACGTCGAATAAGCCATTCTTGTATTATCATCATATTTGTCGTAATTTATTCCAATTTTTCACGTCAGCCCCTTTCAGCCTCCGCTGAACACGCACCAAAATTAGATTTCGCGGATCTTTTAGATGCATTTTAGGAATTAAGTAACCCAGTCATAAATTTACTGAAATATGATACGTATTCATCCGTGACGGTATTATGTAGTAATTCACTACCTTTCTCTTACTCTTGCAAAAAAACCCATAAATCAAAAATCTCACCATACAGTTATGACTCTCTAAGTACCTAAGTATTTTAGCGTTACTCGTGTAATTAATAGTTAATATGGCCAATAATGCTTTGACGTTCCGTAAGGTTCAAAGAACCAATGAATTTAGTGTAGTATTTTTCGCACGTGATTATAATTTCATTTTTAGCGTTGTAAAATAGGTATTCCTAGTGGTTCATCAAGATATTAACATATTTTACGTTTAGCACTTCTATCGCCTAAGAATTCATAGGTTTCTTTTAGTTGTCACTTGTGAGGGGTTATATTGTCATCCGAAGCAATATATTTAGAATGCATTCAGATGGTGCTTGAAGAAATAATTCATTAAAACGAAATAAAGTGCTATAATTAAATCAATCCTTCATCATTGAATATCAATTGAGTTTTTTTGACGGCACCAAATGGCGTGAGGTAAGATATAATAGGATGAACTTATTTTTGAATTGACTTTTCGCATTCAGTCACCACTAAATCAGCATTAATTGCTTTAAAAAATAAATTATGCGTAATTAGGGCTTTCAAATTGATTCGCCATTGAATCAATATTTATTAAGGCTTAAAAAATAAATTAATTTCACAATTGCAAAGGTGTTTTGTCTCCTGTACTCTAGCTCGATAAAATGGAAGGCATTCCTGATGTGAAATGCGCAAATTTTAAATATGCAATTCGGATGGAAATGATTTTCTCTGTGGATACCAAGGTAAATATGTAATTTAAATCGAATTGGTAACTATCTTGAACCGTAGTCCTCTAGGTTATTGCTCCTCATGAAACTTGAACCTATTTTTTCTAATATTACACACTTATGTCAAATTTTAAGCTTCGAAGATCATGTATAGAGAACAGTTTTACTCACTGGAGGAAGCACACGTTTCCGTGCCTCGAAAGCACAGCAGGTCATGAATTGTGTTCCACTTCTTTACATCCGTACTTCGCGATTATTTTTCTACTTTTGATTAGCATTTTTTTCCAAATTATGTTTATTTTATTATCAATCAGTCGTGAATACTCGATCAGCTTATTTTAAAAAGATTAGTTTGATGGGAATTTGGTAGTTAAGGTGGTGATACAGATGAGATAAACTATTACAGAGGCACAAATGATAAATACCATTCTAAAAACTCCAAATACGTATACAATTATGTATCATATCTAATTTTTGTTTAAATATCATCCCAGATTCATCGTTCACTGATTTTTTAGTGCCATCACGATGTATCCCCCCTATCAAGCCACAGCTGTTGATCTCGTGTGTATACAGTGGACCTACGAGAGGCACGATTGAGGTGTGCTAAGAATTTATTTTATCCATCAATGCATGCATTTCACTCACCATAGCTGGTTTTAATTCAAACACTGGAGTCCATTTTCACCCCGTCCGTCCAACAGCGCACGTTTCGTTTGCAGATAAAGGTGGCGCTGCAGCTCGCTGGATGTTTCCTTTTTGATGCGAAGGGAAAGGCGGAGACGCGGGTTTCGCGCCGATGTCGGCGGCGGGGGTCGGGCTTGGCCGGAGAATGGATGATCGGGTGGAGGGGTGGGGATTACGTATTCGGGGGAGAGGAGGAGGGTAGGTCGAGGGGTGGTGGGAGGAGGTATTGCGTGCCACGAGACCATTTTGCAACATCTTACGGTCTCCTTCTTTCTCTTCATTCTATTTTACCTCAAAACTTCCACGTCTGGTTCCATTATTTCTCTCTTTTTAGTATGTTTTTTCTATCCTCTCTCATTCCGTATAATCCTCCCGCCCTGTCCCCACTCCCCGTCTATTCCCTACCAATCCCTCGCTCCCACTGCACCCCAGCCCGTTTTCTCAGCCCGGCGATTCCCATGCCAACTCCCCCATTTAAAATCCCCCAGTGAGGACGGTCGTCATTGACCGCCCTTGCACTAGCTAACCCTATCCAACGAAATATTTAGGGCCGAGCCACACTCCGACTAGTCCCTCTCTCCCCGCCCTCCTCTTTAATATTTGTTTCGACGGTCTTTGCTTGGCCGTTGTTAGCTTTTGCCATTTCCCTCCCTTTTCTTCGACTCGCTCTTTCTCTTTGGGGAGGAAGCGCCGGCACCTTCTCACTCTCACTTTCCCAGTGAACTCTCCTTACGTAAGCATTTCATTAGAAAAGGATAGGATTTTTTTGGCCCGCCTGATAACCGCCCCTGCGCTCCGCAGAACACTATCTCGTCCGTGGGCTGTTTCTTCTCCTCCCACTTCCTTTCCTCCGCCCCGACGGCCGGTGTGCCACCAAGTCCCGCCCCCCCCCCCCCCGGCCCCCATCGCATACATCACAATGTCGCGCCCGCTGGCTGCTCTTCCCCACGCCTTCGAGCACTCTTCCCACTCCCCCCACGTCCTCAGCCATCCATCCTCCCCTCCCCAAATCCATCCCTCCCCTCTCCGCGGAATTCTAACCCCCGCCCACCCCCCTCGAACGCAAAGAGGAAATGGGAATCGATTTAGTTTTTACACTTTGCCAAAGGGAAGCGTTTCCCGGGACATAAAACATCCCCCAACCTCCCAACTTCCCTCCCTATCCCCTATCTGACTGCCCCTTGGTTTTTTTTCTCTTTTTTTCATTTTTCTATCAGCCAGGGGCCAGAATAACCACTGGAGATTTTTGTTCCTTTTACCCTCTCCTGCGAGTCTTTTCTGCGGATTCAAAAAGAAGACAGTGTTTTTGTTCCTAAAAGGTTTTCGCGCAAGGAATTGAAATGCGTTCGTTTTGTCGCCACTTAAAAACACAGTCTGTAAATACGGAAGGAAATTATATTTTTGAACTCTATGCTATTTGCGTGTGAAGGGTTGAATGGATGGTTTATTGGAGGGCGCCCTCAAACTGAAAAAGAAATTTAAATGCCAATTTCAGAGGTATTTTTTTCTAGTCTGAAGGCACGATTTCTCATAAGAAAATGGAACTTATTGCCCTTTCTGGCTCTTTAATTCACAAAGAAACCTCCGCCAGTTTTGCCAAAATCGAGACAGTTTAATAGGCTCTTGAAGGCAGGTCACGAATTTCTTTGAGAATAAATTTGAAATAGGGTTTTTCGGGAAGAGCCATTTGAGTTTGCCGAATTGAGAGGCCCGCAGCGCTTTATTGGGTAAAGTTATAATCGCTTACTGTCACTGGACGAAATGAGGAAGCTTATAAATCCGTAGTCACCTTGTTTTTTTAACCGTTGCAATTCTTTTATTTGTGCTGTTTTAGTGTGCCATTAAACCTAGTGACATACATGCAAATAAATTGAGCTGATATTTATAAAAAAAATGCTAGTTCAATTGATGAAACTTTACTCCATCTTAAGGGATATAATTACTTAAACATTTTCTTCCAGCTAACGAAACAAATTATATAATTAAAGGTATGCACGAGAAGTAAACGCACGTATTTTGTTGGTATGGATCTTGGGTATGCACGTGGCTAGATGAGGTAATACAGAAGTGAGAACTATTGCACTATAGCTATCAAATTTGACCCTTAAATAACCCCACAAGTAAAATAAATCACCATTTATATAAAAACAGTAACGAAAATAGATTTTTATATCTCAAGAAACTTTATAATTAGCAGAACCATAAGAGTTTTTATTTGTGCCTTTAATTACAATAACATTGTAAATTTCACTTAAAGAGTGTGTATTGTTTACGCATGGGGTCACTTATGAACTTTCAATTCTAATCATGCTGAGCCTGAAGTCAGTAAATATGTAGTGGCAAATGAACAAAAATCAAGAAAATCTTCAATCGAGTCTTTTTGTGATGCAAGTGTTAGAATTTACTTGTTCTGAGTTAATTATGTACAGGGCATATTACTCAGCGAGTGCTCTCCGGTGGAATTGCTTTCTGCTTTATCACTGCATAGCATCGTCTCTCGTGCAACATGACGCACTGATGTAGGCTATGCAAATTTCATGATACTGCATTTGAATCGGCAAATAATCTTCTACAATATCAAAAGAGGTGAACGTGATAGATCATGAAGTTGGCCTTCTACATCGAGATTACCAATTTATTTTGGAAATTGAAATGAGAAGTTCGACATAGACTGTTAATATGAGGTATCTCACGCTTAGCTGTGACATAGGTTTAATGGCTCTGATATCATCACTTCACTCTGAGAGGTCAATCAAACATTCCATTGACATGATAAAGAAGGCTCTTTGATGCTGATTGCTCACGTCCTTGAGTTCAAACGATGGCTCTCTAGATTAACTAACCACGTGCTAGATACTTATCAATATATCAATTGGGCATTCTATGAGTGTGTGAATTAAGAATATCCAAAGTGTGAAATACATTAAAACTGTACAAGTATTTTTAATCGTTTCAGCACGCGGTTCATTCAAGTAATCCTGTCTACCGAAAAATATGCTATTTAGTTTTAATGGTTCTCTACTTTGGCTAACGCGGTTACAAGTGAATCTTTTCAAGTAATGGGAGTATTTTTGAATTATTTCAACCCGAAAGGTGACCAGTAGTACTAACAACTGCTTAATTAAAATGGATTCATGGTTCGCACATTTTCATTATCATAAAAGCAACTGTTGTTCGAAATAATTTTCCATAAATAGCCATTGAATTTTTACGCTGATTCAAAAAATAAAGCTTTGCCGGATGCAACATTTCATAGAAATGATTCGGTTGATTTGCTCACTAAATACGGCATAGGAATGGGAGATCAGTCGTATATATCAAGATGAATAATTCGTATCTCTCTGAAATTTTATTTACTTTTGTGCGAGATACCACGTCCATTTCCCGAATATGGCTTTGGCTAAATTACTTGATTTGTGACTTAATAATTTTGTCAGAAATAAAGTTTTTTTTGCGTCTCGTTTCCACTGGTATATATTTTGTTTTAGAGATTTTTCCATTTTTTTAACCTTAGGATAAATTCATTTGTGAGATGAGATTATGAATCAATATTAAATTTATCAATTATAAATTTTTTAGCAAATATTTATTCCCCTTGTGAAAACTGTGTATTTTCCTACCTTTCTCAATCGCACGTACAAAGTCTAACATTAGTTGGAGAATAGGGCGTATTTTTTGCCGGAGCTAAGTTAATGTACGATTTTAAAAATAAAGCGTTCTCGTGAGTACATTTTTAATCCACGCCAGCGTCCTTCAGTACCTAAAAGAATATACTTTTAAATACATATCAATCGTAAATTGAATTCTGTGTTTACCTTATTAACAAAAATCAAATCGACTGAATGAATATATATGCTTATGGTAGCAAATGTATTTTCAGCTCAACTTTGAATTGCTCCTAAATCAGCGCTGGAGCACTGATATTGTATCTGTCTTCTCTGTAATCAATGTCAATGTTACCCTTTGGAGTTCAAAAACTTCAATGTTGCGTTTTGAAAATCAATCTGGACACAAAATATAAAGTATAATATTGCTGATTTTGAATGTTCAAATGAGATGAGATGTAACGCAAGGAGAAATGTAACGCAAGACACTCTTATGTATAGCGAGAAATCTATTAATATTCAAAATTGGAATTAGCGAAATGTGCATTGATTTCTGTAATGGTTTTACCACCTATGATTAATTAATAAACTTCACTCACCTGCCGTATGCGATTAGTATGGAATATTAGAGTCAAATCATGCAGAAATTTCAAATTATAAAAATTATTCGCCTTGACCGGGATTATGGTAGAGTATCAAATACTGCCAGAGGAATTTAGATCAAAGTCTCCTCGTAGAAGAAGGCGAATATTGGAAATTACACACAGGTGTATGATATTTCAAATATATATATAAACACACACACACATACACACACACACACACACATATATATATATATATATATATATATATATATATATATATATATATATATATATATATATATATATATATAATGATATCCTTAAATGCACCACGATGAAAAGTTAAAACTGAAATAGAGATAATTTCGGTTTATTACATCCCTATTACCGCAATTAAATCGTGAGAAAGAATTTACAATAATTGCAGTTACTTTAAACTTGACTCTATCCCACATGGAAGTTTATGTGGATGAAATCAAACAATATGAACATCCTAAGTCTCTATTTGCGACCTTTTTGCACTTTATAAAATTCACTTACAACCAAGGGATTTTTTAATGCCACCACGAAAAAAATGGGGGAGACCGAGGCAGAGGGCATTCGACACATGAACGGTTTTGTTCCCATGCGCGCGAATCCCGGAAAGAGAGAGATGAGAAAGAGAGTAGCGCATGTATGTGTATGAGAGAGAGAGAGGGAGTGGTAGGGGTGGAAAACAAAGGAAAAGGGAGGAAGAGGGACTGTCACAGAATTAAAATGTTTGTGGCGCTAATCCCGCAGCGAGAAAATGAGGAAGCGGCCGACCACTTATCCCTTCAAATAGGAATAATCGCATATGCGAGCCATTAGTTTGAAATCATCCCATCCCCCAGCCTCGAGTATCTTCCTTCCGGCTCACATGCGGTCGGAAGCAAACTCTCCCCCGCTCGGTGGCGTCAATAGCCGCGAGTAATCCCCCTATTCCCTCCGTACTATCATTGCGGAAAGAGACGCGCGTTAAGTAGTCTCCTCCCAGTCCCCGGGTAAGGATAGCGCTGTGTTGGTGAGGCGGGGGAGGGCCGGAGGGGTGAGGGACGGGGGATAGAGACAGAGAGAGGGAGAGAGATGGAGTAAATCGCCCGTGAGAAAGGATTACCCTAAGTGAAATGCCGAGGGAAAAGGCCCGCGACACGGACGTTCGGTTCCGAGAGTGTTTGCCCTGAGGGTCGCGAGGAGATAATGTCCATGCGCATTGGTTGGCGTCTAGTGAGAGGGGTCGGTGGAGGAGTTAGAGGAGGCGATAGATAAAGTCGCTAAGACCTTTCAGGGGTGAGTGTGGGCGAACGAAAGGGTTCCTGAAGATTTCTAAACTCTGCATCTTCGATCTGTCGAAGTGGTGATTGCCAGGACTGACCCGAGTGTGCATCTCTCTCGATGTGTGTGTGTGTGTATATATGTATATATATATATATATATATATATATATATATATATATATATATATATATATATATATATATATATGTAAAATATTTCCTAGACCGGGATCCCGGTATAGGAAATATTTTTACATTCGTGATCTGCTGGATTCCGCCTGTATATGTATGTATTATATGTATGTATATGTATGTATATATATATATGTATATGTATGTATATATATATGTATATGTATATATATATATATATATATGTATATGTATGTATATATATATGTATATATATATATGTATGTATATATATATATGTATATATATATATGTATGTATATATATATATATATATGTATGTATATATATATATGTATATATATATATGTATGTATATATATATGTATGTATATATATACGAGGGTCATCCGGAAAGTAGTACCCGTTCGTGAAATAAAGACACAAAAGTAAATATTAACAAACATAAAAAATTTTATTTGAAAGAGGATACTTTAAACTACTTCTCAACATAATCTCCAAGCAAATTAAGGCATTTGTCATAACGTGTGACAAGTTTCTGTATTCCTGCTGCATAGTCCTTCGCCGCCAGCTCATTGAGATACGCGAGGGACCCATCTTGCACAAATTTTTGCATAATGCAGATGGTGTTTAACAATTTCATGAACAATTGTTCGAGAAACATTGGGAAAATGCTCACAGATGTCATCAATTGTGACGCGCCGATCGTTCCTCACGAATTCGTCAACTGAGCTCACCAGTTGGTCTGTAATGACAGACGGTCTCTCCGAACGCTCATCGTCGTGTGTGTTCCCCCTCCCCATGTTGAAGTTGCGACACCACCGCCGAACAGACGACTCGTCCATTACATTGTCTCCATACACCTCCTTTAATTGGCGATGAATATCACATGGGCGAACGTTTCTTGCATTGAGGAATTTAATCACTGCCCTCACTTCACAACTGGCGGCGTTCTCAATTTTTTTAAACATTGTAAACAATCACAGAAACAACACAGGCAATGCTAGCGTCACGCAACTTGGCTCAGAGAAGGCAGACAAGCCACTGAAGCTATCTGACCTCGTCCAGCGGCTACTCGCGTCGTCAGCACTTCATGCGGCACGAACGGGTACTACTTTCCGGATGACCCTCGTATATGTATATATATATATATACAGAAACATATATAAGGAAAAGGGATAGGAACACGTATAAAGGACGAACACAATAGAGGTGGGGAAGGCGGAATCGAACGGATCACAAGAGTAAAAATATCTCCTCAACCGGGACTCGAACACCGGATCTTTCCACTTGCCGGGCGGATGCTCTTAACCACTTGAGCTATCGAGGATATGTAATTTACCCTGAGATCCGTGGGTCTTATATGTCGCCAAGCGCCCCGATTCTTTAGCCAAGAGATGGCGTCAGGGGGCTGTTTCACCCACCAAAGGAGAAATAGACAATACACAAGAGGAAAGGACAGTGGTTAGAATTAATACAACATCATACAGGAAAAGAACAGTGCGTTTCGTGGCACGCATAGCCAGAAGAAAGAGATGAGCCACATTGGCCAAATACACATTCAAACACGAAATCCCGCCAAACGGCGAAAAAATACTCATGTATACAGAAACATATATAAGGAAAAGGGATAGGAACACGTATAAAGGACGAACACAATAGAGGTGGGGAAGGCGGAATCGGTAATATTATTTTTACACTTTTGATGTGCCTAATTTCACCTTCCAAACCTCCCCTGTGTTTGTCTTTTATGTGTGTTCCTATTCCTTTCTCTTTGTGAATGAATATTAGTTCGCTATGGCGGGTTTTCATGTTTGAATGCGAATGGGTATTTGTGTAGAAGGCGGGCTATCGATGCATCCATGACGTCGAGCGGTAGAAAATGTTTTTTTTTTAAAGGGCCGTGATTTGGAAATGCAAATCTGGAATATGATATGTGAATTGTGAAATTCGGACGAAGGCGAGGTTCCTTTATTTTGTGAGACGAATTCTTGGTTGCCCAAGGCAATCACTTGTCGATACTCCTGGCTAAAGCCACGTGGATGATGATTCACAAAAATATTCCAAGCCATCTTCCAAACACACGATAAAATGGAATCGGGAAAAGTGGCGCCACATTCGTCGGGAAATCGGGGAAAAAGTTTGGAATGGGAACGTTGAAAATGAGTGCCGACTTTTCAGATGCAGTCGAGGATTGACACCGCCGGGGAGGCGCCCGGCGACGCACGAGAGCGGAGCGGGATTTAGCCAACACTCTCTCTCTCTCTCCTGCCGTCTGGAGTAATCCCCTCCTGTCCTAGCGGCGGCGTCTTTGGCGGGCCGTCGCCCTGAACCCCCACCGCCTCCTCGTCCCCCCCCCCCCCGCGGTCGTCTTTTCGACCGCCCGTAGCTAATGCAGGCAGATTGCACCTCCCGCCGCCCCCTCCCCGCAATGCCCAGGGGTGTTTGAGGGGGGTGGGGGGAGAAAGGTGAAAGCCATCCGGCTTCTGCGCGCTATCTCGCGGCATGCTAAGGCGGCGTTATTTATCGTCCGCGTGACGTGCCGAAGCAGCACCCGTAAGAGGCGGAAGGGTCTTCCCGCCCACCCGCCTCGCCTACCCTCACATCTCACCCCCCCCCCCCAAGCGTTTCTCTTTCTCTCGTTTTTTTCCCTTAGCCGTTGTTGCTACCCTAAAGGGATTAGGCACTCGATCCCGGGCATCGCGATAGGTTTATGGCGCGGGTAATTGTTAGAGGTGGCCAGTGCACGTCCGAAAGGGTATTATAATTCTCCGGCTCTTTCTGTTGGGCTGTCGGAAGTTGAGTTTTCTTTAACACTTTGGATATCCTTCGTCCGCCCTTGGATGTATTTTAAGGCTAATTTATTCCTGTTAATGTATTCTAGTATTTCCGAGTAGTTTATGACTTTCCTTTCACTTTGATTATTATTATTATAAAAGGAGTAATAAAATAAGCCTGTGGCGTGAAAAAAGCGATGGCCCGCACAAGTTACTCCGCGGAAAGATTGCTCAAATATCTATTTTGGCGTGTTAAACTTATGTTTTTACATAATGAACAAGTGATTGGGGTGGCGATAACGATAAATAATTTTATATTTTTATAAAATATAGTTTATAATTTTTCGCATGAGCAACAGAAGAAAATACGAAATGTTGGTCAGCAGATAGTATTCTGAGATGACTAGTAAACAGTAGTTTGAATTCAAATTCAAATCCTGAACATATTTTTTGGCAAATTCTCATGGTCACCGATAAATATACTTTTTATCTATAATGGACATAATTTCACACGGCTTAGTACAAGGGGATCTCTGCTCTCGCCTATCAAACCAGTCTTCGATTTTACAACTGTTTTTTGAAGTATATATGCACATTTATGTGTAATAATAAGAAACAACTTTTGGGGCGTTTTAAAGTTTAGCATTGCGGTGAAAAAGAGAAAAGTTTTCACGTGTTCAAGGTAACTATATTAATTCGTTTAGGAGATATAAAATGCTTTGTGTAGTCATAATGATGCACTTTTCACTGTTTGCGGGGTTATGGTCACCAGGATTTCTTTTTCACTCCGATCAACCTCAAATCTATGACAAATTTCTTTTCAGTTTTTTCCCGGTCACCTTGTCAAGTATCATTTGAGACTACAAGAGAAACAGTTCACTATTTCACATCGCTTTGGGTTGTTAGCAATTAATTCTTAAGCATTGTATGCGAGTATCACATTGCCTACGAAAACATTTTTAGCCAAGTTGGTGATGAGAATGGAGGCATAGGTCTTGGATAATGATGTTAGTGATGAAATCAATGCGCTTTTTAGATTTGAAATCCTAAATAGTTTAACTTACGAAAGTATGCCACTCGGTGTTTAATAAGTTACACATGTTAATCAAACGAAGGAGCGAGATGACGTTAGCTGACACAAAAATAGATAGATACACAAAAACAACACTCACACGCAATCAGAAATTTTCGGTGGTACTATCACCTGCGGACAGATGGAACTGGGGAGAAGGATGGACGAGAGGAGGGTGGTGTATAGAAGGCAAGGGGTGGGAGACGATGTTTTGGGAGAGGTGGCATTGAGATGGCAAGGTCAAGGATAGGAGGGGGAATGGAAATTTCTGGAGAGTGGGGAGATTAAGGTCTACTATTAATCCCAGGGAAATTAATGGCGTTTAAAAGCCAAATGTATGCCTGTTCTTTGTCTGAAATTTGAGTGGAGAGTTTGAGGGCGAGAGGACTCACGTCGAGTGGCCGTGGTACTCTATGTATATAATCGGGGAGAAGAGTAGTGAATGTGGAGTACGGGGGTAATCTATACAATATAGCAGGCCAGAAAATTATTGTGGTAAAGCATGTGCACATTCCGAGCACTAATCAGGGGGAGGGTGAATAGAGATTGAATGATCGATTGAAATAAATAATTAGGAAGGTGGTGGAAATAAATAAGGATTCTTACGCAGTGCTAGGCAAAAGGTGGGATAAAGAGCGTGGTAGGAGAATATGGATTAGGGATTAGAAATGATTTAGAAGAGAAAGAAATTGAGTTCTGCTGGAGAGAGGGCTTGATAAAAACTAACGCCTGGTTCAAACATCACCAGAGGCGATACGTACGAGGGTAATACCAAAATTGAAGAATTTAACTTTTTTTAGAAATAATTTGTTTTTCATGTATTACATGTAACTTCAAAGCTGAAATATTTCTCTTTTTTATTTACTGATTATTATGAGTTTATTACTAAAATGTTATTTTATTATATGCAAAATTGTAGACGCTTGTACTTTTAATGTCTCGCCATCGTCGCTGGAGTGCCTTCCGGCCAAATGTTCTTTCAACTTAGAAATCAAGTCGCAGTCAATGAGTGGCAAGTCTTTGGCCTACTTGGGAATGGCGGGTGATGTTGTCCCATCGAAACCAAATGGGAGGAGAGCGAGGGTTTGACGGGCGACGTGGGGACGAGCGTTATTGCAGAGAACCCTTGCACATCATCCCCCATCCCCTGAATGTCCTGAATCGTCCGTCTACGTTGTTCACTAAGTTTCTCACTAGACCTGTCTGCGTTTATTGTGGTCCCAGGAGACATTAAGTAGGCCAGCAACACCCCATTTCGTTCCCAAAAGACAGTTGCCATGATTTCGCCGGTAGTCTATGTCTGTTTGAATATTCGCGGCTTGGGTGAAGAGGAATGCCGCCACTCACGTGATTGCTGTTTGGTCTCAGGTGTGAAGGGGAGCGCCCGGGTTTCGTCACGCGTAACAAGCGAAGAAGACGACGTGAAAGATGAAGGCCAACGCTTCTCCGACGACATGGCGGCGAGCTAGTATTGATGGCAAGGGCGTGCAAAAACTATCCCAATGCCTACAAAAATATCTTCATCGAAATGTATATTGCATATGAAATTATAGGGGAATGAGGAAGATGCAAAATGTTTGCGTCAATAATTGAAAATGAACGTTTCTTTCTATTTATTAAAATATCTCTTAAAGAAGATCTCAATGTTGGGTTTCTCTCGTACTCGTGGATAATGATGGGATGAACAGGGAAGTACCAGGTAGATTATGTGATGGTTAAAGGCAGATGTGGAAACGGGTTCAGCAACTCGAACAACTTCTCTTGCAGATTTAGATCATAATTTGTCATCAAATGTATAGTGTAGACCATAGTTTTTCTTAAAATTCCATTTGAAATTCAAAAGAGGAGAACGATAGTAAATCTGGATAATTAAATTTACGGAAATTGGAAGCAGAAGAAGAAGAGTGCCGAAGTGGAATTTGAAATGCTTAACCGGAGAAAATAGAAGTTGTGCCCAAGATAACTTACGGAACCGATGAATGAGAATAGAAAGATAAAAATGCCTGAGGTGAGGTGCGAGGATCTTGAATGTGGGACGGAAAGAACCGAAAATGAATCGATGCAAATGGTAAATAATTATAGAATCAAGAGGCCATGGATTGCGAGAGAGATATACATTATTATAAGGTTAAATGGAAGAAGAATGTAAGAAAGTTAACCTGGAAATTGGAAATACTTGTACAGAGAGCTAATTAATAATTTTGAAAAGATATTTATAATGCCCAGGAAATGTAGTGCACAAATCAGGGAAGGAAAATGGAGGAATTACAGATGCAAGTGGAATTAGAAGTTATACAGTGTGATGGTGAGAGAATTGTCAGGATGTAGCAAGGAAAAATGAGACTTATCAAAGAGAGATAAGACTGTGCGGAAGAGCTAGAAGATGTTCAGGGAACGTGGAAAGAATACGTGAAAGACCTTTATGGTAAACATGAGGCCGGTCAAAATAGAAATAAAAATGGAATCCGATGTGAATAGCTTGGGTCCAGAGCATCGACATAGAAAAAGCACTAATAAAGTAGAGCAAGGCAGTAGGAATGGATGAATGGACACCGTAGAATCACTAAAGATTTAGAGAAAACAGGTTGGAAGGGATCGTTTAAACTTAAACGCAGTACTAACCGTCGCTTAGGCGAGTTGATGAACAACTGTTTCCAACTGTTGTCATTCCCGAAAGCAGCATGAATTCATCAAATAGACGTCGCGGAAGCCTAAAGATTAATTTAAATGCAGTATTTATGAGGAAGGAATGTGGATAGAAGATTTCCGTAGATCGATTCGATCCCAATCCAGAAAAAGTGTCAAACAGTGGTATGTGAATACAGCGGGGTGAAAACTTTAATTTTTCAAGAATTAAATTTTGCTTTAGGGATCATCAATAGAAGATTACAAAATTGTGCAAACCATAAACTGGGCGAAGATCGTTTTGGCTTTTGAAAGAGAAGAGAAACGCGTGGCGCCATTGCAGTCATGATGAAGTTACTGGAAAAGGATATTGAGCATGATCAGGATATCTTTGTGTGCTTCGTGGATTTTGAGAAGGCGTTAGACCGTGTGTAGTGGGAAGTGGTGTATCACGGATTTGGGTGGAGGCGATTCATTCGAAATTTGCACTGGAGTCAGCCGGCACGCGAGAGTCGGAATTTGCAGTGAATGGCAGGGGGTGAGACAGTCAGGTTTCTCTGTTGTTACCATTACCTTGCCACATACATATCGAGGAAATTTAAAGGGTGCCATTGAAAGTGCTTGAGAAAGGATTGAAAATGAGTGGCGATACGATTAATGCGGTCAAGTGTGCAGATGTCCAAGTAACAGCGTGTCAGACGGCCAAGGGATTACAGCTATTACTGAATGATTTACAGGAACATGCGATATGGTGTACGATGAAGGTTAGCCACGAATAAAATCAATGTGATTCTCGTTAAGTAGGAAAATTAAATTAAAAACTGAAGAGGGAATAGACTAAACCAAGTGCAGCACTTATTGTATTTGGGTAGTTTTTTTAGAAAAATGAGCGTTGTAGTGTTGAGAATAATAGATAGTTAGCTTTAGAAAAAGGGGAAGTTACAAGAAGGAGAGGATTGATTACGAATGTGCTGCGTTATGGAGTAATTAAAACACTAGTGCAGACTTCAATACGGAGAGCAGCGCCTAATGGATATAAATCCTGGCCTGTGAGTGTAGAGGATGAGCTTAGCTCGGAGTATTTTGAGGGTTGGATGTGGCGTAGAATGAAGGAGTTAAATTGAAGAGAGAGGAAGGTTAGAAATGAGAAGTATTTGATGATGGAAATCCGAATAAGGCAGAGGCAGATGTTGGATGCCGTGAGGGAAGGAAGAATGTTTGATGTAGACGACTCGGTAGAAGAAGGAATAGGTTAGGCTTTTTGGAAGCCACCATGGAGGCAGGAAGAAGTTACGGAGGCCAAGAAGAAGGCAAGGGGAGGGGAGTAAGGCAAAGAAGGGGAAGGTGCCGTGATGCGAGAATTCGGTGTGGACCTTCAATAAACCTATTTTTATAAGGTAGAATACCTAAAATAAAAAAGGACGCCTTGTTCGCAAGGTAAGGGAAATATATAATTTTATCTTCCTCGGATTATTGATTTACTAGCTCACCGAAGGATGACAAACGCGAACTTTACCGGATAGCTGGGAAGTGTTGAAGTCGTAAACACTGAAAAAGAATGAATCTATGTGACCACTGGAATATTACCGGTATGAACTTACTCTTGTAGGGAGGTAGTATTTTTCAATTATATGTGTATGCGTGCATTATTCAGTGACCGGGAAGTTCCATGTACAATCACAGCGAGACTGCCTTACTCGTATGGTAACGTCACAAGATCCAAATCCCTTCTCTTTTCTTAAAACTTGAGTTCCAAATGTTTCCGTGGTAACGTCTCCGAAACTACGCTTTTTACGTGGATACAGTTATTTTCAAGTCAAAGATTACTGCATGTTAATATTTCGGATAAACGCACCATTCTTTGCTGAAAAACGATGCATGCATGGTCTATTTTCGGAGTCGTTATTAGACGCGAGTATTTTTGAAACGGGAATGCGTTTCTCCGTCTTTTGGGTTTGGGGGCGATGTGTTTCCGGAGAGGCACTCCCCATTCGAGGCCGCCACCCCCTCCCTGGTCGTGCGGCAGAATTCTACACAGTTCCCACGTTAATTTTGACTCGATTGGTCGGGCTAGAAGGTTGGGCGCGACCGTTCTCGTCCAATGACAAAATGAAATACCTTCGGCTGTGGCTTACCGTGTGCTGTGTGATTATCAGATGTGTGCTCCAAGTGTATTCACTTTTAGACTCCTGCGTGAACTATTGATTAGTGACTTTTGAAAGTAGGAACACGTCCTGGTAATGAGTTGCAAAAGGATCAATAACGACGTGACACTGGGACGGTGCCAGGGAAGCGGACGGGCTGCGCAATTGTCATTTCAATCCCATTTTCATTGGGAAGACGAGCCTAGGAAAATACAGAATAATGCCTTTAGAATTACCCGCAGTCAATACGTGAAGCGAATGGTGATGTCTTCGAGAGGTCGGTCGCTGGGGCGCACATCTCTTCGCGAGCACCGATCTCGACCCGTCCATACCCCAAGCCGCGAAGCACGCCACCTGGCGCCCGCTCCACGAACCACGCCGTCGGGGATACGGCGAGAGGGATGGTAAGTGCGGGTGGGACGCGGAGAGGGGTGCGGGGATGTGCTGGTCCGTCCCTCCCCCGAGAGGGCCTCGGTTCGAGGCAACGAACGAGTGAGAGGAGCGCCGGTGTCGTTCACCATCGATTGCCCAGTTATTCCTATTTCATTGCCTGCTCGAGTGAAATTCTGAAATAGTTAACACGCCGTGGGTGTGGCCATGATTCAACTCCATGTACCTAGTGTGAATCGTCGTGGTCATCAGTCTCTCCGTTGGCCCTGAACATCTTGACAAGGATGTCGATTTGTCGACCAATTTCGCCTCAACTACTTGAAAATAGCTTCACTCCAATTAGTATGACTAGTCACCATTCGTTTCAGTTATTTTTTGCGAGCGTGATCCTAAGAAAAAAATTTCTATGTACATTATTGACGTACAATAAGATGGACCTTTCCTTTTCCTTCCCATTTGCCCTGTTTGAAAAGTACGCATCTATTGGAAATTATTTTCGAAAAACATGCGAAGAGTCGGGAGTATTGAAATTTCAATATTATGTAATGAAATTCATCCGAAGTTCAAATTTCTAACGGTTCGGTGCGATTGCTACTCGTGGTGCATTAATCATTTGCTGTATGATTATGATTTTTTGACGCAGAATCTGACATTCTGGGCAGAAAAAAACAAACAATTGAACGAATCATCGTAAGGTAACTAACTGTAAGCATTTTCGATCGGTTAATGGTGTAACTTACTAAGTGAAAAAACGCGTTCAAAATACTAATGCACATTATATCGTAGACATTTATGCATATGTTGTCAAACCAGAAAAAAATTTAATGGAGAATGACGATGTTTCCCAGAATGCAGGAGATATTATCAATAATTCCCGAAACTATCAATTGAAATATTAATTGATGTTTGGATTTTCTGTAGAGGAATGGCATAATTTTGCTTTTGGGTTATAATTTACAACGTTCAAAAAATCAAATTTAGGGAAGAGTTTTGTTGCACATGAGCCTGATATTATATTGAAATGTTTACTGATAGATCTGAAGAATAGGCACGACTAAATGTTCAGCTTCTCACTTTGTTTGCCAATACCAAGTTCATTAATATACCTATATAAAAACCTATAAAAATACCCTCTTGTTAAAGGCGTAAATGTAACCAAGGTTTATCGATTTATTGTCCTTATTCAATGTTTAGCCTTCCATTAATTAGGTGGGGAACATTCGAAATCACTCAGTTGATATTTTATTTTTGCTTCATCGAATGATGTTCCATAGGAAACAAGTTGATCATAAGTAAAATACCTCTCGTTGATAGGTGCTGCATTCTCCGTTACTTTGTGCAAGTACTTCCAAATGGAATGCGCTCAACGGCCCTCGCATGCGGAGTATCGGTCAGTGGAGAGTTGATGACTCCGGAGTGGGAACCGACGGCCGCTGGGCCCGTCACGCATCCAGGACGTCAACGGCGAAAATCAAAACTGCGTCTTTAATTGCGCGCACTCTCCGTATGGATGGGAGAGAGCGGTTGTGTCCTCCCGAGGGCAAAGGACGAGGGAAGCACTCCTGAAAGGAGCGTGTGGGGATCCGCTCTCCCCCAGCGATCGAATACAGCCCTCTCTCTCTCCAACTCCGACGGCTAATGCAGGCAGATATTTACACATCCTTTAGTAACCACTGCGCACATTATTACACCAATTCTCTTTACTCTGATGTAATTTATCAATGTCCACAATCAACCTTCCAGTCAAAATAAGACAAACCGTCGGCGATTATGATAGCTTCTTTCCCTCAATCTGTTCTTAGAAATATTTTCAACATCCAACAGTAAAACAAATACTTAATATGCATCGAAGAAAACATTTTCTACCACTTCTATCTAGCCTATCTATCATCCGCCTCGTTACCTGTCTTCAACACTCCTTCGACACTACTTGAGGATTTTACTGTTCGTGTTTTCTTATAAAATCTCTAAAGAAATATTTTTTCTCTTCGATTCCCGCTACAGCTGGCTGGATTTCATTTCCTCCATATACTATTTTTGTTAAGTGAATATCATTTCATGCATTTTATATTTGCGTGTAATGTGTACTCTATGTGTTTCATAGCGATTAAATTCAGGGTTCGGTGACTCATGAAACATTTCCATTATCACTCGCGATCCGGGTTTCGATGTTAGACGTCATCGTCAGGCTACACCAGCAACCAGCACGAGTCTCACATAGCTGGACCGCCGTCGTGAGGGAATGGGAGGTTGGAGAAGGCGACGGAGGAGGGGGCGTGGCATAGGGAAGAAGGTAGTAGACAGGAAACAAAAAAAAACATTGGCGAGGCAGGTCGCAGATTCGACCCTTTTTTTACAAACTGCGTTTTGCTCGAGTGCATTACACTCATTTGGTTCAAAGGGAGAGGGAATATTCATTCATTCGAAGTCACTCTGATGCTCGTCATCAATTAGGTGAGCCTCATTACATGTAAATTTCCAAACCTTGATGCGGGTCATTTTCACTCCAACTCTCCCCTCCGAATCTTGTCTCCAATTTGAGGGCTTAGTACGCTTTCGTCCCAAAGGCTGTGCGATAATATTCGATCCCCGTGTAATATCGCAAGACAGCGGCAATGCGCGATATCTTGCGTTATTGTTTAATATGCGACGTGGGGCCATGTGTGACATCATGCGATATTGGCCAGCTTGCGATATAATACGATCGATAAGCGATGCACAATTATTTTCAAATCATGCGATACTCTGCGATTCCACCATGGCGAATTCTCTCCCCCCCCACCCACGTGCTTCTCTCCCCATCTTTCCTCGAGCTCTTCCTCGTCACTTCAATCCCCCGCCCCACCCCCAACCCCAAACCCTCCCGCCCCCCTCCCCCACCCCACTGCTACCTGCGCCGCCATCCATCACCAGCCGAGGCAATATGTCACCTGCACATGCCCCCCTCCCCTACCCCCCCCCCTTGCCACGGGGAAAAAATATCAACTAGGGTGACGACACTCCTGGTTCGCTGCAACCGCCGCTCGCCTCCCTTCGTCACACGCAAGAAATGTACTCGCAGATTAAAAAAATAATGATGGTGGAGCGGTGCCCTTCTCGGTGGGCGTGTTTTTTTTTCATTTTCCCTTCCCGGCCTCGGAGTCGGCCATCATTCCGGTGCTCACGCAAGTCCACGTCCGCGGAATTCGTGACCTTCGGCAATGAGAGTTAGAGTTCGTTATTCCGTGCACGCACCCTTGCATCCGACCGGGGCGTCGACGCCTGGGCCGAACGCGAGTGCTCGCCGGGCGGACGTGCGCCCAATCTCTCCCGCCCCCGTCATCCTCAGCATCTCCAAAGCAACAAACGATTCTCTTCTCCAAAGTGCTCGGAAAACTTTTCTCGGGCAATCTTTCCGAGGCCCCGAAATTTGTAGCAGGGGTCCGCAGAGGCATTCCTCGCGTCCTCCGCCGTGTGATGTCCATTCAGCGAACCCCCCCTCCATAATTCAGGTTCTCTACGAAAGCTGTATTATGGAAGGGATTAGGAGAGGGCGTGATTTAAAAGTAAACTTTTCGTCGGCTTCTTGGGTTTAGAGGGATGAGGGCGGGCGGAGGGACGACAATGCGAAATGATTAATGATAAAGCGGCCCGAGGGAGGAGTTACGTGCGCGAGTGGGTGGGTTAGCCGAGATCCCGGGATATTTAAGTGGCGGGGCGGAAGGGGAGGTGGATGAAAGGGAGGGTGGCTACGGGATCTCTGATACGACGAGGTTTGGCAATATATTAACACGCAAAGTATCGGGCGACGTGGCGATTATAAATGGCTCGCATGAAAAGGCAACTCGGCCGAGGAGTACTTACGACTAGATTTGTTAGAGGGTGTGCCTTGAATTGGAGCGACTCCCCTCTCTCTCTCTCTCTTTTTAAGTCGAGGGAATCGTATGAGGGAGGATGAATCGTGCGCCATTATTTGGCCTCGGGGAATGTCGATGAGGATTTGGAGTAAATTGACGACGTCTCATCTCGCCAGATTTCAGTCCGTGGGAGAGCAGAATTTTACAGAATGAAAGGCGGACGGAGTAGAAATCTTTCCTACCCGAAGAATGATGTTTTCGGAAACAATACGATTATTGTATCCTGAGATGCCTATGTCGTGGCGAAAAAACTTCTTTTACGTTTTTAACAAATGGGATTTTTAAATATTTGAGCTTTGGAAGGAAAGAATGTTCATTGCTCAGGCGTTCAGCTACCGAGAAAGCGAAATGCGTGCATTTTTATCGGGTGCGAGGAAATTGTATTTCATAATCTGTGCCGATGGAATCGCCCCCGTGTGGGAAGCATCTTTTTATTGGAATGGTTTTAGGTCACTGACCAAATGGGTGTGAACATGTTTCGTTTTTAAGAAATAAGCTTTTGAAGCTTGAAATATTGTACGCTTACAAAGCCATTCGCCGTGTTGACCTTACAACCATGCTCACACTGTACACCACACTAAAAAGGTCTAAATTAACCTGAGAGTCATTCATCAATTCATCTGGGCGAGAGTCAAACTTATCTGAAACCTTTGACGAAGGTGCTTGATTCGGATCAGTTGGAAGCAATCGGAGTTTTCAGTACCACTCCGGTTATGAGCGTACCATATTCTGACTCGGGGAAACCGCCCTGGTGTACATGAAGGAACATCCTCTTGTGCAACTACGTTGCCTACATATCATTAATGACCAATCATCCACGAAGAAATAATACACTTTGCCTCTCTACATATACAGGGTTCGTCCGGAAAATAAGTGTACTGACTCCTGGGCTGGACGCGCCGCTCCAGGCGCGCCCAGCACCGCTCTGACGGGCTGCGATTGGAGGGGGGTATGTTGGCAAGCGACGCTGAAAAAGGCAGTCGGCTCTGAGCTGTGGTGTAGTGAGGAGCTCTGTTCACGCGAACCTCCACGCTCGACCCACGTCACGGAACGCGATGCCGAAGTTTTTGGAGCAGCGTTATTCCATCAAATTTGCGGTAAAGCTTGGGAAATCGTCTACCGAAACTGTCGGTATGATTAACCAGGCTTACGGGGAGTCAGCCATGTCCAGAAACATGATCTTTCGGTGGCACAAGATGTTCGTGGAGGGCAGAGAAGAGGTCGACGACGAGTCTTCGAGAGGTTCCCGATGATGCCTTCGCGGGAGCGTTCCAGGAATGGGAACGCCGCTGGAACAAGTGTATCGACTCACAAGGGTCCTATTTTGAGGAATATTAGCTTAAGATATGTAAAAGTGTAATAATTTTTTTTTCCTGAGCTCAGTACACTTATTTTCCGGACGAACCGGCGTTTTTTTATGACCTAGTTTCTTTACAGCGTAATAGCTTCGGGCTTGGAGGATTTCCACAATGCTACGCCTGAAACTGTTTTATTTACCAGTCATACACGTTTGAATGGCATTTTTAATCTGCGTTTTTCGATCCTTTTAACGGATGGACGAGGGATCCTTAGTATTCGTTTTCATACTTATATCGAGGACTCTGTTTTCCAGCTTCCGGAAGTGTATCCGACAGGATGCTCGGAGCATGCACGTATGCCCCTTGGAAGATTCCTCGGCGAGAGTGCCAAACACTGTTTGCCACGCTCCCGAAATCCATCACGACTTCATCCGGGGACCAGTTACTATTCAGGGAAACCTTGAGGCGACTCTCGGGCTTGTACGACGTAAACCCGGACGGGGCGAAGTCGCATTCAGCGTTCGGTGGCGCTGTCACATTCTCCTCTAATGGAACCATTAAGGCAAATCTCAGTCCGCTGTTATACAGTACTTACACAGCGGATCTCTTATCTGTCAACATAACTCTCTCAGTGGATTGAAGTGCCGTTTTTTAATTTGTGCCTTCTGAATGAGTGCGCTGCATTACATTTTCGATATTTTCCCAATCTATCCTATCGCCCAGGAAACACATCTATCACTCCTCCTCACACTCCACTACGGCAAGTGTGTTACGGTGTCATTTCTGTAGGTCCCAGGGGATCTGAAAGTGGCGTTCATGAACGCATCCTAGATGGTGTGGGATGACACTTGGAGGATGATTACCCCGGGAAGGAACTTCGCACCGCGAAACCCGTGGCTTTAGCGTGGTCTTCTTTTGCACGCAGTGTGGGCGATATCACGCTATCCCGTGATTTGGAACAGGGTACTGTGATCCGACTCATTCAAACCTCTTCCTTGAAGAGAAGACGCCATATATTTGTGAAAATTTACTCTCCACTGTGGCCGTGAGACACCTACCGACGGAAAGCGAGAACCATTGGGCGAAGCGCTGTAGGTCAAGCCTAGATTGTATACAAGGCGATCACCGAGTAATTGTTTTTTAAAAAGTAGCTGGTATCTTTCGCCTCATGTGACATATGAATGATGTATTACACCTATCATTTCTGGGCATTTTTGTAATTTGTAATGGGACGGGGATCGGAATGCGATAGTGAAGCCTTAAAACACGTACTTTTGTCAGTTTATGATTATTGTCCGTATATAACCGATACGAGAGCGCTCTAGCCACCTGACGGTGGGAATCCCGACAATTGAAGGGGTGCGGAAATGGAATTAAATCACCAAAGTGCTTGTTTAAATTCGCATGCCAGTCCCCTGGGCTTCATCATTTACGGTCGTCATTGACGGAAAAGCAGAATGAAAAATTGCGAAAACTACTCAATGGTTCGGAGAAAAACATTTTTGCTTAAGAATTTGATAGCAGATTTCATCAACCAAGATTAAAATCAGGAACAATGTGACATCTTTTGTGAAATCACTGGTTTGGTAAACATTTTTTTAAATAACCAAGTCCTATGCGCTGGTTTTTCAACGCTTGAATATATTTTCACTCTTATCAGATTGATATAAGGCTATTCTAATAAGTGAGAAGTATACCTTTGAGTGCTAATACAGAAGAAAGCCAGCAATCATGTCTGTTTTAGGTTTTTATTCAGGTGATTTCTATTTTTTTTCTATTTCAAAGATATCTCACATTTATGCGTGAAAACTGCTCTCGTTTAAACTGAATTGTATTTGAGAGCGATTGAAGAGATTGTATATTATTTTATATTATACCGCAGTAAAATTATTTCTTTTTTGAAACTTCACACAATGCACGAATGGAAATTTTGCTTTAGTTTCTCCTTTTCCCTCAGCTGCTGTCCCGTTTTAAAGATTTCCCACCACTCGGAATGGCTGAAGCTCGCTCTAAACAGCGCCCGGCCGAGGTCTCCGATGGCACTTTGGCTCGGGGAATAAATTATAATTCACAAAGAATGTACGTTCCATTTAAAAAATAAAAAAAAAGCTTGTTGGAAGTGAAATGTGTCCCATCTTCCCGTCGCTATTACGGCGAAATATGAGCGTTCATCAGCGAGGGAGAGTCGTTAAAAGTGCGCCCTTCCTCCTTCAGCACACGCGGAAGCAAACACGTTCCTCAAAATCTGAGGAGTAAGGACTTTTGTCCAATAGATTCCGAAGTTCTGCACGGGGCGTTCATTTTCGAAGCCAGGTCGTTGTTTTCGTTCCGGGCCGCGAGTTCTCCGGTCGCCGCAGTACTCCCCCGGAACCGCGCGCTATGGAAATCATTGTTCTCGGGATCATTTGCGCTGACTGCGGCGGCTGCGAATGGCTGAAAACACTTAATGCCTGGTATGGCTGCTGCAGCCATGTGCTCTCTCTCTCTCTCCCATGCCCCCCAACCCACCACCCCCGCCCTCCTCCTCCCTGCACCTTGCCCTTTCTCTCCCCCTCCCTCCCTGCACTCCGACCCGCCCCCACCGGCAACCTTTCGCCCGAACCCCCGCCTCTCTTCCCCGCCCCCTCCCACCACCCACCCCCCCTTCCATTCCCTTCCCGCCTGCCCCACCTCACGAATTCCATGAGGTCAAGAGGAATATCGACCGAGTGTCACGTGGTATTTTTTGTAAGCCCATGGCTGAACACTTCGCTCCGAAAGCCGATCCGAGTTTTGACAGCTGCCTTAAAGGAAAACACTACGAGATGCGAGGCACTGTTAGGCAAACGTTTCACGGGGGGACGGGACTGGAAAAAAAAGATTTGCGGGGGAGCATGTTGAGGACGGTAGCGTAGTGGCGGTGTTAATGGAGGTGGGGATGGAAGGGAGCCACCGGACGATATGAATTTTTGTTGCGGGTGGCACGCTGGGTCAATGGGACAATGCTCGGAGGGCAAAAAGGAATTTGCAGCTCGTGGCCCGTTCAAAGGAAGTTGATTGCTGACTGGCTCCGGTTTGATTTCCTTGGCTGGAAACTTGTCTTTTCAGAAGGAGAAAAAAATATTCCTGTCAATTTCAATCGATTCTATCGTGGTCATTGTTTTTGTTAAAAACCGCTTTGATATTTCCTTTGAAGCTCCAACACATTCCATGCTTGCATCGCTTTTGAAGCTATTTATTTTCGGAGCGTAAGGAATAGCGTGATACTCGATTTGTGTCAACAGCCCAACATTGATTTTGAAAATGTCAGCTTTTATTATACGCCGGTGATATTTACGCGAGACGCTGACAGTCGCGATTGCGTTTCCAAATTCTTGGTTCCAAAGCGATTTTTATTTATCTCAAGAAAATCTAGCAGTGGCATAGTTAGGCAATTTTGAAGGTATTAAAGATGTGTTGGAGTGCTATATGAAAGTTATTGGCAAATTTATTGATTCGACTGTTGTTTTATAAGTATCATCACTCTCGGGCTTCCTTTTTTGTACAAACGCCTTTTGTTTGATTTTAGCCACCTATGCATGTAGGAGGCGCTTTTGGCGACATTTTTCCTTGAAAAACGGAATGATGTAGTAGGATGACTTATGTATTTAAATGAAGAATTGAGACCATCCAAAGCATATCCATATGGTTGTGAATCTGGTGATCACACGTGAAAAGTCAAACGCCATGAAAAATAATTGAAGAGCATTTGATATCTTTCCTTCAATATGTCGTTTTTATTCACGAGGACACATTCTGGAATCTAGCGATATTTAATTGTTCAGTGATTAAATAGAGTTCAGGGCTCATTAAAAAAGCAAAGGGATATAATTAATTTAGTACCATGAAAGACAAAAAGAAGCGGCATAACAGATATAAAATAAAATTAGAAAAATAGGCAAGGAAAAAATTCAGGGAGTACTTTTGTGCCCCAGTCAACTCATGGAAATTACAATAATATTCTGCAGTATTTGAATTGGAAGCCATTGATTTAACGGATAATTTGTGCGCATTTACGAAGGATGCCACATCTTTACTCATCAAATAAAAAACAAATGATCTACTCTTTTTTTTGATCTGACAGAAGTATTGAATGAATAGTGATATGACTAAGCCGATCGGCTATTAATAATGCTGTGGTTCTCAATCACTTCTAAGTCTTTTGACACATTTCTTTGAATAATTTATTTTAGGTTCAAAAACAGCTAATGAATTGGGTTGATAAACTCGATCGGTCGCTAGTCATTGTGCTGGATGCTAATATGCAGCTAGGTATGAGATTAATTACTGCTGACACAAAGTGACAGACGTGTATTGTTTGGTGGCAGTCTGCCGCTATGAAGCTCGATCAGTAATTATGCGAAGGAACTAGCCCTGCATTTGCCTTCTTCATTGCTTGTTAGCATCTATTGCTTAATTTTCACATGCCATATCCTATAAATAGAAAATTACCAAATTTAATTTCTAATCACATGACTTGATTGGAATATTCGATTGTATATTCTCTCGGGCGTTATAAATAATACTTCGGCATAATTAGGAAATTTTCTAATCGCTTCAAGTTATGTTTCCAATGATACTTGAGAGCGCAGAGCATGACGATTTGGACTTCGTCAGTCCTCGTGTGATAGATTGATTGGGGCAGGGGACGCGCATGTGCGTGTGTGTGGGCGGCCTTCCTATGCCAAGGCATGTGACTCTCGTTTTCAAAAGCCATCTCCCCCCGATGGCAGTGCCATTGCTCACTATTGTAAAATACCCAGTACTAAGGCTTAAATTCAATAAACTGAAAGAACTTTGTCATTTGGTTCGAATTGAGTTAATTATTAAAAGGGTTAGGTTTCAATGCATCCCACCTGATGATGATGCAATACATGGAAACCTAGGTCGGATTGCATACATTTAAATTGTGGAAAATTGCATTAAAATATCCAAAATTACTAATACCTGATCCGTTATAAATCGTCTTTATGTAGCCATGTAATTTAGGAAATATCTATTTAGATATCCGGCGAGTTCATAAATGATTTTTAACTTGACCAGTGCAGTCAAAGACAATGATGATGAAGTCATACGATATCTCGTATTTCTTTCAATTTTTTATCCTTAAATTAGGCCTGAAAGACATCTCCTTTTGTGCTTTATATTATTCTATGTGCTGTAGAAAAATTATACCATGCAATAACTGACTCTCAAATTGAAAGTTTATGTTATGATTGTGTCCAAATCCGAAATCCACAATATGATAGGGGTGAAATACAAATCTAATTAATTCTTTTATTAAAAATTTTTTCCAAACCACAAATGGAAAAATAAATAAGATGCAGAAAACTAATTTACACTTTCATTTCTCTATACATTATTTTTCTATATTTCCCTATACATTAAGTTGTCACTGGCTACAGTTTATCTTATTACAGCGTGTATTTCGGCTGAAATTGTGGATAAACTTCTTTCCAATGTTACCGAGCGCTGAATATGGTAACGTCATGGAGATATGTTAAAACAGTACGATTTCCCTTTTCCTGCGATAGAGCAGAGCGGCTGACCAGTGTATGAAAGGACTATCTTAGGGCCAGTGTAGGAAATCACTATACAGATATCTCAATCTTCTAGTTACAAATCATTTTCTTTTCAATCTTTTTTTAATTCGGGAACTTGGGACGAATTCCAAGACTTGCTCCCTGTCACCGCCGTCCTTACCCAGAGGCGAAGCTGCGAAGGAAGTGTCAAGGGGGGGAGGTGGGGGGGTTGAGCGACGACTACGGATGCGGTGATTGGGGTTAATGACCGCCTCTTTGAGTGCATTTGATTGTGCGTTAGTTGCTCTTCGCCGAGCTCGGAGTCTCTCGTGGGAATGAAGAAGGGGGTGCGGAAGAGGGGGAGGCAAGAGAGAGACGGAACTGGGGGGGAGGGAGCAGGGAGGAATTAGGGTGGGGAACGATGTCCTGGCTGCCATTCCCGTTGACGCATATCGGGGAAAGGGTGGGAGGGTTTGATGGGCTTTCAGGGAGGGTGAATCGGCGGCGGGGGTGGCCATGGTTTGATGGGGTCCAGCGGGGGACACGCGAAAAAGATCGCGTATTTGTGTTTCAGGAGAGGGGGGCTGTTGGTCGGAGGGAAGAGAGAGACATTTGGAGGGGAACTGCTTGAATTACGTAACTCCCTTGCTAAGGCGCCGGTCCAATCGAGCGAGCGGCCGTCGCACACCGAGACAATCGAGACGTGGTTGAAGAGCTTGAAAATGTCGATTTGACGGAACTCCTGGAGTGGTTCGGGTGGAGCAGCGTTTGAACATACTCAACAGGGGGAAATTCATTCTTTCTGAATGGACTGAAAGAATCATTTTAAAAGGTAAATACTATATTTCAGATGAAATGAATGCATGATTCCCCCGCGACGCTTCCCGAAGGCGACGCGAAAGAAACCTAGGTACTGAAGGGAGGGACGAAGGTATCTAACCGTTATTTCATCTACATCTACATGATACCCCACAAGCCGCCGTGGGGGCGTGTGGCGGGGGCTGTTAGGTCGGTATTCTTAAAAGAGAATAAAATCAAATTCAAAACCAACAAATTCATCCAAATTCACACCTTAAGATGCGTATGCATTCATGCGAAAACCTTTTTAACCCACGCGCGCGCAAATACATATACTATCAATGAACATTTCACATGCACCTAAGAATGCAGTAAAAATCTATCCAATTACGTGCAAATTAGAATTGAAAAATAAGAAGGAGAAATTTCACCATCACATGGACATGGGACTCATGGTCCCCGCCCCCAAGGACACCGCATCGGAATGGGACACACCGCAGCAGGCAGGCAGCGGAGGCGTCCTAATCACGGAGAGAGATGGAAGAAGTTTGAAAATTAATAAAGCAGGGCGAGTAATACTGACTGCAATGAGCACTGTAATGGCAGTCGCATGAAGTCATGCGGGAGTTTTGACTGTGAAGCACACGAGATTAGTGAAAGTGCATGCATCTGGGTAAAATTAATGACACCCTTGACGCTGTGGGTGGGAAGTGGAATTTTTGCTATATATAACCCTGCAGTTGCTATCCCGTATTGGAAGCAGACTGAAGCACTCCTTCTCTCCTCCCGTATGGGAAGAAGGAGGCCTTCAGTCTGCTAGTTCTGGCATACTATATATTTGCCGAATTATATATTTATGATCCAAGCGACCGATGTATGTTGGAGGGCGAATAATTTGCGAGACCTCGGTACTGAAACATGCGGCTCTGAATTTATGAAGTAAGTTCAACCTAGCATTGAATCATCTTTCTTCTAATGATTCCTAGCCCAACTCCATCAGAATTTCAGTGACGCTCTTCGTTTTATCGTAACAGTTTTTAACGAAGCGGGTTACCCGGCGTTGAATCTTCTCAATGTGTCCTTTTCCAGTCGGATCCCATGGCACTCCATGCATACGAGTATTCTAAATGAGGCCATGCTAGAGCGTGGTCACAACGTTCCTTGACTTTGTAGTCACTCCTGACAAGAATTCGTTTGATAAATCTCAATTTTTATATGCTTGCCCGCATATTGTACGTAAGTGGATACCCCGAGGTAAATCGTTAGTTATAGTAACATCTAGTTATTTTACCGTATCAACTACTTATGGGTCAACTCCAACTAGTTTGTAAACAAATCCCGTTGATCTTTTAAAGAAATTTACCACCGAACAGTTGTTATGGTTTAATGACAAACCCAATTTTGTGCGCCTTTCCGAAATGCAAAGTAAATCCTTTGCTAGTACTAAACGATCCTCTTCCCCAGATATCTCCCGATAGATCACCGTGTCATCCGTGAAAATCCCAATTTTACTCGCGGTTCAAATCGTTCTCAAAAATCAAGATAACCAACAGCTCGATTACGCACACTTCCCTGAGGTACCCTCGGAGTCACGCCGCCGGAACTAACGCCGTCAAACACGACCCTCTGTTCCCGCTCTGGCATTCTTCAACCCAATTCATTGCACCCTTATTTGTACTAGCGAACTTCAATTTATGAATCATTTTACCATGGTGAACTTTATCAAATGCCTTTAGAAAATCCAAAATGATCGCTGAACACATGTTTACAACTTTCACTCAATAAGAGTAATTCATGTGTAAATAGTCGTAATTCGGTCCCATATCAGCGGTTTTCCTGAATCCGTTCTGATTTTTACTTGAAAAGTTAATTCTCTCGAGGTGTCCCATTAATTGGCATACAAGAATGTGTTCCTAAATTTTGCAACTAATGGAAGTGAGAGAAAATGGGTCTGTAATTACTGGGAGGTCCTCCCCATCACCACTTTTAAAAAGGGCCGTTATCGTGCGGATTTCCAATTTTGAGGCACTTTGCACGTGCCGTGTTTTTTTAAATATAACTTCGAGATACGGGGCGATGTTCGAAGCCGTTACTGTGATTCGTAATCATTGCCAGATTGGAACACAAACATATTTTCCATAAGCTAAAAAGGGAAAGCTATAAAAAATATACTCTCGGGAAGTAGCAACTATCAAATCAGAGCGAATCTAGGAACACTTTCTGCTCATTTTCTCGGTCTTGTATGTTTATCGGCACGGAGCACCGTCTCGGATCAACTGCTTCAGGGGTGGGGCTGGGGGGAGGGGAGGGGCGAGCGGGAGGCCCACGTAAGATGGCGGTGGGCGGAGAGTGCGAGGAGAAAGGCGAGAGAAAGTGCGAGGCGGGAGTGGAGGTTTTCACATGGTTGGATGGCACACATACGCACAACGGCGTCCACGGGTGCTTCTTATTCTTGCAGAAACTCGCATTCACGGGACACATCCTCCCTCGCCAACCGGCAAAAAATGCTCTCCTCCCACCATCCGACCTTTTCCCCCCCCCACCCGTCCTCCTCATCTCCCGCCCCGCGGAACTCCGTAACTAAGCATATCCCGAGGCGACCCCGCTATTGTCATGTGCACACCGTAATTTCGTGCCAGCCTCGCTTCCTCCTCATCGCCACCTCCGCCCTCTCCCGCCGCGCACCCACACCACAACTCGCACCACCAGGCAAGGGCCTCCCCGCCCCCTCCCCTCGTCCGCCCTCACCCCCCCCGTGCCTCTTTCTCTCTCCCTCAACCCCAAGACAGAGGAGGAGGTGAGGCCGCGTGGAGTTGAGGAAAAAATAATGCACTGGGCCCGACATCGTCTCCCTCCCTCCCTCCCGTTCTTGGATGCCGTATTGTTCTCCCGCTCCGTGTGTGCATGAATGATGGTTGGGCACAGCGGGGGTAGGGAGGGGAGGGAGTAATAGAAAAAAAGAGAGAGGGGTGTCGGGGATGGAAGCGGGAAGGTGTATCGGCTGAGAGTGAGCGAGGGGGAGTGCGCGAGCGAGTCTCTGGATTGCCGAGGGGGGGGTTGCTAGGGGGAGGGGGGAAACGCATGCGAAGTGATATTTTCTGTGAGGGAGGGCGAGGGGGGGATTAGATTTGAAGGCAGGGGGAAAGAGAAGGAATTCCTCGGGTATGAGAAGGAAGGCCTATTCGTACCGTACATAGTGGGCTTCGAGGCAAGATGAAAAAGAAAACCACGGATGCTGGGGTAGATTAAGAAAAGGATTGTTTGGATTAGAGCGGGAGGGGAGGGCGGCCGAAGGGTTTGGGCGGAGACTGTTTCCGGGAATGGAGGGCAGGGCTTATGGAAGAAGGGCGACGGGGGTGGGAGAGGGAGCCAGCACCCTTCTGCCCGTCTTTATTCCTTCCTTCCTTCCCTCTCTCTCTCTCTCGCTCTCTTCGCTCTCTCCTCGGCCTTTTCAGCTGGCTTTGAGGTCAGGAAGTGGGCGTCGTCCTTGTGCCCCTCGCGGAGAGGAAAAAATGTTCGCGAGAGGCCTTTGTTTTCGCTCCGGCCGCAAAGCTCCGATTTCATACGTACTCGCGGCCCTTCTTCCTCGCCGCCCCCTTCCTCGCCGCCCCCTTCCTCGCCGCCCCCTTCCTCGCCGCCCCCTTCCTCGCCGCCCCCTTCCTCGCCGCCCCCTTCCTCGCCGCCCCCTTCCTCGCCGCCCCCTGCCTCGCCGCCCCTCCTGCCATTCCTTCGCCCCCCATGCACCCTGCACGAGGCACTCATTACACATCTCTAAAACTTCGTCATCTCCTCCCCTCCCGAGTGCCCCCTCACCCTCGTCCCCTGACCCCCAATTTGCCGTTTTACGTGGGTGGTCTTCGTTCATTACCTTCCAGACTTCCTTCGTTTCCACCTTTTCGCCTCCCCGGCGGCCTCTCAGACGTGGAGTGGCGGTGTAATATCCGCTTCCTCGGCCCGCCGCGCCCTTTCTCGGCAGTTCCGCCGCTGGAAGTGCATTGGTTTGGCATTCCAAGTGCCCTGCCGTCCCTCGGCCCTTACGCGTCTTTGGCTGCCGCACGTGTCTCTCTCTCTCTCTTCGAAATTACTTCCCGCGCTTTGTGGACATCTTTAATTAAAAATCGTCCCAATTACTCACCCACTTCGTGGAATTGAGTGAACGAAAGCAGACGCGCACGAAGCAGTTTCTATTCATTTACGTGTATTTGCAGTGTTATCTTAATCAATGGCCTAATGCATAGGACGTAACTATTTATATCTTAGTTAGAATTTAAAACAATTCTCGGAAAAAATTTTAACATTCAAAATTTTTTTATAATTTCACTTCTAGTGTAGTATAATTCCATGGTAACAAATAAATATCAATTATAGAATTTATTATGTGTCTTAAAATCGTATTGTCCGGGTTATAAGGTAAGAATTTTTCTACAAAGAAATTCGCGAAAAGTATATGCTCACGCTCATCATCATCTCAACTTAAGCGGGCGGAATACGTTTTATATATTCAAAAACATCGCTAGTTTTAGCATACGGGCGACTAGTATTTGCTCCTTTTCAGATAGTACTCTGATAGGTGCAATAAATTATGTCAATAAAAGTATAACTCTCATAAAATTACAAGATAATAAGATGTGTCATTAAATTTGACAGGAATGACTTTTCAGTTTTCTAATTCAACTCGCGTTACTTTAGTAACGCCAACTTATAATGCATGGATATGAATCGTTCATTAATGTTTATTGGAGACATAAATAATAATAATAACTATTTATATTTTGAGTGTCCATTGCAATCCTCGTAAATACTAAATGTGCCCGTAGTGTTTCGATATCTCAATTGAAAAATTGTTTTATTAATTCCAAAATATGGCGGCACAATTAGGGGATGCATTATATGCATTAAAATAGAACACCCCTGATTTTATTTTTTTTTACCTTACACAGCAGGAATAAAAAGAATTGGGCTCGCGAAATGCATTACCTCAGGATTTAATTTATAGGATAAATCGTTCGCTAAGTTCATAAGAATAAGAATTTCATGAAAGCGTAATGCGAAGAGCCAACCTTACAATACGTTTCTTAATCTCTGTCGAATGCTTACACGAATCAGGGCGAGGTCGTCATTATTCTTGATCCCGGATACTTCGAGGGATAAGAATGGAGCGCGCGTCGCGAAGGAGTTCTCAACGGAGAGAACCAACCCCACCCATTACGGCCGACTCCTTTTAATGGTTATCAGCGGCGTTCATTCATGGATCTTACTTCAGTCATGGCGGTGTATTCAATGTAATCCGTTGCCCCGATTCCTACAGTAATATGCCCGCGTAGTTTGTCTTTTCCCTCTGTCGTCGCCAACATGGGACCCCCCCCCCATTAACCCCAGATCGCCGCTTCGATTTCTCCGACGGTGACCTCGTAAATTGGCCGTTTTCAACTCTAATACCAAATAATAACCGGAATGGAGGATATTTCTTTCGATGGAAAACGTCAAAACAAAACCACTCCCTCTCAAAGGGACACAAAAAAAGCCGTTCCCGAGAAACACGGGACTACCGATTGGAAGTGACCTGGGAAGCAGTCTGATAAGGAGAATAAGAAAACCTCGTGGAACGGGGGGAGGGTTGATAAGGAAACGAGGATAAAGGGCGGGGAGAAGGTGGGAACAAAGGATTGGTAGTCAGATATGATAAGGGGAGCTGGAGGAAAGAGAAAGCTGCCTGACGAATAACGGAAAAGTGTTTATTAACCTTGGGCAGCTGCTCCCGTGAGGCCATGAGAGTAGGTAGGTAACTATTACTCGCTCTAAAATAGAAATGGAGGAAGTTTTGTTGGCTGAAAGTAATGCGGTTTATTATAGGGTAATGATGGCACTGTCGACGATAAAATCGGTAAACCAACCTTAAAAATCGGTTGAAGCACGCCTGAGAAAGGTTAATAGCAATTTGTCGTGTTTTGACTGAAAATCAATGTGCAATAGATGAACCCACAGCTTTTCATAGACTCATGTTCAGGGGACGTTAATTTAGATGTACTTGCATGAATTACTGTTGAGGCCAACCATAAGGAAATTATTACAAATTTAATTTCACCTCTACCAAGCACTGTTTCTATGTTACGTGGGATGGTTTTCGTGGAAACATAATACCAAACGAATGTTATGAATGTGGCTATACCTTCATCCATGCAATGATTTATGGAATTAGCAGAATATAAAATAGAGGGAAAATATTTTATAACATTTGATACGAAGAGCAATTGCAAGCGCCACTAAACGTTCATGCAAGCAATATTAGCGGCACGCTTACTTTATGACCAACTGCAAGTTAATTACGTTCCAGGCAGTTTCATTCTCAGTATGACTTTGATTTTGGGGACGAAAACAATCATTGACGTGCGCCCTGTATATTTCAGATTACCTAAATTGTATAGAATTTGTAACAACATTAGTAATGAGAAATGTATATAAAACACCTCATAACTATTATGAGTTATTGTTTCCTTTTATTATTTAATTAATGAATGATAGATTCCATAGTATTAAGATCAGTACATCGTTCTTAGTATTTTTTCGTTTCAGGATATGACCGGTTTCTGCGCGTATTAGTAATCTTGCGAAATCAGAGAACAGAAGTAATAGAAGTTTAGAGTCATTTCTAATAACTATGTCTTAAATTATGAGTTTTCAAAGGGAATCCCGGTGTTGCAATTTTTAAAGATCTAGCTAAGTACGGTAATTTGGTAAACATTTTCTTTTTTTTAGTATAAAATAAAATCAGGACGTATTAGCCTCTTTCGTAGATTCCCAGGCGGCGTTTGATAGAGTGAATTGGGAAAAAACTAATGAGTATATTGCAGAAAATAGGAAGAGATTGGAGGGACAGGAGATTAATTCGCAACCAGTACATGCTCGGACATGCAACTCAGACTGCTCGGGTGCGATTGGGGAACGGGGAGTCCGGATGGGCAGTGTTAGGAATACTTGTAAGGCAGGGTTGCCCTTAATCACTATTGCTGATCAACCTATATTTAGAGGAAATGATTAGAGAGGCATGGGAAGAACTGGAGGTAGGAATGGAAGAGGGCGGGGAATTCGTACAATCATTTAGGTTCGCTGATGACCAAGCTTTAGTTTGTCAGTCAGCCAAGGGGTTGCAAGCATTGCTGAGTGAATTGGAAATTCAGTGCGACAGGTATGGGATGAGAATCAATATTAATGAAACAAAGGTAATGCGATTTTCTAGGAAGAAAAAGGCTAAGCTAAACTTCGAAATAGGAGGGCAAAAACTAGAGCAGGTAGAACAGTTTACGTATTTCGGAAGTGTTTTGGACCAACATGGTCAAAGTAGTGGGGACGTAAGGAGAAGAATTGCGCTAGGCAAAGAGGCTTTCACCAGGAGGAGGGAGTTGATAACAGGGACGTTGAGTAAGGATGTTAAGAAAAGACTCGTAAAAACTTTGATATGGAGCATAGCTATTTACGGTGTGGAAACGTGTTCATTGAAGGAGGAGGATAGACGTAGATTGGAGGCTTTTGAAATGCGGGTGTGGAGAAGAATGGAGAAGGTGAAATGGACAGAGAAGAAAACAAATTAGGAAGTATTTGGTATGGTGGGCAAAGAGAGGGGTTTGTTGGGAGAAATCCTATGGAGGCAGGAAAAGTGGATGAAGGGGGTGTTGACCGGCAGCGGGATGCTGAAGACTGTCATTGAGGGGAGAATGTTAGGCAAACCAGGAAAGGGAAGGAACAGGGTAGGGATGTTGGATGGGATGAAGGGAGTAAGGAAGTACTCAGAGATGAAGAGGGACCTGATGTAGAGTCGGTTGCTGGATTTTATTATATGAAGTCACCAAATATTTATTTGGTTGTTTTGTCCATCCAAGAACTACCTTAACCGGAAGAGTATTAATAATAATCGTTATTTCAACATTAAAGCGTTACAATCTTCTTTTGCAAGGGTATTGATATTGCTTGCATTGTTAATGGCTTCATATTTATGATTTTTATGTTACCAGTGGAGGTATGGTGTCGTTCAATTTGCCAGCATTTCCTACTCATTGTAAATTGAACACGTATACTTCATTTTTAACTAAGCACAATATTATTTAAAAATACGACCTCCGTTTTGGAAGTCGGGCAATAATGCCAGTATCGATCCGCGTTTATTAAAAAATTGAAGTGTCCCCGACGCTCCATTCAGTCGGTGTGCTTTTTAAAACAAATATGCCCGGAAAAACTTCAAGAAATAAAACTCTTCATGAAAACTGCTCCTTGGAAGCCTTTGTAGAAATATTACTTGTTCTCCGCCAGGCGCCGCCACCGTATGGGTGCAGAGTGCTCCATTTCAATTCATTTCTTTATTAGGGGGGGGGGAGGTGCAAGAGGGGTCTTACGTACGTTTGCTATTCTGTTACTTCGGTGGTTAATATATTCATAAATACATGCACAAGTTGTACATTTGTAAATACCCCAGGCCCCCAAAGAACCTACTGAGCAAACATTCAGTAATCGAGCTGTCGTTTTGGAAATACCTAAGCATTTATCAAGCTATTAAAAGTGTTTCTAAATGTTTTCTTAAACATACTTTATGTAGTATAATGGGTAAAATAATACTTATTCTTCAAACGTGCACAGTTTACCGTAAAGTGTACCTTTGCGGTAAAAAAAACCTCATTTAACTGATATCCATATGCATTTAACGGAAATCGTAATACGAATCCTATTCGCCAATCATAAAGGAGCTGCTTTATTCTTCATTTTTTAGAAAAGAAGGAGTATCTGTCATGTCAATAACATCGCTGGAAATGATTTAATGGAGGAAGTCATGGGTTGCATTCCTGCATAGGGGGGAGTGGTGAAGAAGTCAATCTTAATCGAAGAAGGAGGGGCAGTTTTTGCGCTATGCGGGCGGAGGGGTCGAAGGAAGGAAGGAAGGTTGGCTGGGAATTCGGGGGGGGGGGGGACACCCCTTGGGTCACGCGGTGGTCGACTGTTTGCTCGCATCGGAACGCAATAGCGGGTGGTCATCGGGGCGGAATCATTTCGGGGCAGAGCGGGGGCCTGGGGCGAGCGAGAGGAGGACCCCTTGGGCACGATGGAAGAGGGAGGGGAGGGCGGCGAGATGAGAGGCGAGGGGTCGGGAGGAAGCGGCAGGGGCGTGGGACGAGGGGTGGGCAAAGGTGGAAGGTGAGGCGTCAGGAAGGAAGAAGGCGTAGCACGGCCGAAGGAATGCAGATGCTATGCAGCGAGGGTTCAAGGGTCGGATGTGGAGAATGCGAAACGACTCTGGGAGGGGGAGGAGGAGGAGTGTAATCCATTTGGATGGGAGGGAGGGGGGGGGCAGAGAGGGAGAAGGTGGCCGATTCCTTTGGTGTGGAGCGAGAGTTATTACGCGATGCAAAAGAGGAGTTCGCGTGCTTTCAAGAAGAAAGGGGGGAAGGCATGGTGGGCGTGGCGTGGAAGGACCCGGGGTTTGAGGGTGGCCACTAACGATGAAGAAGGGACGGTCGTGCGAGAAATACCGTGGAATGTCTGGGATTTATAGTCGTTTTTCCATCTCCTCCCCATCGGTCACTCTTTATGCATCAACTTTTTTTGTTTCACCCGCCCCCTCCTTTCATTTTTCTCGGCGTCCCTCCTGCATTGCCCTCCGGACACTCGCAGGACCCGCCTCGTCGGTGTCGGCCCTGCCGTTCTCCCGTCGTCCCCCCACCACCATCCGCCCCGCCACGCCCCCTTTGCCCTCGGAGAGAGTAGTGACTGGGGGCGGTGGTCGGGGGGGGGGGGGGCTGAGGCTCACGCGTTCCTTGTTCGCCCGGCAACTCAACTCAAAAGCTCTTTTCTTCTCCCAGACTCTCGAGGGCGCGATATCAGACATGATTGGTCAGTATTATCCTTCCATGGGCGCCATATCACTCAATTTCAAATCATTTCCCCGGAAAATAACCACACCCTCGAAATCATCCACTCAAAATTTGAGTGAGTCATTGGCGGTGAGAGATTTAAAAATCTAATGGTCTCAGGAACGGAGGCTGGAGCTCATCATAGATTCGGGCATTATGAATCTGTGATATAACACAGTTAAAGTACGTGTATATTCAATCACGTTTTCAAAGATGGATGAATGAAAGAAAACGATGATATGATTGCCTTTTTATGCCATACTATGCCCGATAAATGTTGTTAGTGAATATGTGCAAAATATGATTTTTGTCCTCGGGTGTGGATACAGATTAAAATTTTCCATATTTGTATTACTATATCCGATTTATGGAAGTCGGGAATTATTTGAAATTAAATGTCAAGGCAACCGGCCAGATGCTGCACTGCGATAGTGCATGACCGCAAATCGCAAAAATTGTAGCTGAATATCTCTCGCAAATCATTGCGAAATGTATTCTTCGTGCACCTTAAATTCCAGAACTGCCAGCCCAATTTGACTATTGCATATTCCCCGAAGCGTAGAAACCACTTCGTTTTTCATCATCGCAATCAGGCGTGGGCGAAATGAACATGTTCAACTTGCAATGGCTACCACTGGCGCAGCACTGGAATAATATCAATTAAACTTTTACCTAATACGCATCATACATTAAGCTGACAATAAAACAAAAAGATAAACTTTGCCACCATAGGTTTTGCGAATAAAAATTTATAACTCGCTAAAAAACTCTACATAATGTGTTGCAATCGATATTGATTTTTAAGTATAGTTCACAGTATAACTCTACGCTATTTCAATTTTTTTCTTTTGATAACTAGGTAAAATAAAATCAACAAAGTATTACATGTTTTACTTTATAAAATTTATGAGATCATGCCGATACGTATTACTTCCCAGTCCAGAGTACGCATTCGCTAAGCATATTACAAAATTATGTTTGTTCACGACACATTATGTGGATAAAATATTATCCCTCTTTATTGAAAAACTTTCTTATTTTTGCATAGAAAGATTCAACAACAAAATAAAGTGCTTACACGACATTCAATTTTGTGGCATTCAATTTTCAAGGAATCAGTCAACTATTCTAGCGCCGTAATTCGAATTTAAAAGAGGTATTATTTTCCAGAAGGAACGGTCTGCTTCACTCTCTAAACTTCCAACCGCAACCCATAACGCCTTTCTGACCACCAATTTTCAGACATACGTGGTAAAACTCTGATCCTCAAGTTGTGCTCTTTCTTCGACCCTGCTCAGAAATAATATTATCCCTCTCCGTTACATATTTTCTCTGACTTTTCTTCGAAGCATTTGAGGAGACGGATTAATTTTCTTTTTCTTTCCTCAAAGCTTACTGCTTTTTGTTTCAATTTTCTGACTCTCGAAAAGGTATTATTACAGCATTTTATCTCTATGTTTCGTCGTGATATTAGAACGGATTTCTAGTTGTTGCACCCAATCTTAAAAGGCCTTACAAAATGTTATTTCTCCCAAAATACGTTGAATCAGAAGGAGAAGAAACTCGAATTCGCAAGAAGAATGCATATTCTTCGCTGTTACAAAATGATGAAAACTAAAGTGTTGCCTGAATCAAAGAATCTTTCAATGCCCCTTATGCTCCTAAGTTAAACCTGCTGTGTTCGCCTTAGATTTCAATTGAATACAAATCACAAGTATACAGCTTCTGGAGTATCAAAGATATTTTATGTTTGCGCTTGTTATCACGGAATGAAAAATATAAAAAAAAATTTTACGTTGCCTCTCGCATTGTATCATCTGCAGTATATTCAACTGAAAAACCAATTTAGCTTTCAAAAAATTTATATTAGCTTCATTTTCCTTGCACTGGCAAGGGTGAATTGTTTTGTGACCTTTTTGACTCATATTGATAATTACATAACGCATTATGTCAACCCTTGATTATGATGTGTTTTTAATAACGCTTTCGTTTTTAATTCTCATGATGACAAAGGTTTAGCCGACACTTAAGGTATTTAAGCGTCGCAGCCGAGGACAAGGAAAGCTGTGCGTGTTGTTAAACGTGTCGTGATCGGATAGCTATTTGGCACGCAGAAAAAGATTTCGTAATTCCTTTACTGAATATTCGTATTATTAAAACTCAAATTTGGTCAAAATAGTTTTGCATTATTCGAGTAATCAACCATCTGCACAGTATAATGGGTTTGCAGTTGTATTGCTAATAATTTATGTTAATAATGACGACAAATTGGTGTAAATACCCTTATTATAAACCACATCGCCCTGTAATATAATGTCTTGCATATAGTTGAGCAACATTTCTATATAATAGGGACATTTATTATTTCAACTCCATAATAAATAATGTCCTTGAATATCATTTACCGAATGAGGAAGACAAATTTATTTATATTTATGTCTTCAGGAAAAACATTTATTGACATCCTCTCAGAGCATATATTCATTTTCCTACACTTTGACCTTTGTCAATTTTGCTATGTTATGTTACACAGTAGACACGATAAATTCTTCCGCTCTGGAAAATATGTCCGCGGCTGGAACCAATGGCGGGAGTTTTCAAGAAGTGAAGGAAGAAGCCCATTCGGCAGAGCATTTGAATAATTTAACAGGGAGTGGGCGAAGTCATATAATTTTGTAGCAGAATTATACACAATGATATTTTGTAAACTCCTATTACTGTGTGAATTTAACTGAAAGATTCGATGGAAATATGTCCGAATAAATTGATTCTCCCATAATAGGATATGCTCTTCCAAATGCATGATAGATACACAATTATATTTGTAAAGACAGCAAAAGGCTGGCACATGGTAAAGCCTACTTGTTAAATAAGCATATGCTTTCTGATAAGTTCTTTCACATTTCTTTAAAACTTAATTTTTATACATACCTCATGCATGAAAGTTGTTATTAAAATTATTTTTCTCATCAATTATAAAATTAATGCAATTACTTATTTGGCCCTTGATTCATTAAAATGAAGTCATTTAGGAGCCCGATGAAAATGCCACTACGCATATTAGGCGGCTTTTTTAAACAATTCTTCATATTGAACACAACTCAAATTAATACTTGAAAGTAATATCTTTATTTTCATCCTCAAATGGAAAAAGAATTGGTCAGGTTAATTTCAACATAAAATATTATAGCTACTTTAGGTTACTTCTAGGTTTAGTTATCATTATATAAAAAATAAATGCACTCTAAACCAAGATTCTGCGGTTTTCGCGAAAGAGGAAGGGTAATTATAATATTAAATTAAGAGTCCATTGAACGGGTGGAAGAGTTTATCCAACTCGGAATCGTCTTGGGGCCAAATGGTCACATTGTTATACATGAAAAAAGAAGGAGAATTGCGTCGCTCAAGGAATTTTTCCTTAGGAGGATGAAATTGATTGATTGTTGATTAAGGATGCTATGAAGGCTCGTCAAAGCTTTGAGAAGTGGCGTGGTGTGCGTACGACGCGGAAACATGGTCATCGAGGAAAGGTGATAGGCGTAGATTGGAGTCAGAAATGTGGGAGCGGAGAAAGTTGGAGAAGGTGAAGTGGACAGAGAGGAAAACAACGAGGAAGTGCTATGTATGGCGGGGAAGGAGAGGGCATTGTTGGGAGAAATCGCTAGGAAACAGTAAAAATGGATGCAAAATATTTTTGACCGGCAGTGGGATGTTTGCAGACTGTGATAGAGGGGAGAATGCTATGAAAGCGAGGAAGAGGTAGGAATAGGGGATAGGGATGTTGGACGGGATGAAGTGAGGAAGGAAGTTCGCGGAATTGAAGAGGGGCTTGTTGCAGGGTGGGTTGTCTTCTTTTAAGAGAGGCGAGGGAATTGGCGTTGTGTAGCCTATGTTCATCCAGAACTCAACTTAGCCGCAGATTATCAATTATAATAACAAACCGGCTTTGAAAATAGTGTTTTGGAAAATTTTGGAGGAAGGAATTTGTTTAAACCTCATTTTAAAATATAAGATATCGTACTCGTATCTTGCAATATCTAATATCCCTTTCGTCTGCTCTCCGCATTCCTTCACCTCCCTCGCCCCCAGTCATTCCCTTTACCTCAAAAATTTCCGTTCACACACGCCCTTCATTCTTATTCATCCTCCCAGCCGTGCGCCCTCTTCGCATGCACACGTCCGTCATTCGCCCCCACCCCACAGCCCACTTTCGCCCTCCCACGCGCCGCAAACTCCGGCCTGCCCCGCGTCTCTTGTTGCTGGGATTACGTCGCCTGGGTCCGCCGCTTTCAACCAGGCGCTCTCGGAGAGGGCCGGCGTGTTTGGCCGCGGACTTACGGGGTGCGAAGCGGCAGCTTTCCCCGGGGGTCCTCCCCCGCCCCGCAACGGCCCCCATCCTCCCTCCTCGGTCTTTTCATCTCGAGGCGACCCGTTCCCCGCCGTGCCTCCCCAATGCTGTTTGCCCACTCACTCACCCTCTCACTCCACTCGCCCTCTCGCCCACGACCGTCCGCCATTTTAGAGCTGTCCTGCGGAGTCCCTTAAATGAAAACCTTTTGCCTGGGGAGGCCTCAAATGATTTTCATCCTTCCCCACCTGCCAGTTCCTACTACTGAAGGATTGTGGGCGTTGTTTGTGTGTGGTGGCCCCTCCCCCCGCCGCCTTGTCATCCAGCTCATCCCTCCCCCCGCTTCCTCCCTCCCTCTATGGCAGCGGCTCCCCGCTTTGCATGCGCGTCCTTTCCCGGTGAAGCTTTCTGGCAGGAAAATTGTGTGGTTTCGTCCTTTGGGTATTACGGTGCGCGAGATAGTCGTTAGGAGGTTTTGGTGTGACTAGGGAATTGATTTAGTTTTCTCCCGTGGAGTGGCCGAGGGCGAGAGGGAACTACAAAAACCTGTAGGGCGGCGCGGGGGGGGGGCTGGGAAACGGTTGCTTCCTTGTGGGCGAGGACGATGGGCCTTTGATTGGATAGGAGGCATTTGACGCCGGGTGGACTGGGCGGTGGAGGATTGCGCTCGGCCGGGGTGTTTGATTACCCCTTTACGTCGCGAACATGCTGCCATTTGGGCCTCGCCACGCACACGCGCTCGTCACCGGCGCTGGACTCATTCAAATTGAAACACGGTAGAACAGGAAAGTACTGCATATTTGCGCGACTTTAAGCGTCGAGGAGCTTTGCTGTCATAGGAATTGCTGCGACTAGACGCGGAGAAAATGGTGTCGGGGCTAATGCATCAGTCAACTGTCTCTCTCCGTAAAAATGGTTCCCTTGGTTCCTGATTTTTGCTCTCCCGGTTTCACTTGCAAAGATCAAAAGCTACGTTTTCGCTTTTGGCAGTCATTTTGTGCATGTCTTATCGTCACTTTTGGCGAAAAGGATCACCGCAATGTAATCCTGACGACGAAATGTATGTATGTCATGGATGTAAGTTTCCATTAGAAATGCACGCGTGTAATTCGTTCCATTGTTTCGACGACGAAGCAAATGTTTTAGGAAAACAATTAAATAATAAACGGTGAAAAATATGTAAAATTTCCAGAAGGAAATTTACTTTTGACTTCTTGCTGCTACATCCTTTATCTAATCACTTCACTGATATAAAAGTATGGAGTACTAGTATATAATCACATGGAGCTCGAATAATTGGCATGGTTACGGAAAGCATTAATAAATAAAACAAAAGTGGAGGTAATGCGAAATTTGAATCTTAGTTCAGCGGGAATGTACAGGTATGTATGCGGTGTAAATGTAGTCCTTGGCCACAGAATATCTGCTTATATTTCTCATTTAAGTACAGCTCCGTGCATTATATTTTTAGCATAAAAATTACATCTGCGTATAAATGTGGAATATTTTTACTTCGTTTCCCTTTAGATAATAAAAAAATAGATTTAAAATATTTCCTAATTTACATTGAACGTTGAAATTTATTTCCGATGGCGTCTTATTCGTTTCAAATGATGATTGTAAAATAAGTTTCGAGACTTTCATCACTAGGATCTGGATTCCAAATAGAACAAGGTACACTCTGCATGTACTTCAACGCAAAAAATTAAACGCTCAGATTTGTTTTATGACGCATAAGCAACCGAAATTTTTTCCGTGTCCTCTTGTGTGTCCCTCGCCCACATATTTCAAGGAATCCGAGAATTTCGGGAACATAAGGAGCTTAGGCCCATGGGACATGCTCAGAAAGCAAGCCGCATCCTCTTGTTGGTGCATACAATAGGTTGTTGGCCTCGCCGTCCTCACGAGACAAGAGCAGCCCCCCGCCCCTCCCCTTGGAACGGGATCACTGGGAATAACATTAGGATTCGAGGTGGAGAGCGCACATAAATAAGTTCCCCTTCCCGAAGCGCTTTTAAGATTTGAATGGCGTGGCTCGGGATGGGAGCGGGGAGGAAGAGGGAGGAAAGCCGTGGGGAGGGTTTAAAGGGATCAGGGGAAGTGAAGAGGAGAAGGCGAGATATATAACTTCCGAAACAACTGCCTTGCTTCCCAGCGTGCCAACTCGGTGCTGGGAAGGAAGGGACGGGGTGCGGGTGTGTAACGGGAGGGTGGGGCCGGTGCGTGAGGGAAAGAGGACGAGAATGGCGCGTGGGGGGGGGGGGGGGTGCGCCGCGACCCGAGGAAGCGACGCGACTATATGGTAAACTTAGGAACGTCTCTCACGTCCCATTAATCCCGCGCAAATTCGAAATAATGCGTCCGTCATAACTAAAACTTTGAGCTATATGACCGGTGCAAATACAAGAAAGAAATCCGCGTAATTGTATGTTCCACAATGGATGAGTAAGATGTCACCTCCGAGCAAAAAATATTTCCCTTCTCAGAAAACCAGCCTTTCCTCCCCTCACGATGGATTTTGCGATAATGACTTGCTCTAGCAAGCAATTCATATGACTTGAAAGTATTTTCATTATTAATACCGATGAAGAATACGTATTTCCTGAATGCATACCCCTGATGATGCCTCGGGATAGATTTGTGGTCATCATTAATGTGAAATGCTCAGCATCTTAAATTCATTCTGATTCTTCAAATCGTATTCAATTTTCTAACGGAGTTCCGAAACTTATGTTAATGCTAGCTTTGTGACTTTTATCACTAAATGCTGTTCATTTCTTAGCTGTCACACGAATGTCTAATTGTTTTCCTGAGTCGTCCTGCTGCCCTCGGGTGCGCCAGTATGACGCCCACGCCTGTCCGCCAATTGGGGGGGGGGGATCCCGCCTGGAAGGGGGGATGCCCTCCTCCTCGCACGTATTGGCTTTCATTGATAATCCATGATGTTCATGATGTTTTTTTAAATGGCTTAAGTGAGAGAGAGAGAGAGAGTCGTTTGGCTCTCATTTCGACATAAATAATGACAGTGTTTATCTATGTTTTTGTGTTTTATCTGCATGTAATACCTTGTTTAAATGAGTCATAAAGTCACGGATTTCTACGTGATAGGATATAAATACGTTCGTGAAAGTAACAACGCTCCATCATTGTCTTATGGCATTCATTGACCTCCGAAAATTATAAAAAGGGCGAGCACAGTTTCTGCAAAATTTAAAAATCAAGCGGCTAACTTAATACCGGAGTTTTTTCGATTAGCGAATTTGCATAATTCATTTTACTGAGATAGAATACAATTACACACATGCAAGAACGCGTACGCCCACTCGTACATTTGTATGTTTATTGATTCATGAAAGTAATATTTTTATGAGTTTTTGTTTTCAATTACTATAGGATCCAATATTTTCAAGGGAATATATAGTTGTCGATTGAGTAAAATCACTGTATAGTTTGTAATTTACACGCGACCAGTTATATGCAAACTGTGATATCCGTCATGGAGAGGAACTAATTTCCCCAATAAATTGTAAATACATACTCTCTGAAAATATATCTGTGTAAAATTGCTTGTGATAATGGGTTATTAATGGAAAGATTATTTTATACACGCGGCTAATATATTATAAGCTAATTTTGTTGAAATGGCGAAGTCAAATCCGGATACCACTTTTACGAGACTGGTTTTCACAACCACTGCATCTCTCCTTTTAATGTTTTTTTGGATCTTTCTTCGTGTACCGAAGAGTATCTTTAAAGTTTCTTTTCTAAATTTTAGGAAAAGTTGGAGCAAAAGCGACTTCTTAAATTTTAAATCCACCCATCTCAAAAACTCCTGGCAAGTTAAAGAAATGAGGAAATATGCATCATGAAGCCAACAGTTAAGACTGTTCCACGAGAGGAGATGAAAAACTCGACGGGGCATTGGTACAGTTGGAAGGGGGGGAGGGCGAGTCGTGGGCGAGGCGGGCAGTTCAGCAATTTCACCGTCCGTCCCCTCATCGCGGGGACCCAGGTGGTGGCCGCTCGTCTGGGGCCGGGGGGGAGGCTATTTGGGCATCGGGAGCTCAGGGAGGGCCGGCTGAAGGAAGGATGCTGGCGGATGGGGGGGTGGCGGGAGGAAAGATAATTGCCGTTCGGACTGTGTGTCAGGATGTACAGGAAGGGTCAATAGGGAGGGCCACCAAGGACCAACTTCCCTTCTCGCCTTGATGCGAGAGTCATCGACCCCTGTATTTTTTCGCTCCAAATTCTCATTGTTTATTAACGTATTCCCGTCCATTTATTTTTTCAGATTTGGATTGCAGGAGAAAGAGGGAGAGAGATTTCGGTTCTCATGCTTCGTCAACCGTTGGGCAAACGCGATAAAAGGCATTCGCGCCTGGCATTCGCGTCTCTCTTGAAAGTTCGCACTGGATTTGTTTCGTAAACCGCATCCCTGGCATTTTTGTGGGCGACAAATAATGTCGTGGAGTAAAGCTAGTCAGGGATTTGGACCTCTGCTAGAAACATAATTAGAATGTGGACTGAAGCGTGAAAATGAGAGAGAGTGATGGAAACCAAAGCAGTGGAAGATCTCAGTATTTATTCCCTAAATATTAGCGTAAAGGTTAAATTGTATTTGCTCATTAGAGAGCCGCCATTTTTCAAATCTTTCGCATCGATATGAATATTATTCTCTCCTTCATAAGGATTAAAGGAATTATGGCCACAAGGTTAAATGAGGTGAAGAATGAGGGCAGGGTTTCTCAGTCTTCGCTCAGCAATTTGCATTCCGTGACCTTGTCACTTGGCATTTTGCTGAACTCCGTGGAAATTTGTACCGAAACGTGGACGGTTGTATGTTGCCTGTCCATGTGGTAGTAAGATTTCGCTTCTTTACTCGTCCAAGTCTGGCTTTCACCTTATTGGATAAATGATTAACTGCATCCTAAGGTGCAGTTGCTTGTCAGTTGATAGTATATGTAGATATTTGCATGCGTGGAGGTGGAAAGGATTTTTGCATGAATGTATACACCACTGTGGCTATAGGTGTGCATGGATGTTTTGATTTTGCATGTGGTTCTCTTCCCTTTTACAGGTGGTGACCTATCACCCTCCGCCACACGCCCTTGCGGGTTATTATGTAGATCAAACTAGATTAATTTGGATTTTCTTATGAGTCATCCCGAGAAAATGACTACTTGACAATGCACCATCCATTCTGTAGTCCACATGCATGACGTAGTCGTCAGTCAGCCGGCGAGCGCGTCACCCACCGGCATAACCGTGACTACCACCTTAATCAGGTCATACCCCACGGGGAATGAGTGCTTCACGTCCCGATGTTGGCACCATTCATTAATGCCAGGCCAGTCAGGGCTCTACACTCTTTGCTAGAGTTAAATAGTTAATTTACTCTTGTGTTTCTCATCTCGCGTAGCCAAACTAGTTCTGGTTAGTTTTGGAGCAATTTTTCGAATATAATGTAATCATTAGATAGGAGAATAATTTCCCCACACAATCAGAATCCCTTCCGCCCAGAAAGGAATAAAGAAGCCGCAAATATCGCATTTTGACGCTCAGCCTCGTTTGGAGAATGAGCGAATAGAGGCGATGCTAGCAGTGGCGCTCGGCTGCGGTCGCGGGAGACACGAAGGGACGCAGCGAAAGGTGAAGTGAAGGGCGGTGGGCGAAGAGGAGCAAACAGGAGAGAATTGACAAGAGGGGCGCTGGGAGTTGCAATTTACAAGGAGGAGGCAACCTGGCAAAGTGTGTTAGAGAAATTTGCGGGACGAGATATCATGCTTACACATGCATATCAATGTGCCTAATATTTCGGTGGTCGTATATATATATATATATATATATATATATATATATATATATATATATATATATATATATATATATATATATATATATATATATATATATATATATATATATATATATACGTAACCATAAACATAGCCATCAACCTGAAGGTCGGTTTGGCAGGTGATTGTAGAGTTCACCCAGTTCCAAGCTAGACGGCGCGTGAAATTCAAACACCAGGGTAGAGGGCCAGTTCCTTTCCCCTGGGCCGGTTATGGTTTCCCAGGAAGATCTGGTACCCGTAAAATCACACAGCTTGGGTGGAGCTGCAGGTGCCCAGAGTGCCTTGCGTGGTAATCGAACCCGGACAGTCCAACGACTACCGCAACCCACAAACCCACACACACACGCATCAATATATAATATTAGTTAACTGCAGCCCTCCATTCTTCCCTATTTAGTGTTAATTCCCTCAACCTCTGATGCCGCCCCGGTGGCGGCGGGGTTACGTCCTCGCCTACCAACGAAGAGGCCGCGGGTTCAATGATCACCTAAGTGGGCTTACGTCTATCTAGGGCTTGATTATTTGAAATTGTTTAAATTATTATGAATATTATTTCACATGTGAGACTTAGACTTTTAGAAAGGTTCAGAACATACGAGTTTAACGATGAAACTAAAGGAATTTTAATGGCCCCACACTACTAAGGGAGATCAGACCACAAAGATAAAATAAGGGAGATAGATTCCAGTACAGATAGATACAAACACTCATTCTTTCCCCGAACAATTAGGAATCATAATATTAAGGAACCGAAGTTACTTTAGAAATATTTAAAAAAATTACTCGTCGAAAAAATAAAAAATTGTGTTTTTTCATGCGTGTGGTGTGTAAGTGTTTTTGCATGCATTTATGCCATGTTTTGTTTCTTGACTATAAGCTTGTGGCATATGCATGCGGTTTTTTTCTTCATTACGGGTGGTGCCCTAACACCCCCCGCCACACGCCCTTGCGGCGTCTTGCGGGGTATTAAGCAGACGTAGATGTAGGTTCCCCGTTTTACGACCTTCTTAATTTGCCCTTTGCATGTCTCCTGGCCATCGTCGCGGGTTCTTACCTTCAATTTTTCCGTCTGTTATGTATCTGACTAATTTATTGTGCCTCTAGGTATGTCCAATCCATCAAGTTCTTCTTTGCCGTAGAGTGGTTCCATATGGTCCTTTCTTCTTCTGCAGTTCTATATGCTTCATCGTTCCCCACTATGTCTGTCCATTTAATCCTCAGCATTCTCCTCCAGCATCCCATGCTCCACACGAACGTTTTGACGAACTGCTTCCTTGTTTGCAATCTTATTTTCTTTGAACTTGGTATTTGCCTCTTCTCAATGAACGCCTTCTTTGCTTGGGCTATTCTGCGCTTCATGTTGGTCGAGCTTCTTCCATCCAAGTTGTACTGCTGCCCGAGTAGATGAAGGATTCCACTTGCTCTAGTCTCATTCCTTGAATTGTGATATCATATATATATATATATATATATATATATATATATATATATATATATATATATATATATATATATATATATATATATATATATATATATATATATATATATATATACATTCAAACACGAAATACCGCCAAACGGCGAATAAATACTCATATATACAGAAACAGATATAAGGAAAAGGGATAGGAACACATATAAAGGACGAACACAATAGAGGTGGGGAAGGCGGAATCGAACGGATAACAAGAGTAAAAATCTTTCCTTGACCGGGACAAGGAGAGATTTTTACTCTTGTGATCCGTTCGATTCCGCCTTCCCCACCTCTATTGTGTTCGTCCTTTATATGTGTTCCTATCCCTTTTCCTTATATCTGTTTCTGTATATATAGTATGAGTATATATTCGCCGTTTGGCGGTATTTCGTGTTTGAATGTGTATTTGGCCAATTTGGCTCATCTCTTTCTTCTGGCTATGCGTGCCACGAAACGCACTGTTCCTTTCCTGTATGATGTTGTATGAATTCTAAACCACTCACTTTTCCTCTTGTGTGAGGTGTATTTCTCCTTCGGTGGGTGAAACAGCCCCCTGACGCCATCTCTTGGCTAAAGAATCGGGGCGTTTGGCGACATATTAGACCCACGGATCTCAGGGTAAATTACGTTTCCTCGATAGCTCAAGTGGTTAAGAGCATCCGCCCGGCAAGTGGAAAGATCCGAGGTTCGTGTCCCGGTCAAGGAAAGATTTTTACTCTTGTTATCCGTTCGATTCCGCCTTCCCCACCTCTATTGTGTTCGTCCTTTATATGTGTTCCTATCCCTTTTCCTTATATATGAGTATATATATATATATACACACACACGAGGGTCATCCGGAAAGTAGTACCCGTTCGTGAAATAAAGACACAAAAGTAAATATTAACAAACATAAAAAATTTTATTTGACAGAGGATACTTTAAACTACTTCTCAACATAATCTCCAAGCAAATTAAGGCATTTGTCATAACGTGTGACAAGTTTCTGTATTCCTGCTGCATAGTCCTTCGCCGCCAGCTCATTGAGATACGCGAGGGACCCATCTTGCACAAATTTTTGCATAATGCAGATGGTGTTTAACAATTTCATGAACAATTGTTCGAGAAACATTGGGAAAATGCTCACAGATGTCATCAATTGTGACGCGCCGATCGTTCCTCACGAATTCGTCAACTGAGCTCACCAGTTGGTCTGTAATGACAGACGGTCTCTCCGAACGCTCATCGTCGTGTGTGTTCCCCCTCCCCATGTTGAAGTTGCGACACCACCGCCGAACAGACGACTCGTCCATTACATTGTCTCCATACACCTCCTTTAATTGGCGATGAATATCACATGGGCGAACGTTTCTTGCATTGAGGAATTTAATCACTGCCCTCACTTCACAACTGGCGGCGTTCTCAATTTTTTTAAACATTGTAAACAATCACAGAAACAACACAGGCAATGCTAGCGTCACGCAACTTGGCTCAGAGAAGGCAGACAAGCCACTGAAGCTATCTGACCTCGTCCAGCGGCTACTCGCGTCGTCAGCACTTCATGCGGCACGAACGGGTACTACTTTCCGGATGACCCTCGTGTGTGTGTGTGTGTGTATATATATATATCTGAACCGAATTGGAGCCATGCTTCGTCGCAAATTGCTAACGGCCCTGTCCCAATTCCCCTCGAGAACCACGTCCCTCTCCTCTACCTTCCTCCCGGGCCATCCTTCTACCCGACCCCCGAAACACCTAAGCACCCCGCCTGCGCTATCCGGACCCCGCTTCTCCTTCATCTCCCACACGATCACAATGATTCAAAAGCCCGAAAATGCATTCTTTCATTCTTCTATTCTGCCGAGGGATAGTTGCTCCTAATACCTTCCCCTTTTATACACACACACACACATCGGTTTGGTAGGTGATAGTAGAGTTCACGCAGTACTGGACCCGAAAAATCACGTAGCTGGGGTGGAGCTGCAGGTGTCCAGAGTGCCTTGCCCGGGAATCGAACCCGGGCCCCTCCGGTCGACAGTCCAACGCTCCACCCCCTGGACTACCGTGACCCACACACACACATATATATATATATATATATATATATATATATATATATTTATTTATTTATTTATTTATTTATTTAAATATACTACCTTGATCAAAAAGTTCCCGGAATAACCACCGTGTGGCGCTCCCATCGTTCCGATTTGACTTCTGTTTTTTTTGTTAAATTGGTACATCTGTTATTGATATTCCCTTTAAATCTTAGTGTCATAACTTGACATTTGCAAAAGTTACGTAGCCAAGAGTACATCTATCTCTGTGTGTGTTGGCGATTTTTTACAATTGCAGAAATGGATTTAAATTTGCAACAACGAACTTGTATTAAATTTTGCGTAAAAAACGGATTTAGTGGCGCACGGACGTTGGAAATGTTGGAAAAGTGTTTCGGCAACGATTCTCTAAAAAAAACGGTCGTTTACCAGTGGCACGAGCGGTTCAGAAGTGGTCGTGAGTCAATCGAAGATGATGAACGCAGTGGCAGACCATCGACATCGAAAGTCGGTGAAAAAATTGATAAAGTAAAAGAAATGTTGGTCAATAACCGCAAATTAACCATCAGAGAAATAGCGGAGGACATGAACATTGCCTATGGATCCGCCCAAGACATTGTGGTTAATGATTTGGGTTTCCGTCGTGTAGCAGCAAAGTTGGTGCCAAAAGACCTCAATTTCATGCAAAAAAGAGACCGTGTTGACGTCGCAAAAGACATGATTTGCGAGGCTGAATCCGATCCCACATTCATCAAAAGGATCATTACTGGAGACGAGACGTGGGTTTATGAGTACGACACGCAATCCAGACATCAGGCAAGTGAATGGCGTTCACCAAATGAGCCGAGACCAAAAAAACCACGTCGTTTTCAGTCAAAAAAGAAGGCAATGCTGACGGTTTTCATGGATTACAACGGTGTAGTGCATCATGAATTTTTGCCAGAAGGCCAGACAGTAAACAAAGAGTATTATTTGGGCGTTATGAGACGTTTGCGTGAAGCAATTCGCCGAAAGAGACCAGAAATGTGGGCAGAAAACTCGTGGATTTTGCACCATGATAACGCACCGTCGCACAGTGCTATCATTATTCCTAATTTTTTGACGAAAAATGCAACAAATACCATCCAACAGCCACCGAATTCACCTGATTTGGCTCCCTGTGACTTCTTTCTGTTCAATCGAGTTAAAAAACCATTACGGGGAACGCGTTTTAGCAGCCGAGAGGAAGTAATGGAAAAATCGCAGGAAGCACTGATGGACATACCGAAAACCGAATATAAAAAATGTTTCGAGGATTGGATCAAGCGCTGGCATAAGTGTGTTGCAGTCGATGGGGATTACTTTGAAGGGGACAATATAGATTTAGATGAATAAACTTGTATTTTTAATTTTCTGAATAAATTCCGGGAAATTTTTGATCAAGGTAGTATATATATATATAAGTTAATCTACCGGTTAAGGCAGGTTTTTGGATGGACACTGCTACTAAATAAATATTTTGTGACTCTAACAACACCAAATCCAGCATCCTTCTCTGCATCAAGCCCCTCTTCATCTCTGAGTACTTTCTTCCTCCCTTCATCCCGTCCAACATCCCTATCCTGTTCCTGCCCTTTCCTCGTTTGCCTAACATTTTCCCATCTATTACAGTCTTCAACATCCCACTACCAATCAATACGCCCTTCATCCATTTGTCCTGCCTCCATAGGATTTCTCCCAACAAACCCCTCCTTTCGCCCACCATTCCAAGTGCTTCCTTATTTGTTTTCTTCTCGGTCCATTTCAGCTCCATTCTTCTCCACACCCACATTTCAAAAGCCTCCAATCTACGTCTATCCTCCATACACACACACACATATATATACATATATATATATATATATATATATATATACACACATGTGTATATATATATTTGTATGCTTAAAAACAATATCCGGAATTAATTCCGTAATTCAAGTCCCCGTCAAGTGTGTGTGTGTGTATATATATATATATATATATATATATATATATATATATATATATATATATATATGTATGTATATATGTATATATGTATGTATGTATATATGTATATATATATGTATATATGTATATATATATGTATATATGTATATATATGTATGTGTGTGTGTGTGTGTGTATACTACAGGAATGCAGCTGTAGTTTCGGTGGACGGAGGAGTGGGTGTGGTATTCTTATGGTTGATCGTGTGAATGTGGTCTGAGTAGCGATGAGGGGTCGTGTGGCGGGGGGGGGGTAGGAAGTTGGCCTTTCCCTCCACCGCTCTTTTCTTTTGCCACCCCCGCGTGTGTACTCCCGATAAAAAGTGAAAATAAGGGGGTTGTCATTCCAGGCACCGAATCCGTTCCCCGCTAACCCCCTCCCAACCCTTCACATCTCCAATACCGTCCTACCTTTTTTGGAAAAAATCCCTTTTCTTTGCTCTCCTCCGCTCCAGATTTTACTTTCGTTCCGTAGCTTTTCAAGACGTTTTCTATTTGCACCCCAGGGTTATTGCGGTGGGTCCTTTGTGTTAGCCTAATGAAATATGAGAGGGCTTTATTTTTTACTCTGACCGGATTTGGTTGTTTCCCGGCTCTCTCCAATTGTATGGGGGCGTTTTCTTGTTTTTCCACGCTTTAAACTGCTCCACCGGCCTGTTACCGTCGCCTCCCGCGCATTTTGATTCCGTAATTTCCTTATCTCCTTCGGTTCTGGCATCCGGCATCTCACGATGATCCCGCAGCTGCTTTGTATTCCAGCCTCCTGTTTGCTTTTATTGTCCTTCATCCCGTTATTGCAAACTCACTGTATTCAGAACAGTGGGTACTTTCTCCCGAACTCGTCTACTCTCATCCTTCCATTTGGTCTTCCTTCTATCTGCCTTCAAATTATACCAAGTTATCTCGCCATGGGAATAATCTTTTTATATAGAGATAGAGGGAGGGAGTCGATTTCCTGCTCCATAATAGGCCCGCGGAGATCTGTGGTCTTATGGCAGATGTGAAGATAACTAGATTAAAATCTCGCATGGGATTGGAAGGGCGAGGGATGATGGGAGTAAGTCAAATAACTCTTGTGACATCAGTGGTTAGGAAAGGTGATTTATAGTTAGAACTGCTTTAGAGAATAAAATCTTTTTTCAATGCCAATTAGATTGCGTTGGTAATTCATCTGCTTATCTACGTAATAACAGCGTGTGTGGCATGGGGTATTGGCGCACGAACCATGAATCTGCCTCTCGCCCTCTGCATTGTGGTTGGAAATTGTCCAACAGGTAGGAGCGAATCCTTCAATCTCTCTGCTCGTCAGAATACCCACTCTATCGTGCCACTGTTTTTCAAACTAAAATTGCGTACATTTTGTATTATTTATTTAATGTTCGAGGTTTAATTTTGTTAATCCGTTGTAGAATTCTCGTGGCTCCGTTTAAATCTTTAATTTAAAAGTTTAAATCTAATTCCCAAGTGTCCCACTAGTGTTGTTTGGCATTTAGGTCATCTGATAAAGCTGCCGTGTCGTAAGGATCACGGATATCACGGTAAACCACTGCATCGTCGGCAAATAAACCAATCTTACTATTGACTACGGAGTTGATGTCGTTCACGTAAAGTAGGAATAAAAGAGGTCCGATGACACTTCCCTGGGGAACACCTGAAATAACTTTTACTGCATTTGAGCTAACTCCATCTATGACTGCTTAATGTACTCGACCATTCAAAAAGTCTTTAATCCAACTCCGGATATTTTTATCTTTGCCATATGCTTCTAGCTTTGCGAATAGATTACTATGAGGTACTTTGGGTAAGGCTTTCTCCAAACTTAGAAAAATCGCGTCCACTGGAACATTGCTCTCTCCCGAAATAAGAATACCGTGAACAATAAGCGCAAGTTGTGTCTCGCAGGATCTACCTTTTCGGAAACCGTTTCTAGTTTTCTGTAATAACGTCTCATTATGGGAAGCCCCTCAGTTCATAGCAGCCAGTGAAAAGCATTATTCATGTAGAGGAACGGTGGAAGTAATTAAAGGATACTTAGTGATGATGACCTTGGCGTAGAGCAAAGGTATTATATTCCACTTGACCTTGAGAGGGTAGGTACGCCTGCCTGTCTTAAACTACACAGTACTGAATAGTAAGGTCAAAAATTGAAATGTATGGAACTATGAAGATCGTTAAGTGTACTTCGGGTAAATTAATTCTTTGGATGGTACGTTTAAGGAAGTGATTACACCTGTGGTTAGTGTTAAGTGCAGAATTAAATAGGAAGGCAATATGTGTAAATATTTGCTCATATGGATGGAAATTGATAGAATGAAATAAAAAAATGTGAAACGAACATGCGCGTGTAAATATTTTAAATAGGTTTGTTTTCATACGTGTTCTCTCTGAGTAACGTTCAAAGTTAAATCCTTCTGACACTTTTTATTAAGCGATGAAACAGTGACCGAGGGGAAATTGGGAAAGAAGTCTACGAGTGAATGTGCGAGGGGCGGAAGAGGAGAGTTGTAAACCCGATATGAGTGCCATTTGGTTAAAATACTAATTGGATCACGGATTAACCTGCCATCCGACGGCCTGAGTCCCGCATTTAAAACCATTACAGCGAGTACGATAGTGCGGTATACAACTGGAAAAAGGTTTCCCTGAATCCAGGGCCCAGGGATATGGAGCCGGTTATCTAGCCGCCGCACATATCCTGCCCTGAAAAATTAGTCACCACTGTTCGCTAAAAACCCAATCTTCAAAAAGTAAAAATAAATCCGCCATTGTAAAGGCTTGTGATACACTGCAAAGCTCGGAATACGATCGTTTGGGGAAACTGAAGAGACGTGAGGTGAATATGATGGGGCTTCGTAATAACCGACGTGCGTGTACTGACGCGTTTAGTAACTGATTGCCATTCTTTCCAAACGCAATAACCTATGTAATGCACTTTTGGGTAGCGTTAATGCTTCGGCCCGTGTTGAATCGGAAGGAGCGGAAAATGTTGACTTGTCCTAATTTCATGAAGAACTCGGGTTAATTAAATTAACCCGGGTTGATTAAATTAATCCGATGCTCAAAACTTAGTGCATTTTTTTAATTTTATCAATGTGTTAGCAGAGATGGAAATGGCGCGCTGGAGAGGGTATCGGGGAACAAGTTCTCGGCGGATCTGAAGCAGTTTTTCACTGTGGCGCTCCTCCTCGGGACAACCGCTAATTCGAGAGTGATATCGAACGATGAGGCGAGGAGGGAGAAGTGCGGAGGGCGCAGCGCGGAGGGCGCGGGTGGGAGATTGGAATTACGAGGAGGGGACGATTCAACGATAAAGAATGTGAGGGGGGATTCCAGCGGCGAAGAATGAGGTGTTTGGGGAATGTGAAACGTATGTGGGTTGGAGGGTGGGAGATAAATTTCGGGCGAAGAGGATCGAGAGACGAGGCGGGAGGGGGTTTGAACGCTAGGGGTTTAAGGAAAGGGTGTTGTAAGAGTCGTAGAGGCAAGGGGGGGATGGCAATTTGGGCCTGGAATGGGAGGAGTTGGCGGGGCTGTTCGGGAGAGTATTGGGGGGGGGGGCGAGAAGCGGAATTGGGTAAAGATGGAAAGAAGTGGGGGGGGGTCGTGCGAGGAATCTGGATCGAGGGGGAGAGCGAGATGGGGTGGATGGGAGCAGTGGAAGGGGGTCAGTGTGTCCGTGGGCATCGGGAGGGTGTCGCTAAGCAGCAGAGAGGAACGTAGTGCTCTCAGGTGGGGGAGGCAGGTGGACGAGGAGGAGTCGAGGGAGTTGGGGGAAACGCGAGCAGTTGTTTTCCGGAGTCGACGGTGTGCGAGAGGGTGTGGGAAAGAGTCAGCGAAGGGTTCGGTCGGGTGGATGTGACGTGGTCGTGTGCTGAGGGAGCGGAATCCCAGCTCGCCTCTGAAACTTTGTCGGGAATTGGCTTCTCAAGTGTGCGGGTCCGCTCTGCTCCGCCCGCACCCCTTCCCTCCGCCCCCCGTCCCAGGACTTCCCTAGGATTTCTTCCTTTTTGTTTTAATGCTTTTTCGGAGGTATCTATTTTGCTTCGGAGTTAGTTTTTTCAGTGAGGGAAGTTCGGTGGAGAGTGAGAGGGGGAAATGATGAAAACCGAGTTGGCTTTCGGGAGGAGAAATGCTTAACTGTAGTCGATGGCCGCCGCGTTCCGTGTCAATCCCATTCCTTGCATTCAATTTTTCCCCGGGATTCGAAATCCCAGAATGACACTTCGGTCTTGATTTATCTGCACATATATCCCAACGGGATATAATACGTACATTTTCTCAGCTTTAATTTGAATTCTTCCGATAGATCTTTCTTCGTCGATATGCTACGAACTGGGAAAATGGATTGTGAAAGGAAAATTCTACGGATATTTCTAGAGATCTGACGGAGTTTATTAGTGGCATTCGTCATCGAATAATATCTTTATATTACTTGATTAATCCATTTTGTTTCTAAAACGCAGCATCTTTCGATTTCTTTATTTAAATACATCTGCCCACCTCTACATTCTACATTCTTCATCCTACGTGTGCAACCATCGTTTACACGAACGGTTTGTATTGCATGTACCATTTGATAATCATCATTTTTAAACCGGAAAAGGACACAGAAAAAAACTTGAGCAAAATGGCTTTCTTAATAGTTTCGTCTTCTTGTTGTCACATGTTGTTATGGGGATTGAGTAGACAAAAAATTTAGGGTGAATGTTTATGTGAAATGCATTCTGAATTACTATGATCCATAATTAACTTTTCCAATAGTTAAATTTTGTTTTCTTATTTGATGAAATATAACATGTTCTAGGACACATATTTCTTTGTGAAAGACTTCACAAGGACAAATGTCCTAAGTTGACGCTTTGGAGCTACAAAAATGTTTATCGTATCGGTCAAGTACGAAACCTTACTGCAGCCTAGGTCGGATGAACTATGATTACACGGGAGACGCGGTCGATGCAAAATCAAACCACTATAATTGCAATTTTTCTATCATGTAGAACACGTGGAATTTTTGCTTAACATTCCACTGCACCCTTGAAGTGGAACTTGATATGCAGAGTGACTCGGTTGCCTTAATCCGTTTTTTGACAATTGGGTGTAATGAAATGCGGTTTTCTCAGGCACTTTGGTATAAAATCGCACAAAAAATCTGGGAGACCTGAGTAGGAGAAATAGTATGTAAAATAAATATGGAGAAGGAGAGAGAGGAAAATGGGGGACGTGGTAAGGGGAAAAAATGAGATGAGGGGGAGTCGAAATGAGACGGACAAAGCCATCGAGCAATAAAAGACGAGAAATAAAATGAGATAAAGAGATTAAAGCGAGAGAGAAAGAACGGGCGGAAAGAAATAAATGGGCGGCCTGGGGGATGGTGGGAAAGAATAAGGAAGGGTTTTAGTCTGGTGGGGGGGGGGAAGGGAGAGAGGTGGCTGGGAAGGCCAAGTTTTAAAGACGGAAGAGTGGGAAGGGATGGAATAGGGGAGGGGGATGAGGGATTCATATTGGAACAAATGGGGAGGGCTAGGGGTGTTTCCCCCAAAGGAAAGGGGGAGGTGGGGGTGGGAAAGAAGGCGGTGCGGTGGTGTCGCCAAAGCGGGGCCCCCAAGGGTTGGGGCCAAAGGGGTCAATTTGGGCGGGGGTGCGTGCGAAAGGGGTTCGAAAGAGAATGCAGAAGGGAGCGGGAAGGGGTGGAGAATTGGATGGATAAAAGTGCGAGCGTGAAATAAGGGCAGGGCCATAAGGACGACGATGACGGGAGGGAGGAGGATGCTACGGGGTGCTGACTGGCGATGATGACTGGCTTGACCCCTGTCCTTCGGAGGGGCGGCGGGAGGGTAGCACAGCGCGCGCGTGTGTGCTGGGGAAGGTGGTGCGTGGTGCTGGCAGGGGTCGGGGGGGCGCAAACCGTGCGGAGAGGTTTGCTTTGGAAGCGGTCTGGAGTTTGGAAGTGAAAGGGCGGGCGGTGTGCGGGGAGGCGGGAGCGATGGGTTGGCCTGCGGGGGAATGGGAGCAGAGAGGGCGCTGGGTCGACGTGGGTGGAGCTTGTACGAATGAGTGTGTCTGTGTGGGACGTGGGAGGAGAATGGCGGGCCGGAGTTGTGAAACGACGCTATAAAACTTAGATGGTATGTCCTGGGAGGGAGAGGGAGGGAGGTGGAGAAGGGGTGGTGGCGTGGCCGGGAATGCTGGAGTGAGTCGTGGAGGAGTTGGGGTTGGTTTCGAAGGTTGCATCGGGCGAGGTGAGCGTGAATGCCGGGCGTGTGCTGCGGGGGCGGGAGGGGGAGCGGCTGCACTGGAGACGTGAAATCGTAAATTTTGTCAGAATAGAATCCCATGTGTTCCACTCCAGAGTTCGACCCATTCGAGCGGTGAGCCAGCTAGCTCTCCTTCTCCGCCGCTTCCCTCGAAGCTCTAGCTGCTGGCATCTCCCATCCATCGACGACAGTTGGGCTCCTTGCACTCTCCGAGTGAAGTGGGGCATGCCCATGGTTCGGTGACAGCTACGACTGGAATAGCATGCATGCTATGGAGGCCTTCTGCTGGAGGGGGTTGTGAAGATTTGATGTGCCAATAGGAAGAAGTGAACTTAGTAAATGGGAGGTATGGTGCCGGATGAAGTGACCACGCTGTGACGCACGATGAATTTGCAACAAATGTAACAACAAGGAAAGTAGAAGTGAAGACGCAATGAGGGAGGCCAAGTTACCAAATCACATGCCATGCTTGGAGTAAGTAAATATGAAAGTTGAAAGAAAAGTCTCTACGGAGGTAGCATTAGAAAAATAATGGTGAAGTTAGCTGTTGTTGTCAGTGTCTGCGTTGAAATAGTGATGAGTTTTACCGGCAAAATATAAGTAAATTCAACATTTTTCCCTGTCCATGCATGGGAGCGTGGCATGAAACCGCGAATCGAAGGAAGTCATCTTTGTTGAACTAGTAAAAGTCTGCGATAACCGAATGTTAGGATTGAATTGGCACTGATTAGCTCTTGGACGACACGCTCTCTTTCTTGTTTGTGTCGTTTGCGCCTGGGATTCGCTCATTGACTCGTTGTACATGTATGCGTTGGGTCTTTTCTCGAGCAATTACCAATCAGTTCTCCAAGTGTATGTTACGTTACAATTTGCGATGGCAAAGGTTATTGGTGCGTGTTTATCATTTTTTCGTCAATTTATCCCTCAATTTATGATTGATCAAATTTTGCCTTCGCACACGTACGTAACACATTGTTTTAGGCGCATGTGTAGGCGATTGTGTTTGTGTAAATATACGTGTTTTATATATTCTATTGTTTCAGGCTTCACTTCGTGGAAGTATTTAATATCCATTACTAAAAAAGAAAGAAAGACTCGTACTTTTCCACAGATTTTATTATACGGTACAACGCGTTTCACCGACTTGCGGCATCATCAGGTACAAATTTGCAAAACAGACAGAGCAAGAATATACCCTCAGGACAGAGTGGGGGCGGGGAGGGTTGGAAGGGCCTGAGAGGGACGGGGGCTCTCAGGTGCGTTGATGGGTTGTTTTGACCATTACCAGGCTAGTTTCTCGGAGAGGAGTGGGGAGGGGTATGGGAACAATTGCTCATTACAAAGTGTCGTGTTGGGGTTTACCAAGTGCCTTCTAATCTCTAATTGCTCGAGAGCGTCCATTTTTAATCCTTTTGGGAGTGTGTGTAATATCTCTGGGACAAAGTCACTGCTGTGGTTGAATTCTAGTAAATGCTTGGCGAAGAGAGAGTTGTTATTCTGATTTTTGTGACACCTAGCGTGTTCCTTGACTCGTAACTTGATATTCCTGCCGGTCTGACCGACATAAACACTGTTGCAATCCTCGCATTTCAGTTTATAAATGCCTGATTTGAGAAGGCTATCCTGGGTGTATTTTCCATTGGCTAGAAGTAGCTAGTAGTGTATGGATACGTGTTTTATGCATGTTTAAATGTGTAGTAATGGTTATTTATAGGAGTAATTTCTCCGTTGATCGGACATCATTGCGGGATTGGTCATGGGTTAACTAGTGCATTGGAGGAAACGTTTTTACAGTCTCCCTTGTTGCATTTAGAATGAAGGTAGTTGGCCACAAGACTTCTTTAATATTACTTCCCATCTTAGAAAAAAGGAAAAATATCATTAAACACCGACTATTGAAACATAAGTTTGCTTTCTCAGGCAGCTAAGGCAGTTTGTTGGGGTCGTTAACAAAATTATTCAGATGAAAAATAATGAATGATAGATAATAATATAGGATACCACTGGGATATATTTTTTCCTGTCGGAGCACAAACGTTTTAGATAGAATATTGAGGTTAGCTCACATCAAAAATTAAATCTCTAGCATGCAAATAAGTTTGAGAAGCGTGTTCAACGGAAGTTTCATTATTAAAGTTTAATTTTCAAGTGAGTTACGAAGCATTGTTTTAATATGAATCAGAGCTGCTGTCAAGCTCGATCAAAGAAACGGATTTCCATTGGTGGACGCTTCCGTGACGTAGAACGTACATGACAGCAGAGTTATTGGCACCTGTATATGAATGGAAATTTGACTTTTTGCCCATTTACATGGACTCAATGAATGCAGATTTTATTTGAACTGATTTTTGGACTTTGCAGGTTCGATCAATACAATTTCCTCTACATTTTTTTATCTCACATTGAGTGGTTTATTCTACCGAAATAGGAGGATGAAATGGTTGTGATTGGTAGTTGGTTTATAAGTTGGTTATTTTGGTTGGTTGGGAGTTGGTTTTCATGGAACTGGTTAGTTTTCATTCCTGCGTGTTATTCTTTTTATTGAAAATACCCATAAATCCAACAGTTTTACAGCATGGTTTGAATATATTTATCTTTTTATTGAAATTGTTGCGTATTAGACATGAATGGTTTTGATTCGACCTCTAATGAATCAGGTCAAATTGATGCGAAAAATAGCTGTCGTGGTGCCATATGTTAATACCATTTCAACAGAGAAGATGAGTGGTGACATACATCTGTAACCTCTATCAATTCTACTCATATATAATTACCAGTGTATATTATTGCATGTTGTTTTTATATAATGGGACACGCAGCATGAGAGAATTGAAATGGCATAAGAGAATTGAAAATGAATGCTAGAGTTTCTTTGAAGTCAAGACACGTATTATTGTGTTGTCTTATGGACGACGGCGCGTGCTTCGAGACTGGAAATTCAGCATCATACGAATGTATTATACTTATCACAACACGGTATTTTTTCTGCTTCTCTAGCGAAAAGCAATCTTTAATTTTTTAAGATTACTCTTCTCCAGCGTTTTATCGTAAGAGATTCGCAAATCCATATTATCAAGACTGGAAATGAGACATGTTTAGACCGAAAAATGACCGTATGAACATGAAAATAACGGCTGGAAATATTTCTCCAGTCGTTATTTTCTTTCATTCTCCTAATCCCTGATGCGCTATACTATACTTAGGTTCAGTGATTCCTTGAATTGCACATGGAAAATGATCATTTGTACCAAATACTGTGTGGTTACCTGAAAATAATGCAATGCTTAGGAAATGCATTTTATGTCTACGTCTACATAGTACCCCGCAAGCCGCCACAAGGGCGTGTGGCGGGGGTGTTAGGTCACCACCCGTAAAAGAGAGCAAAACAACATTCAAAATCAACATATTTATTTTAACCACGCCCTTAGTGGCATATACATTCATGCAAAAATCTGTTTGACACACACGGACGCAAATAAATTTACTATCAACGAAAAAACATATTTACAGTGTAAAAACTAGTTAAAAGTACAAATTCCTTGTGTGGTTAAAGCACATAAATTTATTTTAAACTAGATGTTAATGTATATGGCTGCGTAGGTTTTCGCGGCGGTGGTTTGAAGAATTCTGCATTATCGTGTTTCACCGCGTCGTTGTTTGACGCTGACAGTTTCGCTGAAGTTGCATTCGGCGTCTTCAGGTCGAAGATGAGACCTGAAGACGCCGAATGCAACTTCGGCGAAACTGTTGTCAGCATTAAACAACGACGCGGTGAAACCCGAGAATGCAGAATCCTTTATATGATAATGTTATATTCAAATGTGATCATTTGGAATGTATTAATGATTTTTCATTGTGACGCGCAAACTACCAACCCATCAACGCAAGCACCGACAATATCATAAGCTTGATACTGTAATACCGTCATTCTTGTACAGCATGGGTACGTAGTTAGCAGATCATCAGCTAACTCTACTCCAGATGTAAGATTGAGAGCACCTTTGTAATGCGCTGTGTCTTTAACGAATAGGCCAACCAGTTATTATTAATCAAGGTGTTATTGTTGATAGTGTAAAGAAGTAAATCAAGAGGACCGATGTTACTTCCTTGGAGAACACCTGATGTGACTTGACTGTATTATCGCTTGCTCCGTATCTTTTACGCGATCGTTTAAACCATTTCCTTCCAGCGTATGGTACAGGGTTCGTCCGGAAAATAAGTGTACTGAGCTCAGGAAAAAAAAATTATTACACTTTTACATATCTTAAGCTAATATTCCTCAAAATAGGACCCTTGTGAGTCGATACACTTGTTCCGGCGGCGTTCCCATTCCTGGAACGCTCCCGCGAAGGCATCATCGGGAACCTCTCGAAGACTCGTCGTCGACCTCTTCTCTGCCCTCCACGAACATCTTGTGCCACCGAAAGATCATGTTTCTGGACATGGCTGACTCCCTGTAAGCCTGGTTAATCATACCGACAGTTTCGGTAGACGATTTCCCAAGCTTTACCGCAAATTTGATGGAATAACGCTGCTCCAAAAACTTCGGCATCGCGTTCCGTGACGTGGGTCGAGCGTGGAGGTTCGCGTTAACAGAGCTCCTCACTACACCACAGCTCAGAGCCGACTGCCTTTTTCAGCGTCGCTTGCCAACATACCCCCCTCCAATCGCAGCCCGTCAGAGCGGTGCTGGGCGCGCCTGGAGCGGCGCGCCCAGCCCAGGAGTCAGTACACTTATTTTCCGGACGAACCCTGTATTTCTATCTGAATATTTTGAACTGTCGCATTGTAGTAATCGTCGCAGAAAGTGAGCCTTCTTAATAGCAGATTTCTCTGTGCAATTATATCAACAAATAATGAAAAATTCTAGAGTCTAGTTTTCATGGCCGGTTTTCAGCACATTGAAGCGACATAAACCATTTGATTTTCAGGATTGTAATATTTTATTTCTATATTTTGGAATGGATTGAGAAAGCAGTTGGAAATGAGCTTGATTTCCTTGCCACTTTCTCTTTGTCTTTTTTATTAAATAAATTGATGGACACTTCCTTGTAACAGTTGGAATACTTAATTTTTCTACTGATTCGGCGTTTTATCGCTTAGGTCTGCGCGCCCACGTCTCTCACGAATATGAATGGAGTTCTTCGTTTTCGGGCGGAGTAATAATGGCGTCGAAGGACAGACAGACCAAGGCGGACGTGCTTTTAAATCCCCCGCTTTATCCTCCTTCACTCTCCCTCTCGCCTCCCTCGTCAAAATCCCTGCCCCTTCCTGGAGAATTAAATCGCTTTATTCTTCCCATTCGCGGAAGCAACCATTTCGCGAAGGTTAATGCCACCTTTAAGTCATTAACAGGCGCGGGTTTGAGAGCATTACCCACCTATATTGCCCTGCTTTATTTGCATATTTGCGTCGAGGCAGTAACGGAGGAAAAGGGACAAACTCTCTCAACAAATAAGCACGTCGTTAGGGAGGGAACATTTTTTTCTTTTCAGCCTTTCCCCTCTCTATTTTTCGGTACGCTAAAACACACGCACGTGCGTCGCAGTGTTTCATTTCCCTCTTGTGTTTTTTACGATCTAAAATTGATTTTTAAGTTCCATTCCCGGCAAGTGTTTTTGAGGTCATGGCACTCGTCGCTGGGTTTCATGGAGACGTCTTTCCAGCATTCGGAGTGGAAGGGAGTGGAAGTAAGTGAAGAATTTGAAGGATGGGGTGTGGTGGACCAAGGAGAGGGGATGAAAAGGAGAGAGAAATGAGAAGAGAAGAATAGCAGCTTGCTCGTCCGCCTCTTCCAAGAGCTCTTATTCTCAATTCCTCCACCCACACTACATGACGGAAATACCAGTGAACTGATTCCCATAACCCTGCTGTGCGTTTAGTATCTCTCTGTGTATACGTATTACAGTGTCGTCTGGTTATTCTTCGTACCTGGCCGATTGTTTTAACTTAAATAGACCTAATAGAGTTCGGGTTGAAATTGTACATCCTTTTTAATTCACGTGGGTAAATCTTGTCTTCGCAGCCGCAGGAATTAGGCATGTATTTTATTTGAATATTGATAAATGATAATAGTTCCTTCCAATAAAATTAATATATTTACGGAAAAATTACGTCCTTTCACCGATTTACGATGAATACGGTAAGGACAAATACAATCGAAAACATCCGATCATTAGTGGCAGAAGGAAAACGCGTGCGGGAATGAATAGAACTTGCGACATCTGGATTGGCCTGAAAGACGGTTTCTGAACAATAGCAATCCCAAGAATCTTCCTTTCCTTTTTTATGGTATTATCGTCTTGATTCACATCCTGTGTAATGGTATCGAAGCAAGGCTTTTCTCGGAGGATTTTTGTCGCTTTTCAGTTTCTGCCTTGCTGCCCAATTATATTCAAATATCTTTCCCTCCTCTCTTTTCTTCTGCGTCTTCATCTGCTCATTATCAAGTTGCTCTTCCGCCCTCTCATTTAGAGTTACGTTTCCAGGAGTATAGTCTCCACAGTTCCCTCTGATGAGGCTTCATGCATTTGTTGTAGTATCAGCAGTTAGAATTTTTCTCACGCTTTTTGTTCCATCCGTTTCTACATTACATTCAAATTGGTTTCGTTCCCTAATGCTGACACAATTATCGTAATAGTGCTGGTGATTCGATCTTTTCTGTCTCATTTTGATGTATTCATGCATTTACCAGCAGGAACTGCCGTCGATCGGCTTTTGCTTGGCTTAGAAAATATCCGTTAAGGGCGCAGATTCAATTCCGATCTGTGTTGGTCCGAATTTTCGGCTGCACTCGCCTCGGTTTCGTGTGGCAAGGCACCACTTACTGCGTGAAATCCAGCCGTCACTCACAGTTTCAAGAGGGCTAGATAAACCAATTGCTACTGTTGCTGCATATTATTCTTTTCCGTTGTGAATTTAATTTTTGTGGAACTTTCGTGAGTACGATTTCAAAGTGCCTTTTCTTAACAATTGGTATTCGATTATACACATTGTTGTATCGATTCTTAACCATTGCGACGTGCCTACAAAATAAGAAGTCGGAAGTTTTATATGAATAGGAGGATGTAAGGGTAAAGCTGTGTTAGTTGGTTGGTCTTCCTCTTGATCATAAAATATAACTATATAATAATCAAGTGGCATATGCTAATATTAACCTCCGAATTTACGAATAAATTGCTGTTTAAATTAGTACTTTATATTACTTTTGCCGAATTATTTCTAATATTAAATCAGTTGAAACAAAACAGGGAACACTGTACACAAAATAGAGAGATGCGAAATAATCAACACCAGAGAATATTTTGTAGCTGCCATTTTGTGTACAAACTCTAGGGTGACAAATATTTCACTTTAATAAATGATGCCTGAAAATACCATTTTTTCATTAGACAAGTTTGAATTGGCGAAATTAAAAATAAAAAAAACTAAACACAGTAATTTTGGCCTTAATCTTAGTAATTGAAGCGTATTAAAACATGATATCAAGAGCTCGAAATCCGTTGGATAAGGTGTCATTTGAGGTGCTGAGTAAAGCTCAAAGAATAATCAATAGGTTTTCGAAAAAGAAAACGTGTCAGAGATATTGGTAAAACTAGGATCCAACCCTAACCAGGCAGATGGAATCTTTTATTGAGGTTTTGAATATATTTCTGAAGGTTTTGTTGTTCCCCCTCCTTGGGTTATAAGAAAACAAAGTTTAAGACGTCAACGCCTCAACAAGTTTGATTAAAAAACATTATTATGAGCAATCGATACTTCTACCAATAAATATATTACATTGATCGGGATTTTTTTTTGACGAAAGAATCCAAGCATAAAATGTTTTACCACGCGTCCTCATAGTAACTAGTAACGTATGATCTTTCTGTTAAATCAAGCAAAAGTATTATTTTTGCCAAAGATGATTTAAAAAACTCATTCTACCATATTTGGACTGCTATCGAACAAAATTCTGGGCAAAATGCGCGGGAATTATTTACCGCAAAAACAACAAATGGAATTCTTATTCCATAAAGTGTAAAAGGAATTATTGATTTCTAAATCTAAATCTCTTCATTGACAGCTTTTTGTAATGTGTCTCGCTTTTTCTGATGATTACTCATCAGACACTCAGGGAAGTCTGTCTTTCTGCCACATTACTATGAGATGCAATAATTTCAAGTCTTCTTTTGATGCAACAATTTCAGAGTGTAAAAATCATTCGCCTTGACTGGGATTCAAACCCAGATCCCTCAATATCCGGTCGAGTGCTTTAGCCACTTAAGCTACCGAGGCGTCCTTTTAAACTCTGAAATTTTTGCATTCTGAAATTGTTGCAGCATTGAAATGCACATTAGCGGATGACTCCGTTAAAAGTTACTGTTGCGGCATCTCCCGCAGTTTCTTTGGAATTTTCTTCTTTTGATATTTAAATTGCTACTTAAATTGTTTTCGTCACGCCTATATTAATAATTTCTTAGTGAATTTGAGTTGTCCTATGCGTGAACGTCCTGGCATTTTGTTAGGATTAAACTCATTCTCCCACAGTGTTTTCAACAAATGCTCCCCCAACGTATTACATAGGGCGGAGGGATCACGAATATAAGATTAGCGAGATAGACTGCGAGACTGACAGGTTTAAATGGTAATTTTTTTACAAGGACAATAAGAGACCAGAATGCTTGTAATCGAAATCCCCCACTAGTCGGCTCGACATATAATTCCACATATAATTGATTATACTCTAACAATATTGTTTGTTTTATGTTGTTTGTAGTAAAATTATGTGGAAGAAAAAAATATTTTCTTTTCCGATGAAATTACTACATAATTTTTTTGCAAGAATTAGAAGCAGGCCTCTTCTGCAATGGTGTTGAAAATATATCTTGGACTGATGAAAAACATTTTCCGCTAGATAATCTAGTGGAAATTTTTACGATATTTTCTTTACTATTTTTGGATTCCACCGCATCACGCCTGAAACTACTCAAAATCTAGCTAGACCTATCTTACGTTCTACGATTGGAGAGATCATGACAGTAAGGTGAGAGAAATCAACGGACAGGTTTAAGGTGTCATATTTGTTAGCGAATGGTATTCGATCAGAATAATTGAAAAAGAGATGCAGGAAAAACTTTTCTTTTTTTTGTTTTAAGTATTCCAATTTGTTGTCATTAACTCATCCAACCTTGGGTCATTGTCTTGCTTTTTGCTGGAAGCTGGTCTCTCATTAGTAGAGAAGCATTTTACACTTTGATATTGTTATGCCTTTGAGTTAACATAATTTCTGTTTTTTAAATGATTTTGCATAATTATTGGTGTGAGAAAAACTAAATGTTTCATGCTGCAAGCTTCGTGGTTCGCCACCGCACACCCAATTGGTGGCTTGGTGAATACCACGTTGATGTAGATCTCTATATTCCGTGTATGCTATTTTAAGATGTATATTCTCGGAGTTCACTCTCGTTTTTGTTTAGAGGTAAATATTTCTTTTTTGCCTTATTTATATGAACATTTGATCTTTTAATACGGCACTCCTTTTAAACTAATACCAATTCTTGGATGAGAGGACCGATCACCAGAATCCCTGATGGCATAACAGAAGTATGTTTAGGTATATGTAATGATCGTGGCACGTGGACAGAAGCGGTCACTTTTCCCAATTTTTGCTTTTATCGGGTAAATACAAGTGCATATGTTGGCTGAAATTTCTTATCAACCACCAGATAGGTCATACTGCATCATTACTTGCCTTTTCGTTTCTCCTTTTCGATTGGGAGATCCAGCCATCTCGTGCTTATTTCCAATTCCTTTTGTAATTTATATTCCCCCAATATTCTTTCATCTTTTCGCTGTCTTATTTTTCGTTCCTCGGATCACCTGGGGCTTGCTTCTTTTGTCTCTCTTTCCTACCTTGGAATCCCTCCAATTTAAGTGCTTTATCCGTTCAGGTCCTTCTTTTTATTGTCTCTTTCTTCATTGTGTTTGTCTGCCCGCAATGGATCCATATTGCTGCTGTTTTATTTTCCCAAGATATTTGAAAATCTGTTTGGTAACCTATTTTTATCCATTCCGAAAATATATTAGCATTTTTAATGTTTACCTATTACTTAAATAATTTGAAGTAAGCATAACAGTTTCAGGCTTATCTTTGTGGAATTCCATCAGGATGAGGGTAGAGAAAGAAACTTTGCACTTCCACGTAAATATTTATTTGAAAGTGAGTTGGAACCAGACGGTGCCTTGAAAATCCTGGATTTGGCTGTGAAAATAATTAATCCAAGGTTCGAACTTTCCAGGTACAGGAAAAACATTTCCTCCGACCAAATTATCCACTTTACATTCAGGCATCACCATTCACAAAAACGTGCAGCCTCTCATGCCATGTTACACAGGGTATGCAATATCCCAATGTCACCACACAACAAACAAGGGGAAATCCGTATTATTAAACAAATTTGCGGCAACAATGGTTACAGGGAAATAATGATTGACATCATGCACAACAGAAAACAAACACAGATAGCCCAGAAATCTATACACCACAAATCTAAACTTGACGAGCGCCGGTTGCGAAGAACTCCATTTCTTGGCCACATTTCACTCAGGATACCACAAATACTCTCCAAAAACAAAAACGAGGCAGTGTTTTACAACACGCATACTTTAGAAAACATATCAGGTTCATCCAAAGAAAAATTGACATAATACAACAAAGCGGGGCTTATAAACTCAATTGCACGGACTGCAACGCCATCTACATTGGACAGCCAGGGTGGACATTTGATTTAGGATTAAAGAACACCGATCAAGCTTTGCACAGAAATACAACAGATATTATGTCGCCAAACACCTCTTTGAAAAGAATGATACCAGTAACTTCACGCCGGGAATTCTTCACACAGAAAAGAAAGGACGCAGGTTGAATGCTTTGGAGGAGTTGGAAATTTGACAATCCCTTCAGTCGGATAGATTTGAATTGGTCAGCGAAACAATATACCTCTCCCTTTTCTCCCTCCTAAATTTTCTTTAAGAATCCAAAATCTCTCCCCACCGACCCCACCCCCACCGAGGCAGTCGACCGTCCTTTAATGCGGGTGAAACCATTGCGGACAAACAACCTCCTCCCCTACCCCACTAATAGGTTGATGCCCCAGTACCTAACTTACCCCCTCTCCTCTACTCCCCCTACCTTCCTCCCCTCTTGGAGCCAGGCTATATAGGTCGAAAAATCTTTCATATATGTCACCTGATGATGATGCGTAGCATCGAAACCATGGTCGTATAAAGTATTAAATCTTTATTTTGGAAGTGCAAAGTTTCTTTCTCTGCCCTCATAATTTGAATAACATCTTAATAGCGTATTAGTTTCACCTTTTGTAGTTTTTATTGGACCTTTTATTTTCCTAATGATCCGTTTTTCTATTTTTTTCAATTTTTTAAACTTATAGTTCGATGCGAGGCATATTTTTGCATTTAAGTTCATGAATTCAGTACTGTATTATAATGCCTAATTGTCGAATTCTTATATATGTAGTTTCTGTTGTAAATATCTGTATTTATACCAAATGATCTTTGCATTTAATGAATCCTTTCTCCTGTGAAGCAGATGAGCAAATTTCGGGTACCACCCGTTTGCTCTCGAACGGTTTCTCGTACTCTTGAACTCTCTCTTCGAAGTGCTTTCCATCTTTCCCTCAACGTATTATTCTTTGCCAATTCTTATGTATTATTCCTCCAAAATATTTCACTTTATTTAGCCCAAACACTTTGGTTAATAATGAAATGAGCATTAGTGCGTCATGACTTGTAAAGCATTGGTGCATTCGGCGTCAACGGCTGAGTTAAGAAGCGACACTTCTTCGATTTTTCTTCCGTCTACATCTTGGCATCGTCCATCCTAGCTCGCCCTCAAATATCTTAGTCCTTTAAAAAGGTTTCGCAACAAACTCACGCATCGAATACCTAATGATAATTGTACAAGAAGAAGGAAAAAGGAAATCGCTCAATGCCACACCTTTTCCTGAAATTATCTTCTCTTTGGCTTGTGTTTCGAGAGATACTCTGCTCTCTCGCCCCGCCCTATGGGCCCTCCCTTCCTCTCCCATAATTTTATTACCGTCGCAAGTTTTACAGCCCACTTTCTCCCTTGCTCATTTTCTCCCCTAAAGCGAAAACCTCCTTCCCCTCGCTTCTCGCCCCTCCCTTGCCCTAACTCTCTTCCGCTGACCCCCGCCACCTCCCTTCTTACCGCAACATCCCCCACCTCACTACGTATTCGCATCGCCGTTCAAAGGACCCTTACCGGGCCCATAATTTTCTCGCCCTCTCATCTTTCTTCCTCCTTTTCCTACTCCGGCGCCATTTTTCACCGCACTCCATTAATTTTTTAATAGCTTCGCGAACATTATCAAAGTTTGAGCGCCTCTACCGCGGTCGTTGCTATTATTTCGCTCGCCGCGAAGGGAGGATTAATTAAAATGGTCGAACGGAGTACCGCTCATGATTCGCTCTCTCTTCTTGAGTTTTGCCGTCACCTCCCTCCACCCCCCAACCCCCGAACCGAGACATCCTTTTCGATGGAGTCGGGAGGCCGCAGCACTCCCCCCCAACTAATTTTGCCGCGGCGGGGTCCGAGGCAAATCAACTCCCATCCCGTCATTCCACCGGGAGGAGGGCAGAGAATGTTTGCGATGGATTTTGAAATATTCGCGACAGTGATTTGTTGGGGTCTAGATAAAATACCACATTTGTTACCAATGATCGACCCTGAGAAGTTTCATTAGCGGAATTGTCAATCCCGGTGAAGAATTTGGGTACACTCGCTCGGGGGCTTTCCTTTACATTTTAAGCCATGAATCTATATTAGAGAGATTGTTGCGGAATTTTTTTTCGCGTCTTCTTTAAGAATCCCATTTTCCTTCTCCAATAGCGGAGGCTTCCTCTGGGGTTAGGGGATGTGAATGTCGGTCTAATGATCCGTTGGTTGCTGGTGATGAACATTGAATCGAACTAGGGAATTTACTTGGCAATTCACCATTGAATCCTCCGGTGCTGACCTCATTATTTCACCAATTATTGATTTGTATTTAAATAGTATTCATATTGCCTTTTACCCTGTGATATTTCTCCTTCGCAATTATGTCTTTGTTAATGATATCATTTTTGTGTCATTCCGTTAATGAGTACCCAACCAAAGCGGATCGGTCCCTGCACCCCATTCAAATAGCTTTCTTGTTCTTCCATTCTTGTACTGATGGCTCTCCATTGTTTGCCAGGATAGTTCCATTTGGATGTTTAACACTACAGTTGGTGGATTTTGTTCTTCACATGGGAGTTCCTCCCTCTAGTGTGTATTTATTGATGGGGGATCTTATGTCGCAGTTTGAAAAAAATGTGTGTCTCATTTCGGTCCTCATTCCTTTATTGAATGTATATTTTCCTCTTACTTCCTTTCGCACTGTGGGAAACTTTTTCCGCTTCTTCCAACGCCCGCTTCAGTCGAATTTGTTGCTTTTTTGTGGCGCTATTTCTTCTTACTTGTGACCATGGTTCTGAAGGGTGTCTCGTAATTTGTTTATCTTCTCGTTCCGGTGTTCTCTGTCCGTCATTCATAAAAGCCTTTGAATCGTTGACTTCATATCTCCCTTTTGTACCAAAAAGATAATTAAATTAATATACCGAGTGGAAAGCGAAAATTTGAATTAAGGTTGACGATTTTGAAACTCCACGGTATCCTATAGATAATTATTCGATCGTTATGAGATTTTTAGAACTATGGTATTCGTAACTTGGTATTCATATGAGGGAGAGATTAATGCTGGTTCTTTTGGAAGAATAGCGTGTGTTCTGGAATAGGAGAACAAATATTTCGGCAGCAAGGAGCTTAAAAAAATAAATTTAAATTATTCTCGAAAGTCTTCGAAGGGAATTACCATTATTACATTTTCAAATCGTGGTTTACACATTAGAATTCGCGCCTAATTTACAAATTATAGCCTTCGATTCTGATTATTAATAAAATTTGGAATTAGAGTTTAAATTTAAGTCATATTATATGTATTCCATTTGTTAAGACTCAAAATAGCGGTGTAGTCAAAGAATTTGTTCGTATGACTAACCTCAAAAAATATATTTAATTGTATGTCCATTCAACTTCGGTGATATCAAATGCCTACAATAATATTTATTAATACTTATTCCCGTATCTAACTTATCAGTTGCGAATTTAATTTTAGAATTTTTAGTTTTCATATTATGATAAAACAATATACATGTGCCTCTCCAAAAACAGTTTTGAGATGTGTACAAAATGTGTAGGATATGTTCCCACATGATTAATAGAAACATTTAACGGAGGAGAGGGAAATGGGAAATATAAAAGGCTTTCAGAAAGGATATTTCGATGAAACAGCGCCATAAAAATTCTAGGAATCATACTAGTTTGCAGTAAATGGACTTTCCAAATTTTAGCCGGACTAAATCTCATCTTGATGGCTTGAAAGAGTTGCACTCATCTTTGGCAAGGGTACCGAAGTTGATTTTTTCATGGCTAACTTGTCTATTTTCCCGACTCAGGCAATACTTAATTAAATGAGGCAGCTAATAAACTATCAATTGTGAAATGGGGTAAATATTGATAGTTAGCATAGAACACTGATTTTGATCTAGTGAAGTACAAATTATGTATCTCTGTTTAAAAATAATCGATTTTCTCCTACCAAAGGTTTGAAACTGTGTTTTAGTTGCATGAAATCACCCTTCATTTATGGCTTTTGATTGAATGAGATGGAAATACGTGCACACTAATGTATATTTTGAAGCGAACAGGCACTTATCATATTTCATCATTTGATTTTGATATTGTTGCTTTATTACTTTTGGACATTCTGAATCACCTCCAGTTATAGGTTCATGATCAAGCGTGGCGATTAGCTCTTGAAATTGTTTGCTTGAGTCCATTAAATTTTCATATGCCTGTTTGTCCCATGCATAGTCGTCAAAGAACGACAGCGAAGCCCATAACCCGCTACGCCCCCGTTCGCGGATGGGTTTCACATTGCGTAAACCCAGCTGCCGCTTATGGAAATTTCTCATTAAAAACTTTTAACTTGGCATCGTTTTAATTAAAATTCAGTACGATTAATTAATTTCATTTTTGTAAACTTTCGTTTCAATCATTTTTTTCTTGTTTAAATTGCCAATCGGGGTTTTCCCTTCTCATCCAGCTATATTTATACTGGACCACCTATCGAATTTTCCGTGCCAAACTTAAAAGCAACAGTGTGTGTAAGCTTACATATCGCGCGATTATGACGTCCGGGCTCCTCTCGCCATCCCGTTCGGTTCCTTTCGATTTCTCCTCTCCTCCGGCGACTCCATTCCTCGAAAAATAAAAACGCCGCGAAATACGCACCGCGGGCCAGGAGGTCCTCCCACTAGGCGATTTCATTAATACGTGGCGCCCGAAGGAATCGAGTGGAAGAGCCCAATTCCCATTCCACTCGTGCATGTACTTCCCGCCTGTCTGTCTCCCTGCTCCTCATCACTCTGCCCGCCTCCGCTCTCGGGCATCCCTCAACTCACACACACCCATCCCCCGCCCTGCGACTGGTGCTGCATGGTGCTCATCCTTAATCCTTTTTCTGCGCCATTCGTATGACGCTTGACGTGCTGGGATATTCACTCGCTCGTAAGCGGGCATACATCCATACCTCCCCTTTCTCTCCCTCCTTGTTCTTCATGAAACTCCTCCCAAGTGCGAGGGATACATAACCGAGTTAGATTCAAGGATTTACCTTGTTTTGGCTCCGGGTTAAAATTAATGTCAACACGGAACTCGGGTCTGTGTCGGAACTCGCATTTGAATCCGGGATCTTCACCGCGGCGCGGGCGGGGGTGGGAGAGAAGGAGAGGGGGGGGGCGAAGGAGGGGAAGAGAAGGCCCGCCGGGAGTGTCTTATTTGCATCTACCCCCGCCCTCACCTACACAAACTCATTCGCCGGGATTCTTTTCATGTCCCCATTTGTTATGCCCTACGTCTCATCCATTTCATTCCTCGCCGGATTCCCCGCTTCCCCTCTCCGCGATGCAATTGTTTCGCCTTCGCTCTCTCCACGCCCGTCCCGTTTTGATCAGCGGCGGAGAACGAAATTGGGAAACGTCGACCTCAAACGTCCCTTGGGTTTGTACTCTTTCGCGGAAATTTTGAGGCCCTCATTTAAGATAAATGGTTGACGTTCTCCTATTTGCAAACTGTCCTTCAAGGAACAGGAATTGTTTGACGAAATTAAATGAAAATTCATCGTGATTATAGTGTAGGTGCATCTATATTTTGGACTATTTATATTTGAAGTGAAATTGGGCTCAATGATAACTCACCAAAAACGTTATTGCAAGCGTTGATTTATTTGAAATGTTCATTGATTCAATGATTCAAATAGTACTACAATGTACAATAAAATATAATGTCTCTCGGGTGGTATACAGTTCATGACTAACACTTGTGCTCTGTAAAATTTTTAAAATGTGTCATTTAGTCACGAACACGATTAACATTTGATAAAGACTGGCTAAAGAATGATTGGTCGTATCTCTGCTCATTATCGATAAAATTCGATTTCTGTGTAATGTATCGTTTTGAGATGGAAGACTGCGCAGGAATACTTGCTAAACACTGTACACGTTAGCCATGCGACGCGTTCTAATGCGTGCAGGATGAATTATGTAAACATATTTCAAAATAGGAAAGAAGAACGAAAAAGTATGAATGTGGTATTCAATATTATGTGGGTCTATTATCGCTCCCAGAGGAAACTTCTAGTGCTGTATTCACGCCACTGATACTATATAATAGTTAACATATTTATTACACTCATCCTTCTAACTCTAACTCTACATTTCCTGAAATATTAGTCGAGAACCACTTATTAGTGACCTCCTTAAACCAAAATTCCATAGCATTTCTCAAAAATTCGGCAAAAATTTGGATGACTATTCAGTCCGGGGGAGAAAAGGGCGAAATCCGAGACAAAGTTAGCAGCCGTTGGTCTCCAATCTGAAGTCCTTTTCAATCCGACCTGCCAATCTCTTCATTCCTACAAAACGCTTTGCACGGATTCTTGCCATTACATGCTCTCGTAGTTCACCTTTACCTTCCTCTATAATTCTCCCCCTCCATTTTTCATTCCTCATTTTTTTCCTTAAAACGCATTGCCTCAGGATATGTCCAATCAAATTCCCTCTTCGTTTTCGTTGTCCTTCCAAGATATCCATCTCCTTTCACCCATTCTTCAACGTACTTCTTGCTTTCTTATTCTTTCTGTTCACTTTATTTTCTTAACTTTTCTTTAGCACCACTTTCCCTGATCCTGTGTTGTCACATCATTACATTTTCTTTTCCAATTCCTGATGGAAATCCAATAGTGGCTCAAGTCTCCTTTAAATCTGTCGAACGCACATTGGGACTTAAGTCTCTTTCTCATCTCCATGATTTGAAAATGGCATTTCATTTGCACCTAATTTTGGTTGCTGTCGATATCCGCCCCGGGATAGCAGCCTTTTATTTAATTCCCAAATCTCTGCTTCTCGTGTGTGAGACGAATTTGTGATATTCTTACGTCTCCTCGCATCTTACACGTGTATCGTCTTCGTGAGTGATTCTGCAAGTGTGCGTTTTCTACCACCATGTTTAATCGTTCACAGAATTCCTACGTCCTTCCAACCACCCCCTCCCTCCCCCCGATTAAATTCGTATTGTAGGTCATGCTGTCTCAATTTATTTCCTTCCTTGCCGTCTCCAACGATAGCAATCCAGTCTCCGAGTGCAAATTCTCTTTCCTTAGCATAGTTTGTTACTTCGGAGACATCTTCATACGCGTCCCCTGCTTCCTCATCATCGTAATCCGCTGTTGGGAGTAATCTTATTCCACTCCGACGTCTGTGTCGTCCCTTGCTAGCGTCAGAATGATTCTTTCATTGTATTGTGGATTGGAGCACTTCGCTCTCATTGAAGCACTTGTGACGTTGTGCTTGGCGCAGCGTCACTTGCCCAGTTCGAATACGCGCGCCCCTCTCGCGAGCCGTAGAACGGCGGGGCGCTATCTGTGGGCGCCGACAATGTATGTAAGAAAAAAGGAGGAGCGGAGCGCGCCGCGCGCGGAGAGTGCCGGCCAACACGTGGGAAGCAGAGTTCGTTGTGAGATGTCCGAGAGAGAAGGTCGTGTGCTATCATCGTCGAGTCACCGACAGCCTGCGAACACCGGGGGTGCGCGTGCCAGCAACCGACCTCGCCGTGTGGGCCCCCCGCAGGCCCCGACCGGAACATCGGGACCCAGCAGTCGACAGCGAGGCGGCCATCTTCGGCTGCCGCCGAGCGGCCACCCAACATCGTGGCCCAGCAGGCGTCGGCACCGCGCGTCATGTTTGCTTGGGAGCGCCCACACCTTTTCTTGTGATAATAAATAGTTCTTATGAAGTTTACTCGTCGGAGTCCATTTTTATGCGCCTCCTTGCGTCCCTCGTGATTTCAGCTGAAGAGCCGCTGCCCACCCCGGGGCACATCAAAGGTGAGCGAGCCCTCCCCTGGGACGAGGAGTGTGATGGGCCAGGTGACAGCCAGCGGCGTGACTCTGCGGCTAGCCATGCGGCTAGCCTGGCGCCCTCAAAACAAGTAGAGTCACGGCCTCCCTTGTCTCGCGGTATCGGGGAAAATTTATCTATAAATTAAATACCGCGTCACAAATGGCGCCCAACGTGGGGCAGCCTTTCTATTGTTGTGCGAGAAAAGTGACAATTATATTTCGAGAGTGCGCATGAGGCGCGAGTGTAAAATGGCGTCGCGTCGGCCTTGACGAGGCAACAATGGTGTGAAGGAGAGCGAGCGGAGTGATACCGGCATGGTGTGCATAGCGTGTGTGTGAGCGGGAACGATGCGTGAGTAACATCGCGCGAGCGCCAGTTATTACGTACAGCTCTTTCGCGAGCGGTATACAATTTTTCTATTTGATTTATAAATTAGTCCTTTTTTTTTCGCTATACATTTTCATGAAATAAAAAAAAATTTAAAATTCTTTGTGAGGGAAGCAGTAAATAAGAGATTATAATTTCTACTCAATCTTTTGTACTTGAATGTGGTTTGTGCGGTTGCTTTGAGTGGTTGCTTTGAGTGGTTGCTTGGCGTTGAGTGTGGGATGAAAGCTGTGAACATTCCCGAGGCGACTTGTTTCCAGTTAAGTTGCGGAGGGACGATCGGTTTCTAAGATTAACTACTATTATTGGCGTGAGGGAAGCTCCGTGCGTGGCCACGTATCCCCAGAGTGGCAGAGGATCCTTTGAAAAGAGGAAGTGGAGTTTGTAATTTTTGAATTTTGAGGTTAGGTTATGCTTTTAATATAGAATTCTGATTTATTCTACCCTATTTGTTATAATAACTGTAGAACAGGGAAATATCTTTAGATTAAGATTAAATTTTTGCAGTAAGCGTATTTTAGGTTAGGTGGGGCAAATCCTTTAATTATTCAATAGGTTAAGAATTGTCTTCTTCCTAATTTACAATGGAGGGTGACACTGGATTTTTGGCGAGATATCAGAGAGATATGAGGGCACTGCTACGGCATTCAGCGGTAAAGGCAGAATTTGAAATAATTAAGCAAATGAGTGAAGAAGAGGTAGAAAATGAGTTGTCAAGTAAAGGACACTCCTTGGTAGGGCCACTCTTAGTGCGCAAAGAGCGATTATTGCGGGCTAAGCTTCTTTTGGCACAACCACGGTTAGGGACACCTTGGTCAAAGAATTGGACGAGGATGTGCAGCCTGACGATGTAACCCTCTCAGGAGCTTTATACGCCTTAAACTGGGACGAAGACCTAGATGCAGGGCGGAAAATGAAAGGAGCATGCAGTAAGGGGCATAAAAAGAAGCACATCGAGACGGAGAAAGTTGCCGCAAGCGACGGAGAAATTAATGAGGAACTGAACCCCATGCGGACCATTACAGCAAACGCAGCGGGAGGCCCTCAGCCCAAACTGCCGCTGATGGACTCATATGATTTTCCGCCGCTGGGGGAAAGGAAAGAAGCGTCAGATTTGACCAGAGAAAAGGAAAAACTGCACATTCTGCCTTCGGAAGCGAAATCAAATCAGAAAGAGATACCAGTACAGAGCGACCGCAACTCTGAGGAAATAAAGGAGTTGCGGAGTCAATTGCAACAGCAGAACGAGATGATCAAAAACCTAACGGATGGAATTAGCCGAATTTTACAAAAATTGGGCAGTGAGAAGAACGATAAGGAAGTGAACTTGAGAAAGGGTTCCAAGAAAAAGTATCGGAGGGAAATAACATCCACTTCGTCATCTTCTTCAGAGTCGGAGGTAACGAGCGGGTCGTTATCTACTGACAGCAGTGATGACTCGGACGATGCATCAGGGGACGATGGACATAGACAGAGCATCAGCTATGAGTTAAGAAGGGCCATAACGAGACCTACGTGGTCTAGGCCTTCACAGGCGAGAGACCAGGGACCGGGCTTTGACGGAGCTTGTTATTCCTGCGGAGAGTCGGGACATAGGGCAAATGCGTGCCCGAGAGTCCAGTGTTTCAGCTGTGGTGCAAGGGGGCATATCAGTGTCAATTGCCCCAGTCGACCTGGAAGGACACAAGAAAAGTGCCAACTTTGCGGCAAGGTCGGCTTATTGGCAATTAATTGCCCTAATTGCAAACACCTGTTTACTCGGCAGGAAAACGGACAAGCGGGGAGTCGCCTAGCCCAAGCGGCTTCCCCGCAAACCAATCCGTCGAACACGAAACGGCTGAATTAGATCTAGATAATCATAGGAATAAGTCGATTAAGTTAGGAAATGGTGATTCGATTTTGGAAAAGCCGAGTTGGACAGCCAAATTCTGCGGACCAAATTCGATCAAGGAAGATGTAAATAGTGGAGTAAAGGATTGTATAGAGAAAGAAAGGGAGATAAACTCAGATGGGCCAGATGAAACATCTGCTCCTGGGTCGAGTTGGACAGCCAACATCCACCACCCATCTGAGGCGTTGGCAAAGATCAAGGATGAAGAAATCTACAGATCGAGGTGGACAGCCAACCTCTATCGATCTGGCCAATGCAATGGAGCTATCAGGAAAAGCTCTCCAGCTGAGCAGTCGAGACGGACGGCCGACCTCCACTGCAAAGCTGATAGTTGCTGTCCATCCGTTGATTTCGCCGAGCCGAGCGGGTCAGCCCGTCTCCGCCCACCAAATCAACCGCATATGGGGCAGAAGGCGCATTGGTCGACGGAGTCAGCTCCGCTCTGCCAATCCGTTTGGTCGGAAAAAAAGCGAAAGGGTCAAGTCTTTGGTAGGATCGAACAGGCCAGCCTGTCTCCAGCCGCCAAAGCAAGCAGAGAGTGTGATATACCCTGTAACCATTGAGGACAAACCTGATAGGCTGTGTCCGGTTCAGGGAGGGGGAGTCGGCGTGGAGTCCACGCCTAGAGTGAGTTTAGCGAGTGTGACGGCAGAGAATAGAGACCAAGTCTCAGTCCTGATCGGGGGAAAAGAGTACATTGCGCTCTATGACCCCGGGGCTCAAGTGACCATAGTAGGTCTCGAGGTGGTGCATCGTCGAAGTAAAATACATGATTTGCCAGATGCACTATCTTGTATGTACGAGCAACTTTCTGGCGAAGAGAAGATCGCTGAAATTACGGAAGTAAAGGATGAGGACTACCAACGCAGAGTCGAGGAAGTCAACAAATATCCGGAGAGGTAAAAATTGGAAGGTCGAAGCGGGCCACTTGTATCGTTACAAGTACGATGAGCTGCTCGATCCAATCGCTGATTGTGAAGAGGGCTGGAAACTCGTGCTTCCAAAAGAATGTCGAGAGCGGGTCATAAGGGATGCCCATTGTGAACCTTCATCGGGCCACCTCGGAGTGGAAAAGACGTTCGATCGAGTCGTACGAGATTACTATTGGAGAGGGGCCTATCACGACATTCACAACTTTGTGAGGCAATGTCAGGAATGTCAACAGTTCAAAACGTCGCAGCAAGCGCCTCAGGGACTATTGGGTAAAAGAACGGTAGAGAGACCATGGAGCGTCGTAGCAGCAGATCTCATGGAGTTTCCGCTTAGCAAAGCCAAGAACAAGTACTTAATAATCTTTCAGGACTTATTTTCAAGATGGGTGGAGCTAAAGGCGGTCAGAGCTGCTACAGGGGCCAACGTGGTTAAAGCACTTGAGGAGCTTGTCCTATTTCGCTGGGGAACGCCGGAGTATCTCTTGACAGATAATGGAAAAGAGTTTGATAACAATGCGTAAGAGAAGCATTGGCAGAGTATGGAATAACGCATACAACAACGCCTCCATACCATGCTCAGGCAAACCCAGTGGAAAGATCCAATCGAACGCTGAAGACGGCCATCGCGATGTTTGTAGAAAAAGACCATAGAGACTGGGATCAGCATTTACACGAACTAAGGCATGCAGTCAACACCGCGAAGCAGGCCTCGACTAAGATCTCGCCAGCCTACTTGAACTTCGGAAGGCATCCACTGCCAGTGAAGAGTTTGCGGCGCGAGCTTGAGAAGGGGGAAGGCATAGAGAGCAGATTGGATCCACAAGCGTGGAAAAAGAGGGCCGATAGGTTAGGCTTATTACGAGATCTAGTAGCCGAGAACATAGAGAAAGCTCAGGAAAAACAGGCGCGAGCGTATAATAAGGGTAGAAGAAACATCGAATTTAATGTAGGAGACCTGGTAATGCGTAGGACCCACCATCTGTCCAGTGGGATTGATAGGTTTTCAGCCAAGCTAGCCCCTAAATTTGAAGGACCAATCGCGATACTAAAAAAACTGTCTCCAACAGTCTATATAGTAGAAACGCGTTCCAATAAGCAAAACGCGAAAGTAGATATTGGTGACTTGAAAAGATATATAGCACCAAGATCCACTCGTCAAAGTGGTGAGTCCTCCGAGCGCCAAGCCCACGGAGCACACTCTCAAAAAAATTCCTTATGAATTTTGGTATTATGTAATAGGTCAGCATTGTGTGTTTGCCTCATGTTATCTTGTCTGTGTGTCAAAGTGAGCGATTTATTTTTCAATGATGTGAAAATCTCTGTCGGACATTATTGTTGTTATGGCACATAGCCCTTGAATTGTGGTGAATGAAAGTTTGCAAACGAGGTGTGATGTGTTTGAGCCGAGGACGTACTGCCTTTTATAGAGTCAATTATCTGAGCGAGTGATGCTTTTGTTGAAATTTTGTGAGAAATTCCCTTGGGATGTATGAAAGATTCATGCCAAAAGTTTGTTCATACCAAATGTATTACTTGATGTTCATAGAGAATGTGGTTAAAATTAGAAAAAGTTGTGCTATCCATTTTCTATCCAATAGCTGAAGACAGAATCTCAAAACTGAGTGAACTACTGGTAGAAATCTGTGAAATTGTTGTTATTATATTGTGTTCATAGGTTTCAGTTGCAGGCTCGTTTGTAAGCGGTCCACCCGGACGAGTGTCCGGCTTAGGGAGGGGGTATGTGACGTTGTGCTTGGCGCAGCGTCACTTGCCCAGTTCGAATACGCGCGCCCCTCTCGCGAGCCGTAGAACGGCGGGGCGCTATCTGTGGGCGCCGACAATGTATGTAAGAAAAAAGGAGGAGCGGAGCGCGCCGCGCGCGGAGAGTGCCGGCCAACACGTGGGAAGCAGAGTTCGTTGTGAGATGTCCGAGAGAGAAGGTCGTGTGCTATCATCGTCGAGTCACCGACAGCCTGCGAACACCGGGGGTGCGCGTGCCAGCAACCGACCTCGCCGTGTGGGCCCCCCGCAGGCCCCGACCGGAACATCGGGACCCAGCAGTCGACAGCGAGGCGGCCATCTTCGGCTGCCGCCGAGCGGCCACCCAACATCGTGGCCCAGCAGGCGTCGGCACCGCGCGTCATGTTTGCTTGGGAGCGCCCACACCTTTTCTTGTGATAATAAATAGTTCTTATGAAGTTTACTCGTCGGAGTCCATTTTTATGCGCCTCCTTGCGTCCCTCGTGATTTCAGCTGAAGAGCCGCTGCCCACCCCGGGGCACATCAAAGGTGAGCGAGCCCTCCCCTGGGACGAGGAGTGTGATGGGCCAGGTGACAGCCAGCGGCGTGACTCTGCGGCTAGCCATGCGGCTAGCCTGGCGCCCTCAAAACAAGTAGAGTCACGGCCTCCCTTGTCTCGCGGTATCGGGGAAAATTTATCTATAAATTAAATACTGCGTCACACACTCCTCCGTAGCACTGTGCCCTTCACCCGCATTTCAATTCCTGGAGCCTGTGAGAATGACCTGCCCCTCCAAAAGTGTCCTTCTTCAGACCATTTCATTTCACTTACACCTAAGGTGCCTAGCTCCATTCCACACATCTACACAATGCCCTGCAAACCGCCGCAAGGGCGTTTTGAGGGTGTTTTTATGTCACGACCCGTAAAACAGAATAAAATCTCTGGCGTAACAGAAAAATCTCCACGTTTACATTCTCTCACTAGCAAGCAGTAAGCGAACAATCCAAGTCCCAATCTTAAATTAATCATTGGATTCCCGTGAAGATAATTTTGAACATTCCTACTGCGCGGTTTAGTTTGATTGTCTCGACCTCATTGCTGTACACTGACAGTCATGTGAAGGAAGAATGGTTGGCGTCCCTCCTCACCCAACCCCTCGCCCGCGCCGGCCTCGGTGGCGGCGGGGTAACGTCCTCGCCTACCAACCCAGAGGTCGTGGGTTCCATTCCCACCTAGGTGGATTTCCCTCCATCTAGGGCTTGGTTGTATGTGATTGTCGTCAAATGTCTATATTGTAGGGTTAGGTGGAAGAAGGGACTATTAGTCCCAACTTCGCCCAATTAAGTTGATAAGAAATAAATAAATAACCCCCTTGGCCATTGGCGGCCTCTTAGTTTGTCGGCTGCCACTCGCCAAGCCACGGCACCTTAGTAGGGCTTTGTAGAAATTTGGCTTTCTTTTCGGATGGTTCAAGGTCATCCGAATACCGCCGATGATTGTTTATGGCATCTAATACGCCGTGTACATTAGATAATTTCATTTTTAATCTTATTTCCTAGAGTTCCAATCATTTGCAACACGCTGGGCGTACATGGTGGATCCAATCTCTACCACGGTTTGAAAATATTATGAACAGGGGTTTCACTAAATAACTTTGCAGTTTCCACTTAAAATAATTGATTTATTTTCAACTAGTTTCGCTGCACTGTAGCATCTTCAGGAACGTACCTTTAGAAACCCCTGGGGTGAATCCATTGCGAACAGGGGTTTCACCATTAAATGTAAATCATTTTGTTTAAAGCCTCAGCAGTGAATAAGTTTTTGTATAAAATTTTACTAAATATTGAAAATGTGTAAAGACATTATTTTTTTAATTCGTATCTCTAGTGAAAATAATGCAATTCAGATTTAAAAATAGTTATCGCAAAATTAACAGGAACCCATGCATGAAATTATGTAATATGGCCGCATATTAAACTTTTATCCGCGTGATAAAATGAAAGTATTCGGATAACATTTAAAAGTTTTGAATGCCTTACATAACACTCTTTGGCCCTACTTTCAATTGGATTTTAGTTCATTCGAAATAACGTATTGATTGCGACTTAATGAGAGCTGTAATGGCCATTGTTTATTGCTCGCATGTTTCTTTCATTTTAATTGAAACTGAAGAAATCTCCCGTATGAACGTAAACGGCTGTGAAGTAAATTAATGTTTAATCAATGCACATCCTGCAGGACATCGATAAGATAAATGTGCCTCCCGTCCTCCAATTAGTAATCCCTCTACTGCCCCAGCTTCACAATGACGTCTCTATGTACCCTCGAGGGGAATTGATGACGCACCCACATGCATCTCAGCCTTTGTAAAGCTTCGCGAAATATATTTTGTGCGCCTCGATGCTGCAGCCGTGATGTGTGCGTTGTGGGGGGGGAGGGGGTCGACAGGGAGGGATGGGGGCGATTGGGAGGGATGGGGGCGATTGGGAGGGATGGCGGCGATTGGGAGGGTGGCCATTCCAAATCGGGAGGCTTTTGATGTCGCAGTCCGCGTGAAACGCTAAACAACTAAAAATCTCAATTGAATAAACATACGAGCGAATGGCAGCAAGGGAGTAGTATTTTTCCAATATTTTTAGGGAAAATCTCATGCATTTGTTGGAGAGGGAGAGTCCGTTTTTGTAGCAGCGGAATTAAACTGGGTCCGAATGATGAACGATTCCACTCGGCTCCACCTTTTAAATCGTCCGAGGCATGGAGCGCATGCATTCACTGGACATGGGTTCCCATTAATTTGAAGATTAATTGAAGAAAGCTCGCTCGGTGGTGCAAAAATTAAATCGAGGAGATTTCTCTTTTAATTTTCCTCTTGAATGAAAAACGAAAGTATTGATTAGTTTCATCCGTACCAATGGTTGTGCTATTTGAAAGAACAATTATGTTGAAATTACACGACCATTGACTTTATAAACACGGCGTTACATTCTACGGTGATATTTTTCTTAATTTTAGCGTCAATTATGAGATATTACAAATCACCTCTTCTTTCTAGAATGGTTATGGTTTATTAAGTATCGTATAAATTCCGTATCGTACCCAGACTGTGCGATTCGGAGATTCGATTGCTGATCTCTGATAGTCCGATAGTCAAATCTAATGTGATTCACGAGAATTCTATTGTCATAAATGAGAGGGGATAAGTATATTATAAACAATCTAATTTATGGTTTTCTCTTGAAATCAAGTCCCTTCCCTGTTTTTTCTATTGAAAACTACAGTGAATGGGCGCTCAATGTAGAACAGGAACGAGCACTCTATTTTAAATATTGCTTAATGTATGATGTATCCCTCTAATCATTATATTTAATGATTTGATATGAATTTTAGGGATTATTTTTATTTGGTTAAATATAGAGCATACATTCCAACCGAAACGCAACGCGGGTGTGGGTGGAACTGTTATTTTTTGAACATTTAATTGTAAACTGCGGTAATTACGTAGTGTTTGTGTAATTACGATGCTAGGACCATTCAAAATAAATCAATAGGTTGTAAAACCATGGTTTTTCTAAATCTGAAATTATCATTTGATATTTTTTATATCTTTTATCCGGTTAAACTAAGACTAATAATCTGAAATGATGTTGAATTCGGTCGAACAACTTCTTTCCAAAACTTTTGCTAATCATTTTTGCAGGCGTTAGGTAAATACGAGAATCGATCCGAGGCAATTTATTCGCAGGCTCAATCATGATGACTCCACATTCCATAATTTTCAGTGAACTTCTCATGCTCTCGCCTCGTCGCACAATTCCCATGGACACACACGAGGACCGAAAGAACCCAGATAGACATAGCAATAGCGCACTTGGAAGATTCATTAAAGTCAATGTAAAAAAATGATTGAGCCCTATTAATTTGCTAGTTTTGCGGAAAATTCAGACGTAGTAAAATATTTAAATCGGATTTTCCGGAAACTCCGATTTTTTTTCCCTTACTAGGAGCTCAAAACTTCAAACAAGCTTAGTCCAGGGATTTATATGGGTAATGACAGGACGTTTACTCCTTATCAGGTTACCTTACAATGCACAGGAGCATATTGGGTCGTGGAAGCTGGTTACCCGTGGACATGTGATGACGGGGTGGCTTTTGAAACGACGCCCAAATCGGTAGGGAATCGTAATCTTAAACTTTCATAAACGGCTGATGGAGGTGACATTTTTGAAAGATCTCAGATTACGACATTTTAGTCTCCTGGGGACCATTGTCAGATGGAATTTCCATACGTGAGTGAACACACTTTACTCTAGGAGGAATAAGGCTTTGCGAAAGAACGTACCGTCCAATAATATTTAGAATTAACACTTAAATGCGAGGCTGAACGGCTAATAGCTTCATATCCCAACCGCGTGAATGTTTGAGAAATGAAGTTGTGAGTTGAGAAAGTGCCTGTCTCCGGTGTTATCTTGCTTGTCACGTATGCCATCATTCCTGTGGAGTTTTTCGTGCTCCTAATTGAGAGGAACGGTCATTTGACACACGCACGTGAGGACTGGGAGGGGGGGGGAGGGGAGGAGAAGGAGCCTCGGGGGGATGGAAGGATGAAATACCCTTTGGATCAACGTAAACTCCTTAGGAAATATTAAATCAGTATTTCCTCAACATACACGGTCAGAAGCCGCAAGCTGACTGAGTCGGAAAAACTTTTGTTCTATGAATGTCTACCGACGGATACTCCGGATTGTCTAAGAATAGAACCGTAGTCATGAAAAATACCGATATATATATATGCAGACTTAATTTCGAGCGCAGAGTAACACTTAATGACAGTCAACTGCAATTTTTAGATCAATGCGATATGAAATAAGCCAGGTTTTTGAAATTTTCCAAATTTTCACTGCACCATTATTGTAGTAATGCAATAATTACAATTAAATATTTGGATTTTCTCATTAGTTTTAATTAATATTTTATCCATATGTACCGTTATTCAGAGAATAGCTAGTTTTCCACATCGGTGGTCTCATAGGCATAGAATGACTTAGTGGTGGAATTAAGTATGAAATGCGCTTGAAAGAGTTGAAATGAGCTCCCTCAAAAAAAAAAGAAATACAATGGCAGTTTAGAATAAGCAGCGTTGAAAATTCAAGTAACAGTGAAACTAAAATGATGATTACTAAAATAATAAGTTTGCGATTGATCTAAGATACTTTCAAGGAAGAGAAAGCACCGAAATGGGTTGTAGAAAATTCTTTTCGCAAATGAAGCGTGTTTACACATGGAGAAAATAAAATTTTGACGACCATGTTACTAGCGGTAATCTCTGAATCATGTTTACGTCCTAGAGGACGCAGCTTTTTAACAAACATTGTCGCAGTAAATCCTTTTTTAAGGTCGTGAACAGTCCAATTCATTAGTCTACCTAAAAGGAGTTTCATAAAGTATCATTACAAGCTGTACGCTCTGTCTCTATATTCATGCATCAATGTGTACATGCATAGTCGTGTATATGCGCATGTATGTATTAACATGCATTGCAGCCTATGTGTTCTAAATCCATCTGTATTCTTGTACATATACGTGTACTCAACTCTGTATCTCTTTATGTCTGACTCGGTATTTCTAAACTATGCATGCATCTATTTCTCAGATATAATATTTCCTTACGATTTCTGATTATGACACAGGAGAAAACTTTCTTTTTGAAGCAATGTATAGTGTTCGTAGGTAGCCCGCATTGCTTTACCTTAAATAAATAGTTTAAACTTTTGGTATTCTTCTTTCTTTGATTCAATGACCAAAATCTAAGCTATCAGTTCCTTTTGTGCACAGTTTAATAGAATTTCCCCCTCATCTCTTCTTTCTGTAGCTTATATAGCAGTTTCCTGTATTTGCACGCACACGTATTACTTCTAGTTTCATGGACCACGGAAGGGAAAAGAAAATGATGTGGAACTTGAGATAATATTTCTTTGTTCGTATGGTCTGCTGTCATTTGTTTACTTAAATGCCTTTTATTTAGGAATCAGTCTTGAAAAAATAAAGAAACTTGAGTTCAGCAAAGCCCCACTACTCCGACCTCCTAGCTCCAATTAGTCTGCCCAAGTGCTGCGTTGAGCGCGTTGAGCGTACGCACGTTGGGAATATGCGTGGTTTACTTATAAATTCCGTTTTTCGTGCACTTTCCCTCAATCGTTAAAGCGTATCATGGAGCCTATTGACATGTATCCGTGCACATGACCGGATAAGACTTCTTTAGAGGGCCCCTCGATAGGGGAGCACGAGGCCTTGATGAAAAGCGGCCCCTTTCCCCTGCATTCCCTCGATCTCTTCGAAACCACCCTAAGAAACCCTTAACCGCGCGCCCCTTTCAAACTCTTTTCGCTCTTGCTTTGATGTGCGCCTGTCGCGGGGGCCTTTTAAAGAAAGCGATGGAGAAAATCGGGAAATGAAGACTTTGTTTTTCGTTCTATGAGAATCCCATTAGATGTTTGCATGCTGGTGTCAGCGCTCTGTGACCATCTTCCACGATTATGTTCTCTATTGCCTCTCTGTCTCTCCCGTGACTTCGCTTCAAAACTTTGCATTAGCAAAGTGAGGAGAGGCTCTTAATGACGCCTGGGAACTCATTTAGACCCTCACTGTTTATGGCTTTCTATTTAAAATGCGATTAAATGGCGACACCGCTTCATCTTTTTCTCTTTTCTTGTCTGTCATTGTTCCGCCCGAAGAGGAACTTATCCTAAAACAGAGTTTCTGTGATTTTATCACTACTTTCGCTGTGCATATTTATAACGGAGATAAAAAACCTATGACATTGAAATCGGCGGTACCGGAAGAAAAATTTTCACGTCCGATCTATAAAACCAAAACGAGAGAGTAATTTATTGCAATATTTTTCCTAAGATTTGAATGAATGAAGTAAAAAATTTCCAATTTTATTTACTAGTTTAATTAGTCAATTGACAATTTTTAAATTTCATTAAAAAGGTCCGACTTAAATAAATGTTACTCCTCAATATTTTAAGCTTTTCCTTTCATGCAATACAATATCTTGGAATGCGATAGAAAAGCGTTGAAAGATGACGTGCGCCGGATAATATGAGTGGATTAAGAGATTAGCCAAGGACAGGGTATCTGAGTTCACTCTTACAAACCTAGGATCGAGATCCTGTTGACGTTGATGGCAATTCATTTATAATAAGACTTGTGTAGAATAGCGCTTGAACAATGCGCTCTTTGTGCAGGATACAACATTTTGAATGCGTCTAAAATCCAAAATCCGTCCCACCTCAAAAATTGAGCATTCAGCTTAATAAGGGAATATATCCACACTCTGCATTAAAGACATTATCGTTTCGTTCCCATCCCCTTCTTTTATTCCTTCCCTGCCTTCATTTCCCTTCTGCCCTGGCACTAACTACTTCCGCAGCTTAGCGAAGCGGACGAGTTAAGAATGCCGTTAAACACCGGTAACCCCGTCACTCCGCCGCTGGCTGCATGCGAGAGGGAGGGAATTGAACGGAGCGAGATAAAATCCGAGCGCCGAAACCGCAGCGCCCCGTGTATTTGCCATTTCGCCCTCACTTTCCTGTAGCGCGTTGCTTTGCCAATGCGCCCCTCTCTCTCTCCCCCCGGATGGATTCGCTCTGGTTGCTGGGGGGGAGGGATTCGGTTCTCCCAGACAAGCGTCGGCATTGTGATCTGGGCGTGGGGGGAGGGACTGCGGCAGTTGGGAGGAGGGGGGGGGCAGGAACGGGGTGAGAATGCGACAGGGTGGTGGATTCGTGCGGTCTTCCCCCTGAATTAAGGTCGTTGTCCCGGGGGGGGTGTGGGTGGTCGCGGCGGGGGCGAAGGGAGATTTGTCCGGGGGAGTATATCGCGGAGAGAGGGGTGAGGCGAATATCCCTCCATTGGGAGGGGCGGCGTGTTTTCGGCTCTTAGTCCGGTCTTAGTGGCAAGGGGCCGTCCCTTTCACCTCGTCTCCCCCTCGCAGCAATTAGAGCAGGCACGTCGTCCGGAACGCGACAGTCACTCGTTAAGTGACGCCTTTGGGCCGTGAATGGCGGGCGGTGGCGTTGTGTGAGGGTTTGGCTCGGAGAGTGTTGTGGGCGTGGTGGAGGCGTCCGCAGGGGAAGGCCCGGGGGGTGTGGGCCCGCTGAGAGATGGCCCGTGGAAGAAGGGAAAGGCGTTCGGTAATGGAGATGGGCGTCTATTAGTGGCGAGAGATAGATTGTGTCAAGGCGGAAGGGAGGGAATGGGGGTGCGGGAGGTGCGTGGGCGTTGTTATTGGATCACGAGGGTTGGAGCGGTAAAGCTGGAACAGATCTCCCTTTAAAGGGCCGTGTTTTATCGAGGGTAAACAGCGCTGACCATGTTTTTAGGCGTCAAGCACGAGTTTTCCCCTTTCCCCCTTTCTTTCGGCGGAGAGGTCTCTTGAGGGCGATCTATCAACGGCGCTTCGATCGTCGAGCGCATTTCGCTGTGCGGGCGTTATTAAATAAATGAATGCCGTTGAAAAAGTTACGTCAGGTATCGCTACGACATGTATGTAGATACGTTCTACTCGATACCTTATACAAAGTTCAGTAATTCAGAGGTGCTTTGGTGTTCGCATCAGAATAATCGGAATTTCGTACATTTCATGAAGATTGAAGCCCACGAATAATCCACTTTTATTCTGCTGTTTTCTAAAACTCCAACTTGCTTCTGTAAAAGGGCTCTGCTGTAAATAATGCATGGCTTTCGGTGCTGTATTGCCGCGTCTCGTTTCTTCTGGCGGAACCAGTTTCTCATCCGTTTCAAGCGATATCTTCAGGTCGATGTTCAACCTTGTTATTGCTCTTTCATATTCCGGTGGTAGTTCTATTAGTATTTCAATCGACGGCTAAAGACGTACATTTCAATGAGGAAAGTACGGTGTCCGTATTTACGTTAGATGCTGCCCAGGTCGTGGTGGGGTTCAAACCCAACGATTACCCATTTGACAAATTACCGATCTGATTATAATTATAATGATAAAGGGTTTGGGTTCGCGTTGGTTCGTCAATTTAGATGACCATATCGGATGAATTTCTGTCGGTTTTCATCAGGTCAGAGGTAACCTGGATGCATTATTTTCCGGAGTACGTCTTTCAGTCTCGATCGCCCCGACTTTTCACTTAGCTCTCTCCCCGGAATACTCCCGCCTGAGGGCAAGAGGTCTCCCTCCGTCCCTCTTGAAGTCAACCGGCGCCTTGGTGATTTATGTGGCTTCTCTAAGAAGCCAAGTACCACGGATTCTTCTTATCTGATGGGTTTGCTGTACTTTTTTTATTTAGATCTTATCTTTCATTATTCTCATGGTGAAATATTTATTTTTCCATCAAATTTATTCAGTTTATTTTTTGTTTCACGAACTTTTTCCTTATTACGTTATGCTTCCCCGATTGCATTTTATTTAATTAAAAAAACAAAGAATTAACTTACTATCTTAAAACTACAATCATATTCCAATCAAAAACTCAACACAAATTAAGGATTGCCCTAATCGTTATTTTTTAGCGATGGAAAACGTACCTAGGTAATGACTGGCTCTGTTTTAAATTTCGTTGACAAGTACCTGTATCTGGTAACATTCAGAATGCTGGGCATAAATAAGAGACGTAAAAATGCAGGTGACATTTTCACATTGCATGATTAGCAAAGTTGCGATGGTCGATTATCACGGGAAGTGTTTCATGATTCGCTCGGACGTACCCTTCTCACAGCCACTCCACGTGACTCGTGTATCTTTCACCTCGAACGTGTACAATTCCCCTTTAAGTCTCTTCAAGGCATCCAGTTGATGAATTTTACGCGCACCAACTCGAGGGAATTGTTGGTTGTAATCCAGTAGTCGCACGTGGTTAATATTTCCGTAACTTCCTCGTAATTGCCCCCTCAATGGTCGCGAGCATTTGAATTCTGTTTCGCGTGCTTTTAGTCCAACACTCCGTATCAAAGAGCCGGTGAAATGGTCACCCTCTAGTGTCTCGTCCTCGCATTAATCCATCCAAAACACCGTTACCATGGCCATCCCGGGAGCACAAAAACCCTGTCCTTGGAGGGGAAGCAGGGTGGCCAACAAACCGGACGGCGTGGGAGGGCGGCATGGGGCCGCGGTGCTCAAAGCGGCGCTGACTGTGTGTCCTCGGCCGACCATTTCTCTTGCGGCCACTCGTCACTCGGTTGCCCTCGAAAGCGGACCCGTTTAAACGCCATACACGCGAATACACACACACGCACACACACGCGAATACACACACACACACACGCTCAGAGGAGTCCATGGCGCGGAAAACAAGCGCTTTATCCACGTGTTCCTGCGTCCTCCCTGGGATATCCTCTCATTCGCCCGTCCACTCATTCGCTAACCACCCCCCCCCTCGCCATACCCCCCCCTCTCACCATACCCCCCGAGAGCCAGAAGGGTGGCCGTAGTTTTTCAACGGGGTCGTGTTTTGTGGCTTTAGATGGGGAGTGGAGAAAGGGAGGCTGCAGTCGTTAACTCACGTTAACACGCTAAAGAACCGATGTGAAACAAGAGGATGGATGGGGGAGGGAAACAAGAATTTACGCTGTTCAAATGATCTAAGAGGCCAGAAATAAGATTAAGAGGCTGAGTTAGCGCAATTGCTCTGCGTTCTTGAAGTACTCCGCTGCGGCTAACGCGCGCGGTGCGCGTAAAAGTTATTATGAGGTATTTTATATGTTAAGCCGCTCCTCATAGCGGCACACGTGATTTACGAATACAACAGCTGTTATGAGCGCCCGATAAGCGCCTACGTTATTTTTTTGTGGAAGCCCCCAGACGTAGTAAAGAGCCACAAAGTCCCATTAAGGACCGAATTTTACGATTGAATATAACGTCTCGAGGCCTTTGCGGCTGCTTTTAGGAAGTGTTGCGTGGAATACTCGATATATTTTTTCACGCAGCGTATGGATTTATGTGAGTTTTTGGAGTGCTTTCGAAGAAATTACTTGCAATTTGCAAATAACAAACGATGGAATGGTTGTGATAATGGAGTTTTTCTTAATTGAATTCCTTTGAGGATGGTTATATTTTCGCTGTGTGTTTGGAACATTTTGATTAATGTGAGAAAATTTCAAGCGTGCGCAATAAAATAAAATTTGAAATTCCTATAAGAATAATTTTAAAAAGTCAGTTACAAATTATTGAAAATTTTAAAAATCATGTTATTCTATACATATATCTGTCATAAATGTCAAGAATCCTTTTTTAATCTTATGGCAGAAGTGTAAATCAAGAGAAATTTTCTGCAACTAAGTTAGATGCGCTTAAAAAAATGTATATCATACAAATAAAAAAGTACATCTTTTTCTTATTCCTGGAATTACGAGTATTTAAAGACATAGAATACAGAGCTGGGAGCGCATAGCATCACAATTAACATTTTTTAGCATTATTGCAGGTTTAAATTTTATCTCTTATTTTTTAAATATGGTTAAAAAGTAAGTTATATGTACTTTCTCTGAGAGGCCCTTCACTTTGTGTCTTGTTCGTTAGTATCCCAAGTTCGTGGATCATTTTGCATGCAAAACAACCAACCACACGGTTGAACACTCGTTCTTATCATATCTACGGCATATGAATATAATTATCTTCTAAGGTGATAAATCCGTAATTCTCTTTAAATTGATGGGCACTCTTCCTATTAGATTGACTTTAATAGATTGAGGTTTGCGGCCTGTTTCCCAAATGCTATGGAAATACAAAATTGTCGTAGAGATAGAGAAATAAGATTGGTTTAAAAACTTGTGATGAATACCCTCCAATGACCTCCTCGTCCTCACTACTCCAACGCTACATTTGGAAATCGTGTCTTTTCACCAGTCCGCAAAGAATGTGGGTGAAGCATAATCCTCCCACTATTTTTGCAGATTGCTTATTTTGAACATGGTTTTGAATATTTCACTCACTTGTTGACGATCCTTTTCTCCTGTTAGTTTTGAACATTTGGTAAATATTGGGTTGATTACATTTTGAATTTGTTTGGTGAATTATTTAAGTCTAAATTTTACGCACGAACGAGTGGTATATTTATATTTATTTCATCAGCTGTGAAAGCAAACTTTATTCAAAATAGCTCCTCAAAAACGGGGAAAGGGATTGATTAGAGGAGCCTCTATTTTGTTTTAAGATTACTAAACACAAAATGTGTGTAAATACACGACGGAAATCCTTTCCTTAGCAAGATATACTAATGTCAATCGGCCAAAGTCAATGTAGTTACTATTTCATTTAACACTCGGAACTTTATAAGCAAACAAGATTGCAGTGCGAGTGAAAACGTCAACACTTAAGGGAAGGGGGAGGAAGTGTATATTTAAACCCTAACCGCTCTGGTCTTTTTCAGTTGATTATCTATTCTCATTTTCCTGTGAACCGTTTCTCCCCTTTTTTTCTCCGATATTCATTGAAACTTCACCGCTCCGTATCCAAGTTTTTCCACTTCCTTTAGGAATTTTCTTTCAAAGCTGGCTATTTTATTTGCAAACTATTTTGAAATGTAATAGGATATCAAAACGTTATCAACAACACGTTTTTTTTATTCAAAACAAAACCGGAAATTCATTCTCGGAGAATATGTTAACTATAGCATGCAGGATAGATTTGCGAACAAACTATGGTTGAAGTAACGGTTAAGGAATTATTAGTGCGTGTTCACTCTTTATCGCAAATGCTGTCGTGCTATTGTTTAATTTGCTTCATCAAAATAAAATACGGGAACAATCCCTGAATCTAAAAAATACATGTTCCAGTGAGACGTGGATAGGGCAGAGATCTGGACCACAGGCCGGATGGCCCCTGTTCGATTCCCCTAACGCCTCTGGATCCCGTCGTCTTTACTGAAGCAGTGTTATTTTTTGGGCATTAGATCATTAGGGCATAGATAGGAAACCACGAGCGGTACAGAGAAGAAAAGAACTGTTCCCATAACTGCGGTTATTGTTCCGGTTGGTATTCAGTCCCGGGACTGTTTAGACTCTCCTTTGTATTCCGCGCACTGCTCACCTCTGATAATATAATTTTCCGTATTACGATAGCATTCTTTATTGAAAATGTTAAGGGCGCAATTTATTATTTATCAAACTGGAATTTAAAAGCGCATATTATTGTGTTTTAGTTCAGAGAAGTGATCACTTTGAAATGATAAGTCTAATTGTATTCCGAAAAATGTAATTGTCCATTAATTAAAGAATCCGCCATTCCTTTCAAGTCATGTCTCGTTTTTATCTATTATATACTTTTCTAGCGAAAGAAAGATGGAGTGGTTCAAATTAGGCCGATGACATTATGTCAGTTTTGACGAGTTTGCCAAAGTGTACCTGGTCCATTGCGCTTGAGTAGGCTACACCTACGAAGATCCGAATGCGTACGCTCTGAGCGTCATATCTAGCCACTCCTCCACGATCTCCTTCGCACTCCGCTAGATGAGTATTTCTTACTCTTTCTCCTTGGACCGGGGGCGTGCCTTGATGCAAGTAGGTAAGACGTAACAGCTTTTGAATAATGGCGACCTTCCAAAAGACATCGCCGCATCCGACTCCCCCCCCCCCCTGCGAAAGCTCCCATCCCACCCCCCTCCCCCTCCCTCTTCCCAAAGTACGAAATGTTTGTGGATTTTCGGATGATTTGTTGTTAGACGCCCGCCTCCGTGGGGAAGGTCTGCCTGACGCTGCGGGGAGAGATGGGGGTGAGCCGGATGGAGGCGAGGGTCACGTGATAACTTTCCCAGAGGGATGACTCTTGAGGAGATGCCGCCCTTATCCTCGGGGAAGGGAGGGAAGGGGGGGGGGTGGTTTCAAAGGGCTGGGGGCGGGGCGGAGGGAAGGGCATTGCATGGATCTGAGGGCGGGCAAGAGAGTGAGTGGGTGGGTGGGTGGACTCGGGGCGCCCAGAAGTGTTTGTTTTCGTAAAGGCTCCAAGGTTTATGCCACTGGGTTGGGAGATTATGCGGCGAGAGCTTAGCTCTGGGCCCGAACCGTCTGCGGGTTTGTCATGGAGGGACGAAGTGTAGGGGAATCACAATTCCCGCGCCCTGCTCACGACAGGATAAGAGAGGAACTTTCGAGAAACGTCCTAATGAATTAATTACTTTTTCCTCCCTGAGTTAGGGACGATTTGGCAGTTACAACATACCACGAAACGCATATATATAACGCTGATCCGAAAGCTTCTGGGAATGAAAATATTTTCAGTCCATCTCTTTATTTGCTTGCGATAATATGTCAAAGGCATTGTCTTTTGTGCTTGGGGACGCCCATGATACACATTCTCAGCGTCGATGCTGGATGACCAAATATATTTCATTCGTAATTCGGTAAGCACTCTTTAAACGAATGCTTCGCATTGAAATTTCCCGAAGTGTATTGAATATTTGAGCGTAATTTTCACATGTAACTTTATGGCACTAAAATATTTCCTATACATAGGAAAAAGTTTAAAACGGCGTTTAAAAAGGAAAGTTCTTTAGATAAGCTGGGCGAAAATTCGGGAAAAACGCGAAGAATATCCATCGCCAATGTAAATCGCATCCAAAGTATCCATCACCCATTTTCCGTAGTCATCTCCTCTTTGTCCCCTGACGCAAGAGTTGGTCTTTCGTCTAAGTCCCTATTTTGAGAAATCGATTAACTTCTATTTTTAGATGAGAGACGAGAACCCGCACTTGCTTCTATGGGTCGTTGAGCAGTCTCTGCATGCACGGGAACCTCAAAAATATAATCCGGGAAAGATGTGGAAGGGAAAAAAATGTGTGTTTATACATAAACATATATATATATATAGTATATATATAGTATATATATATGCATATATATGTATATATATATATATATATATATATACACACACACACACACACATATATATATATATATATATATATATATATATATATATATATGCGCTTGCTCTTTTTTTGTTTCCTACGCGCCCAATGAGCGCGCGGGAGTTTCAAGGGGTGTAACTCGGCCCCGCGGCTATGCAGTTAGTTAGAGGGAGAGTGGAAATGACGAGGTAGGAAGGGGGTACAAGAGGAAGCAAATGGATGGATGGGGGGAGGAGATTGACGAGTCGATCCATCTCCCCGCAACCTCTTCCCCCCTTCCCCCTTACTCCTGATCACCCTCTTTCTTCCACCCTCATCACTCTTTTCTTTCCCGTATTGATCGCATGAACTTGAAATAAACTTGACGTACTGGGGTTGTTGATAAATATTTTGGTAAAAAATCATTTCTGTATCACCTAAACTTGATATACACCGCCGTAAATATCTAATTGAAAAAAAGAATTGGCTTCAGAGAAGGTGCCATATGTACAAGAAAAAAAATCACTTGAACTTACACGGAATATGATTGCATGTTGTGTCAGATCAATATTATTTAACCATATTCTCCCTCGTGACTGAGGTTAATTTTTATTCAAAGTAAATTTTTATTTCCTTTTTCACTTCGTTTAAAGAGTGCAATTACCTTTAGTCTTCAGGCATTTAATTAAAAAGTAGAAGTAGGTTTCCCTCCAGTTATCTAAGTATTATTTGCGGAGGTTTTCTGTAAACTTATTGATTCGTCACTTTTCTATGAGTATTTGTCAATCCGCCAGCCTTTAGTCTACCGATGGAGAGAAGTGAAAAACTCAATAAACAAAAGAATGTGAAACCTCAAATGCGCAACTGTGAAATTGATAATTTTTCTCTTCTGGTAATTAGAGAAGCTTTTAAAGCAGGTCACTTGCAAGTATTATTTATCTAAGTTTTAAGATGATGCAATTCAACTGTCTAACCTGAACATTTCATTTTAAATTATTCCATTGCTTGTTTATAACCGTCAAACTTCTGAGTTTGAATATTTTCTCCTACATCTAGCGGTTTGCAAGACATTTGTATTTGGGCCTTTTTTTGTAAAAAAAATTCGCTAGTTTGATCTTTGGTTGGCACATAAACCACATGTGAGGAATTATTAAAGTTCCCAACATAAACGTTTTAATTAAGTAAAAGCAGACGCTGTATGCAAAAGAAGACAGGCGGTAGAAGCATTTTCAAAGGTAATGACGATGTTTCCTTTTTGAGTATTTTCCAGACTAATTAAAGTTTTGAAATCCAAATTCAAAGAGAATTAGTGTCGCTTCAATTGACACAGCAAATCCGTGGATATGACTGTACTCAAGAGGTTACGTCACTTTTCTCTTTGTCCGACCTCGTCAAAACTGTACGTGATAGACTTCGATGAGTTCTTTCGAAGTCTGGTGAAGCCTAACCTTGTTGCATTACTGGTCCTTTTCGAGTAAGGCTGTATGTCAGAACCACTCCCAGCAGCAGCACTAGAGATTGAGCTAATGATTTACATTCCTGATTTATGTTGTGATATTCGAACCTTACAAAGATATGGAACTCTATTAGTTGCAGTACCTTAATCTTTCAACTGGCCGAAAATTTCCTGTTTGCTGCTTATTAAAATCATGTGATTTATTCCTCTAGTGGTTTCATTCTTCTGAGTCTGTGCTATTGATGAAAATGCACGGTAGGGAAACCGTTTGAACCGTCGATGTAGAGGTACTGCATAGGTGAAGGCGTGTAGCCACTCGAATAATGAAAGCCATTTGACTGAAATGTGGCGTTGATGACAAAGTTGGACGCTATTTACCTATAAATACTATTTTAATGTAACTTTTTTCCATGTGTTTCTTTTCGATAGCCCGGGCTAAAAGATACAATTTGATGTTCATATCGATTCGTTCAATCAGAAGTAAGAAATACCTGAAATTCATTAATCAATTTCTTTACTGTCATTGAGTAGCCAGCTCGCAAAAATATTTTTAAATTCTTGCTTATGTGTAGGACGACAATTTTTTTAGTTTCCAAATTCATGCTTTATGCCAAAACTCAATGAAAGAGCTGGTCGAGTATACGTACGATTTCAACTTCAAAATGCCATGCATTTGATCAGTGGGTCTCGGTTAATACACAGCCGAATTATAGATTAAGTGATTTAAATCCTTTTTTGGATCTTATTTACGTCTGAATGGCATTTACTTCACAAAACTTGCCTGTTGCGTTCAGTGTCGCTTAAAAATTGTACGTACGTGCTTCCGATTTAAAATGTAGGTAGGTACTGATGACGCAAAGCCAGCATCCTTGTCGATAGCGTCATGATAACGATCTCATCACTGTCGGCCACGTCCGGCCCATGCCTACTCACTGGGAGCAGCCCAGTCGCCGTGAGTGATAAACTGACTTCACTACAGCGGGGAGAAATATTTTGCTCGCTCATAACTTACTTTTTCAGGTTTACGTCAAAAATGTGTAGGTCGAGTACCAATATTCTTTGGGAGTAAAGCGTGGTAAAGCCGCCATGCTCGTCATTAATGTTCGTGAGATATGTAATGTCCACGCGCCCAGTAAACATACTGTGTAATAGTCTTATTTTAACCGATTTTGGATCAAAATAATATATTGTTGGTTTTATGCCATGTACACCCTCATATTTGATAATGAATTAGAATTCCGAACTTCATCTTGTTTCGTATTTATTTTTTGAAATTATAAATTCGATATTTGACGTGGAAAACCACTCTCGAGGCACCCTGGGCTGGTGACATGCACTTCACTTTCTCACGACTTCAACGCTCATAACTCCCCGCCGGCACACTTGCTGGCGCCACATCTCTCGGCAAGCGATTTATGCCATAAATCGTGAGCTTTTGAGAAGTGATGACCGCAAAAATAGCTCGAGCGTTACAAACCCAGGGAATTGAGAGAAGCAGAATGGGGGCTTGGGAGGGGGGCGAGATTGGGAGGACCTGTCGTGATGTCGCTGTGACGCCGCTGCCCCTCCCCCCCCGCCCACACCCCCACTCCACTCCACCCTCGCCCTATCCCGTAGAGTTTTGTCTTCGGCAAGCATACGCCCTCCATTGCTCGTACATATCTTCTGACTTTTGTTGAAAAACAATTATCAAGCCATAGAATTTCTTTGCTAAAGTAGTACTGTTCAACGAAAGAATTGATGGTTAAATGAAAGAGGACGTACATAAGGTGAAAAAGTAATGCAAGAGGATCCTTGTTTGAAGCGTCATATTAATTATCTGCAGCCTCAGAATTAATCTAGGGATACATTCTTAATAATCAGTATTTGATTTTTTAATTATATATACCCTGCAAGCCACCGCTAGGGTGTATGGAAGGGGGTAAATACGCACTAGAATAATTTTACCCGAACATGACCCTACCGCGGTTGGAGAGTGTTATTATGTTCCCTTATTTTTCAGGGAAAGTAATGACATCTTAAGTCTATCTGTTCTACACTTGATGTCTCTAATTTTATTGACATGATTCTCCTACCGTAGTCCAATGGGGGTAATAATACATTTTCAACATCCCTTCTAAAGAGACGTCCTTCCAATTTATGCAATAGCTTCAATCTCTAATGTAACCTTCGCTCCATTTAGTGATTCCCAGCCTAGCTCCTCTAATATTTTGGATGCGCAACTAAGTTTACTATATCGACGTTTTACAAATTTAGCTCCTCTGTGCCGGAGCGATCCGATTCGGCAATTACTCCTACTCCTTACGTCCCCACTACTTTGACCATGTTGGTCCGAAACACTTCCGAGATACGTAAACTGTTCTACCTACTCTAGTTTTTGCCTTCGTATTTTAATGTTCAGCTTAGCCTTTTTCTTTCTGGAAAATAGCATAACCTTTTTTTTAATATTCATTCTCATCCCATAACTGTCGCACTAAATTTCCAATTCACTAAGCAATGCTTGCAACCCCTTGGCTGACTGGCAAAATAAAGCTTGGTCATCAGCAAACCTAACTGATTTTACGAATTCCATGCCCACTTTCATTCCTACCTCCAGTTCTTCCCATGCATCTTTAATCATTTCCTCTACAAACAGGTTGAACAGCAACGGTGATAATGGGCAACCCTGCCTTACACCTCTTCCTAACACTGCCCATCCAGACTCCCCGTTCCACACTCGCACCTGAGCAGTCTGAGAGATGTACAGGTTGCGGATTAGCCTCCTGTCCCTCCAATCTATTCCTATTTTCTTCATTATACTCATTAGTTTTTCCCAATTCATTCTATCAAACGCTTTTTCGAAATCTACGAAACAGGTAAATACCTCCTGGTTGTGTTTTATATTCCTCTCGATTAATAATCTCGTTACTGCAATGGCATCACGCGTACCTCTCCCCTTCCTAAACCTAAACTGATCATCCCCTTAGTAATCATTTTTCATACTCTCTTTCCTTTTCTTTATGAGGCTGAGAACAACTTTAGCTGCGTGGGATATCAAACTTATTATCCTGTAGTATCTTGGATCTTTCCTGGGTCAACAACTTTCTTACCCGCCTTATCCCTAACTATTACCATAGATCTTCCTTTCTTACTTCCAAATAAAGATTTAAAGCTGCTGTACAGCACACCAATTTCACCCTTCCTCTGCAAAATTTCCATATCCTCACCCTGGGTCTTCCACCATTCTTATTTTGCTTTATTTGTTGCCCGCCTAAATTTATTCTTTAACTCTTTGTACTTCATTTTGCCTAACTCTGTGCTGACATTCTTCCATTTTCTCCTCTAATCCATCTTTGGAATCATCTCATCCGTGATCCATGGTTTCCTAATCCTTTTCGCTTTAACAGTTCAAATGGTGTCTTTTGCGCCTTTCGATAACCCTTTCTTAATACTTTCCCATTTTTCTTCGATAGTACTTAGCTCTTTACCATCCTCCATGATTTCCTCTACAGCCTGTTGGTATTCCTTCTTTGTCAATCCATTTAATGCTTCTGCATTCCATTTTCTAACCCGCCGTCCCTGCCTTATCTTTTTGAAACGGACGCTAAATTTCGAAACGACTAAATTGTGGTCATAGTCCGCATCCGCTCCCGGGAAGCTGTGCGAATTTATCACACTGTTCCTAAACCTGTGATTAACCAGGATATAATCTAGCTGATAACTTTCTGAGTCACCTGGAATTTTCCATGTATACCTGCGTCTTTGTGGTGTCTAAACCAAGTGTTGGTGATGACTAACCCCTGTCTCCTGCAGAACTCAACTGCTTTCTCCCCGCGGTCATTCCTCGTGCCTAAACCGTAGTCCCCGACCTCATCACCATCTCTTCCTTCGCTTACCGTTGCATTCCAATCCCCCATCACTATCAAATGTTTCCCTGCAGGAACACACGCGATTATGTCCTCTAACTGATCGTATAACCTATTGACCTCTTCTTCCTTATGGTTGCTCGGTGGCATGTATACCTGAATAATAACCAAGTTCGTCGGTTCTGCTTTTACCTATACTAGTAATAATCTATTCGTTACCTGCTCTATGTTGACTACGCTTCTTCCTACCTCTTCATTTAAAACTATGGAAACCCCTCGTTGGCTCTCGTCCCCGCCGCTGTATATTATTCTATACTTATCACTCCAGTAATCCCCGCTATCCTTCCATCTCACCTCGCAAAGACCTAAAATATCTATATTTCCCCTTTCCATCTCTCGCTTTACATTCTCCAATTTCCCTGTCCTCATCATTGTTCTAACATTCCACGTTCCTATTCTAACTAATGTGGTCTTCTTCTCCTGCGTCTTCTGTCCTACTGCTGCTGGTTATCCCTTGCAAGGGTTTCGTGGGATGACGACCGCGGAAGCTTTGCCTCCCCCGCTGCCGGGCCCGACACACGGCCGATTGGGTCGAGCCCCGTAGTTGCTAGGACTCAAAATCTCTTTAGTGACCATCTTATTTATCTTGGGAATGATAATTGAGGTGGTTTCCCGTTGCCTTCCTTAATAGTGTTTTTAACGTGACACCATCACTTACTGGCCGCCCCACTGGGGTCAGACGCCATTGCAGCCGCCTCACTGAGGAACAGACTACCTTTCGTCTAGCTCCTAACCTTCGACCTATCTGGCATGGGTGACCCTACCAGGAGCAATTATCATTACCCCCTCCAGCACAGCTCTAGCGATCATCGGAATGCACAAGCCCTTCCACCACGTCAAGTTTGTACTCTGGGGAGGGGATGGCTGGGTAATATTCCACAAAATCTTAATTGTTTGCATATCTATTTCGTAAATAATTGTCGAATTTGTCCTTGGAAATTTTCAAATAAGCATTTGGAAGTTGTTAACTTACATGAATTACAGCTATAAGAGTATTACGTGAATATACTAGTTAAACTTATGATGACTTCAGTGTATTACATTTTGAAAGTCACAGATGGAATGATAGAAAAACATTTTTCGGTTAGGTAATGAATACTTTTTCAGTACATTTAACACTTATGGCTTTAGCTGTTAACCATGCGAGGAGGAATAATTGAGAAGAGTTATTCTGCAAATGATTAATATAATATTAAGTGACATCATACTCTCCAAAATAATCCATGCCAAATAATAACATGCTCCTCAAGTAACCAGTATTGATTCAGGCGATGATATCATTCATATTCTGAATTGGTGAACAGCTGTTGTGTTATCTATTTCCCAATCTGTCCTTCTTTGCCTCTTCACTTAAGACACTCAGTTTGAATTTTGACGCCAATAAATTCAGATTTCCTCTTCTTTTTATCTTTCGTGGTAATTTGATTTTCAATGTTTGTATCAGTCAGTTTTAATCTCCCGGAAATGCCATTTATGCAGGATATCAGACCATAGCGATCGACCACTCATTTGCTTAACGTGCTTAGGCCTACTATCGCATCACGTCCTGCAGCTTCGTGATGCAGCATTAAATCACGAGGGATGCTCTCATTTGCAACCAAAAGCACGCTTGGTTTCGATTTCATACAGTTGTGGGCACTCACAAATGATGGCGTGCAACGGACTGTTCATCAAAAACTTGGAAAAATAATCTGATTAGACAGAGAGAGGCGATAAATAATATTCACTTTGCGATGAATTGGGCGGAATCCATTCGTGTTCATGAATGCACCCGCATTTTTCGCGGCTGTCGCACGACGCGTACGCTCGCAACATTTCATCCTCTCGGCGTTTCGCGGGCGACGTAACTTGCCTAATTGAAAATGAAATGTTCGCGCTCCCTGCGATGGTCGCAATGAATAGGTCCGGCCGTCGAAGGCCTTTCTGCTGCCGTTTGGTGCGCGAGGGTATCGAAGCATTCTTTCCTTCCTCGGCTGCTCGAGTCGATTAGCTACCGCAAAAGATAATTCAATTCTTGCTGGAGATATTTGGGGGCCATTATTAACAGATCGATTCCAATTAGAGTGAAATAGGGTCTAAGCGA
>NW_027286775.1:1397500-1470000 GCF_022747635.1 Hetaerina americana | reverse complement strand
TCCTACATACAGGGTTCGTCCGGAAAATAAGTGTACTGAGCTCAGAAAAAAAATTTATTACACTTTTACATATCTTAAGCTAATATTCCTCAAAATAGGACCCTTGTGAGTCGATACACTTGTTCCAGCGGCGTTCCCATTCCTGGAACGCTCCCGCGAAGGCATCATCGGGAACCTCTCGAAGACTCGTCGTCGACCTCTTCTCTGCCCTCCACGAACATCTTGTGCCACCGAAAGATCATGTTTCTGGACATGGCTGACTCCCCGTAAGCCTGGTTAATCATACCGACAGTTTCGGTAGACGATTTCCCAAACTTGACCGCAAATTTGATGGAATAACGCTGCTCCAAAAACTTCGGCATCGCGTTCCGTGACGTGGGTCGAAGCGTGGAGGTTCGCGTTAACAGAGCTCCTCACTACACCACAGCTCAGAGCCGACTGCCTTTTTCAGCGTCGCTTGCCAACATACCCCCTCCAATTGCAGCCCGTCAGAGCGGTGCTGGGCGCGCCTGGAGCGGCGCGCCCAGCCCAGGAGTCAGTACACTTATTTTCCGGACGAACCGTAGGTCATTTGTGTAATTTAATTGTTTCAGAATAGTTTACTTAACTATGGTTGGCTCTTTCCCAAAATATTCTTAGTCAAATAACTTTTTGCTTACCCTTGTCAGTGGTTCTTTTAATAATCAAGGAATAATTGCTTTTAAAGTGGTGTGTAGGTGTGCGAATAGCGTCACATTACCTCATGTGGATGTTGTGAAGGCTTCTATGGTGACGATAAACACTGCTTACATTATTTCCCCCTCAATCCCGCTTCCTCCCTCTCTTCCTCTCCTCCCTCTCTTCCTCTCCTCCCTCTCTTCCTCTCCTCCCTCTCGCACGCCCCCACTCGGCCCCCACCCCGCCTCGGGCGTCATATTTCGATTCCTGCTCTTCCGGGTCGCCGTGTAGCAATGTCCTCCCGCCTGGCGCTCTCTCCCCTTTACCCTTTTTGGTTTTTTCGCCAAATTGTTTACGCCACTCTTTCACTTTCGGGATGATAAACTCTGCAGGTAAAATATCAGAGGCGGCGACGGAAGTGCTGCGACGGATGGTCCGAGTAAATAATGCCCGGCGAGGTCCAGGGGAAGTTTCCTCAGGAAATGAGAGGTGGCATCAAATTTGCGAGGGTTTAAAGACAAAAGACTTCGTTACCGCAGAAGGGTTCATAAAAAATAATTCCCTAAAACAGTTTACGCCCACAGTCTGCCGAAAGAATGGGTGCTCGGGAAAATTTCGGGGTTCACTGCTAGAAATGATAGAATTAATGAAATTGCTAGACCTGTAACCTAATGAATAGATTGCATGGACAAAGTAAAATGGCATAAATGGTTTTCAATTTTCGGTTGCATTTTTGTAGCTAACTCTATAAAGATGAGCGAAGGGGTTTTTTTTTCTACCCCAAAAGGCTGGCTTTCTGTTACTGCCTGTAGCAATATATGTAAGTGCCTGCTCGGACCTGATGTGTGGTGGACGAATTTGTTGGCATGAATATGTGAAATCTGTGAACTCATCGGTTGTGACGAAGGACGGAACTTGCCAATGGAATATTTTCAAATGTCCTTTAAGGCGAATGCTTCCGAATTTAACAAACGCAGTGTGACAAAAAATACACATTCATAATCATTCATCAAGCATTTCTCCGAATAAAGAATCGATAAAAATGATGCCAAAATAGAAAAAAAAACGCTTTGGAAATTAAGTTTACAACGTTATACAGTGTTCTGGGGGTTAATTTTCCATTCTAAAGTCCTCGTGAAACCACGGAACTCGCTTTCTTGCTTGCTTTTCTTAGTGAACGCTCTTATAAATGGTGAACTGGGGAAAATGAATAATTGAAATGTCACAGAAGCAGGGAGCCTGCTTTACCCCGGCAAAAAGAAAATACACATCCGTTTCCGAACTCCTGATCTCCCTCAGGCGTCGTTACCGAAGCGACAAATGGAAGTAAACTGTTATCGGGAATATTAAGAGGAGGGATTGAATAAAGGGTGAATACTGGGTGCAGGTTGGCGGTGGGAGAGGAGTAGCCGGGAATGGCGGATGTGGGGCGTGTGCGTGTATCTGGGGATGGCCCTGGCCCCGCGGCGGATTCTTCTCTTCCGACTCCCTGAGCCGCGAACTGAGGCAGTTACCTGGATCGAGGCCGGAGTAGACGAACGGAGGGGCAGCGATGCATGATGGGAAGCATGGATGGAGAGCTGAGGTGCCTTGAACAGGTATGAGAGCATGGGGAGTTGAGTCGGGGACTGGAGAAGAAACGCGAGGGTAAACGTAGGCGTTAATCAGTCGGAATATCGGCAATAAAAAGAATAATTACAGTGTCTGCGGCTCGGGCGAGTTCTCGGCGATGGTTCTCTCAAAGGAAACTTTATATGCTAGCGGAGAATTCTTCGATTCATTCTCCGAAATTTACGTCAACCATTTCTTGAAAATGTTGTCTTTAAGTTTACCACGCTTCCATGCGTATTAGGAGTTGACCTTTTTCAAAATGTGGTTAATTTTTTTAAAACAAATAGATGGACCTAGTTTATTTTCCTTATCTAATAATTTATGAAATAAATGAAGTCCGAGATCGGCCTATCAGCACTATAACGGTCTGCACTCAAAAGAGTTCTCTAGCTAGTTGTTTATATATTTTAAATAACCAAAAAATACAATTACGTATTTATTATTATAAGGTAATATACCGGTTATGGTAGATTTTTGTATGAACGTAGCTACCAAATAAAAATTTTGTTACTCCTCACAAAACACAAAATCCAGCTACCTATCCTACATCAAGTCCCTCTTCATCTCTGAGTACTTTCTTCCTCCCTTCATCCCGTCCAACATCCCTATCCTGTTCCTTCCCTCCCTTTCCTCGTTTGCCCAACATTCTCCCCTCTATTACAGGTTTCAACATCACCTTGCCGGTCAATACACCCTTCACCCTTCAACCTTTTCCTGCCTCCGTAGGATTTCTCCCAACAAACCCCTCTCTTAGCCCACCATACCAAGTACTTCGTCATTTGTTTTCTTCTCTGTCCATTTCACCCTCTCCATTCTTCTCCACACCCACATTTCAAAAGCCTCCAATCTACGTCTATCCTCCTGCTTCAATGACGTTTCCGCACCGTACATAGCTACGCTCCATATCAAAGTTTTTACGAGTCTTTTCTTAACATCCTTACTCAACGTCCCTGTCATCAACTCCCTCCTCCTGGTGAAAGCCTCTTTGCCTAGCGCAATTCTTCTCCTTACGTCCCCACTACTTTGACCGTGTTGATCAAAAACACTTCCGAGATACGTAAACTGTTCTACCAGCTCTAGTTTTTGCCCTCCTATTTTAATGTTTAGCATTGCCTTTTTCTTTCAAGAAAATCGCATAACCTTTGTTTTATTAATATTGATTCTCATCCCATACCTGTCGCACTGAATTTCCAAGGACATATTTTTATTTGTAATTTCTATTTATTACCTTTTTCATTTGATAGATTAAGAAACTATTTAAACTATATTTGGAGAGGTCATATGTTCTGCAAATTGTGTTTCGCTAATTATCATTGAGGAAATTATAGTTTTCTGTGCGATGAAGCAATTCGCCTTTGGTAGCGCCGTAAAGCATAAAGTTATCATTTTTCTTAGAAACTAGTGGATTAATTAGGCTTAATAGAGAACTTAAGAACAAATTTCGAAATTTCGCAGGAATAAAACACGAATAATCGCCCCAGCGCTGCGCCTTTAAGAATGGATTACTGACAAGCATCCGCTGAGTAACTGAAAGATAAATGACGAAGATTATGGGAAATTGATGATGAACGGAGATGTGGGTTCGCATGGGGAATGGAAAAGTTTAATGAAGATAAATTGATTCGGAAAAGAATTGAATTAATATGGTGTGAGCTGCTGTAGCCTTAGAAAAATCCCCGAGATAATCTATAATCTAAGCGCATAAAAATTCTAGTGGATTAATCAATTTCACTGCCAAGACATTGCTTGGAGTAAAAACGATTATTTGGGTCTTGATAATGACGTCGGCTCGTTTTTTATGGGTGGGCCGAAAACGCTTAAAGAATTGTTTGCATATCGGTTTCATGAGAGGAAAAACATCCTCCGACGCTGTGCACACGACATTAGCGAACACAGAGGCAAAGCAAAGAGCATTTTAGAGTTCCTGTGCCGAAGAAATAATACTGATGCGGAAACGAGCTTAGCTCTGACGAAGTTGCTTTTGAATTTTTTCATTCAATTGACGCGGTTGGAGAGAAATTCGCTTGTTCCTTTTCCCCTTTCCTTCCCCCGACGAGTTGCTGTAAAAAATGGCAATATGCGAAGGATTGACGTCGGAGTTGGAATTGATGTTGATGAAGTACCCGCTGGTGGGAGGAAGAGAAATAAATGAGGGAGCCATCGAAACAAAAACAAAAGACGGGGGGCTGGAAGAGACGAGAGGGGTGGTGGTTTTGGATGGGAGGTGGGGTAGGGTGGGAGAGGGAGGGAGGGGGAGGGAGGTGGGCAGAGGCATAGCTATAGAGAAAGCAGTGGAGTTTGCGCGCCAGTGTTTCGTTTGTTCGTGTGTGGAAGTGAGTTTGGATCGACGTAAATGGAGAAAGGAGTTGGTTAGATGACAAATGTGTGAGTAGGAACAGCGCCAGAGTCGATTCGGGGCGGGTAACGGAAATAAAAACGGTTCTGTGTTTTGAGGGAGACAAAATTTGTGCAGAGAGAGAGAGAGTTCGAGCGAGCTTTGGGGGAGGATGGGATGAGAGAATTGGAAATCGTGGAAGGGAGAGGAGGGGGGTAGCAGTGTGAGTAAGTGGGTGGGGGAGGGAGATAAGAGGATGAGGAGTGTGATTCCTCATTGGTTGGGGGAAAAGGAAAGCGCAGAGGGTGACCGCTAGCCCACTCGTTGATGATGCGATAATTGGGAGCAAGTCGTCTTCGTCGTGAGATAAGCGCGGACGCGCCTGAGTGTCGGGGAGAGTCTGTACGGGAGAGTCGAAGAAGACAGCGCATCGAGAGTCGTCTAAGATTGTCCGATAAGGCCAAAGTAAATATTAGCCCGTGGGATAAAGTGAGTATGGTAAAAGAAAAAAGGTCTGGATGACGTTGGGCTGGAGGGATGGGCCTAGAGAGGGTTGGACGGGAGGTGGGTGGAAGTGAGAGTTACAGGGGCCAACGAGGTGAGATGATTGGGGTGGGGGTTTCGGTCAAAGGGGAGGCTTTTGTTGCGGGACAAAGGGGATGATTACTTGGAGTTCTTGGGAGGGGCACACTGATTGGGAGGGCCGAGGGGGTGCGGAAGGTATTGTACCCGAGGAAAGCTGTGTTGACGCACGGGAGGAAAGAAAATTGCGGATAGGAGGACAGTTGTGAAGAGATGGGATTTGAGGCGGGAAAGAAAAGGGAGGAGTGGGTGAAAGAAAGCAGGAGAGGGAGCGGCATTAAGGGGCACTAAAGGGAGGGAGATTTGCAGTTAGAGGAGGATGGTTTATAAGGGTTAGGCGGGAAAGATTGGAGTTAAAATTAAAGGCTTTGCGATTTCCATGCAAAGCGGAGGTCAAGGGATGAAGGAATGGCGTTGGGGGAGTGAGTTGGGAGGGAGGACAAGCGGGATATTCATAAAAAATGAGTTTGCACCCTCCCGAACCTAGAAAATATGAGATCGCTAGGTGTGCAGATCCTGTCTCCTCGTCACTCCATTTCGGGTCGTAGGGGATGGAGGATTATCGCACGCCACAATTATCCCAAATGTGTGATTGATCTCGCAGAGAGAAAGAAAGGCTCCTCAGAGGACACGATTCTCCCATTCGCTATATGGGTCCACGTCTGGATGCCCTCCCGTCACTCGTCTCCTCTCGTCCCCAATCGCTTCCTCCCGCCTCGGGTTCCCCGGAGCACGCTCCCCTTTCTTCAACTTCGGACCACCCACAGATCTCATTGAATGGGGGGCGATAGCTGAGTGAGTTATCGCGGAGTCGAAATCACGGGGCCAATGATGACGAAATAGGTAGAATATTCTTAGGTTAATAATTACTACCATAAAAAGCCATAAACACAGTCAATCAACCCGAAAGTCGCTTCGGTAGGTGATGGTAGAGTTCACCCAGTACTAAGCCCGACGGCGTGTGAAATTCACTCTTGAGAAAGGGTGGGGGGCCAGTCCCTTTCCCTGTGCCAATCATGGTTTCCCAGGAAGATCTGGTACCCAAAAAATCCTACAAATTGAGTGCCCATCACAATAGCTGTAGGTGCCCAGAGAGGCTTCCCCGGCCCTCGAACGCGGGCCCTGCGTTCAGGAGTCTCACGCTCTATCCCTGGACTACCGCGACCTATTAATTGCTACACATTATTGAAATTTATTACATCTCTACTATGCTGAGTGAAGTATATCGTTTTCACTCGGGTACACTCTGTTGCTCATTTCGAATGCTGGGACTGAAAATAGCCGCTTAGACCCTACGCGACAGATATCCATTACGTGGTATTTATATTTTCAGTCAATTGATAAAAAATTATTGAACTGCAATTTTATTCGTTTACAGTATACATTTTAGTGTTTTATACATGAACTTTAGGATTTGAACGCTACACGAATTTAAGGAATTTAACTGAAAAAATGATCTTTCTTTCATCGATTTCTGTGCTTTTCTCAGCCGTGTGTAAGCACTGCTTTACAGTTCTCTTGGGACCTCTGTGAGGGCGCTTTCGTTGTTCTCTATATTTTCTTCAAATAGTCTTTCTCTCTCATTTTCATTTATAATCCTAAGTGGAGAACAGATTTTTATTTCTGTAAATATAAACGCTATTTGAATGGCAGATAGGTTTTTTATTTAAGTGCGTAATTGAATATTGCTCTACTTGCCGACAGTAATGCCTAGAACTTTCATATGGATTTTAATATGCACCTAAAAGGGTGTATTCTATATTTATATGGCTAAAAAATTCCAAATCTGATACACTTTTATCGTTTTGGGTAGCAAAATCTTCACATTCACGTGAATGAGACAAGTCATTCTGGGTTTTTAAATGGATTTTACCATCATTTATATGACAGCTGTCATCGTTGAGAAACAGTGTAGCTATAAAAACCTTTTCGCGGGTAATTCATTGCTTTTATTGCTGTTTTAATTCTGTAACTGGACGATGAAGCTTCACATTTCAAAATTTTGGATGGCCTGACGTATGGAAACCTTTTTTGCGAATGGGAATAGTGGATTTTTAAAAGCGTTTTCTGTTCCATGCTTCTCATCTCTGCGTTTTACGAACTTTTTGGTATCCAATCTGTATAAATAAAGTAGCTATTTTATGTTTACGTGTAATCATTTTTAAAATTTCACTTTTTTAAGTTTAGCAGTCATGTAAAATTGATTTCTGTAAATCAGAGCTCTGATAATACTATTTTAAAACTATACTAGTGAAATTTATACTAGTTCATTCTAATAAAATAACATTATTGTTCCGAAATTTCCAGTTTTATGTTGAATTACGTTGTTATATAAAGCACTGTATAAGTATTCAAGTCACTATATTAATGGCCTATTTTTGTGTACAGGAGCCTGGTATTTCACCTTTCTAATATAAATATCGTTTAGCGTGGTCTATGATGTTGAGCTTTATGTAGTGGCAAATGCATCGGCATGCCAATTATGTAGCACCAAAGGGCCACAGATAGAAAACAGTTCCGACTCTCGGCGATTGGCAAACATGCGTGGTCGGAACCGGGGTACACGAATAAGTTCGACCAAACTAAAGTGCTGGCAAGAGAGAGGCATCATTTCCCGAGATCCATAAGAGAAATGGTAGAAATAATGAAAAATCCCTACAATGTGAAGACGACTTCCGCATGGAAAAGGGTGATTCCTATACGACGCCAAGAAAGAGCCAATCAGAGTGCTCCGGGCCAGTCGGCGTCTCCCATATAAAGCGGCCAAATCGCGAAGTTTTCCATTATATTTAATATATCTCTTGTAACTTGTCTATCTTTACGGAAATGAAAACCTTTAAAACTGTAAATACGACGCTGATCACGTCGACCTGAAGATGCCTCCAGGACTGAGGGCGAAGCAGTTGTCCATCAACACAGCTGCGCGACGGTAATTCCCGGGAGCGGTATGGATCATACCTTCATCATGGAGATTTGTCACAAATGAAATTGCTTACCTTTCACACGATCCTACGGTGCGGTGAATGTGTGTTATTGTCTTAGAAGAGGTGTCAAATCTAATAAGTGGGAGGCATTTGCACGTAGAGTTATAAAAACATCAAACGTACAAAGTAGGAGAAGTATGTAAATTCCACCGATTGAATAATACATTAGCATATTAAGCTGTTGATTTTGAGAGCAGAGGTAATAAAGGAATCTATAGTATTCCTAGATATGTATATTAAAGTGAAAGCGTAAATCAAAGAGCGAAAATTAAAGAGCAAAGCGTAAATTAAAAGAGAAAGCGCTAGCCCTAAGGTTTTGGATTTGTTTTATATATTTTTAAAACTCTCCAAAGTCTGGGACAGGTATAAAAGGTATTCGCGATATTGACGAGTGTGAAATATTTCATGACTTGTGTGATGGATCGGCGATGAGTGTCTGTCAGGTTTGGCGGAAATAGATGAAGAGAAATTTCGTAGTTCGTGACGTGAGACAAAGAGTTGCGAGAAACCTGGAGAAAAGCGATGAGGAGAGGAAGGCGGACGCGTCTTCCGATGGCAAAGAAACAGACTTCAAGAGTTATGCCTCGAAATATACAGGGTTCGTCCGGAAAATAAGTGTACTGACTGGGCTCCAGGCGCGCTCCAGGCGCGCCCAGCACCGCTCTGACGGGCTGCGATTGGAGGGGGGTATGTTGGCAAGCGACGCTGAAAAAGGCATTCGGCTCTGAGCTGTGGTGTAGTGAGGAGCTCTGTTAACGCGAACCTCCAAGCTTCGACCCACGTCACGGAACGCGATGCCGAAGCTTTTGGAGCAGCGTTATTCCATCAAATTTGCGGTAAAGCTTGGGAAATCGTCTACCGAAACTGTCGGTATGATTAACCTGGCTTACGGGGAGTCAGCCATGTCCAGAAACATGATCTTTCGGTGGCACAAGATGTTCGTGGAGGGCAGAGAAGAGGTCGACGACGAGTCTTCGAGAGGTTCCCGATGCTGCCTTCGCGGGAGCGTTCCAGGAATGGGAACGCCGCTGGAACAAGTGTATCGACTCACAAGGGGGGGGGGGGGAATTTTGAGGAATATTAGCTTAAGATATGTAAAAGTGTAATAAATTTTTTTTTCTGAGCTCAGTACACTTATTTTCCGGACGAACCCTGTACTACTGGGAACGCCATGAGTGAGATTAATTGAGGTGAATCTAGATCTATAAGGCCGCGAAAATCTGTCGTAGTTAGTTAGTGTGGTGGCTAAATGATTGTTTGCTGTTAGGAAATCATTATGACTATTACTTCTTTGGATTGGAATCCTCTATTCTTCAGCGGCTTTGTTTCACTCACTCGCGGATTTCGAGCGAGCAGTCTGGTCCGTAGGAACATCGTCTTTGATAAAAGATTCCATGGGTAGAGATCGAATTAACGAGTGTGAAAAATCGGGTTTTAAAAAAACAAACAAACGATTGACTAGAATGAAGAGCTCACAGAACTGGCTGAACATTTTCGCGAGAAAAAAAGCAATATTTGCAGTGTATTAACTTGAATAAGTATTAAATGGTACATCTTGATCGACATTTTCTCTAGGAATACACAGAATATTTACGATGTCTTTTCGAAGCCATCGTGTTTCTTTCATATTCAATTTGTATTGAAAATTTAAATTCACTTGGTGGTCACGAAGCAACATAGCAAGGAAAAAAATCAGTAGCGATAATTTGTAATTCATCCAAATCGCACACAGACGTGGTCGGTGATTCAAGTGGGAACGTTTCCATCCTCGGTAAAGTCTAAAAACTTCTTCTAATTACATATTACTTCACGCATTTATCTTAAATTGAAAAATACTGGCCTTCACGTGCACAACAAAAACTAGAATGCGGCCGATTAGATTGTGAAAATGATCGAAATTACGCGTGTTGCCGGGGAAGCGGGTTCGTTGTGCTAAAAGTGACGACGGCCTTCCTCTTTCCCTCCTCGACTGGTTCAATTTTAGACCCTGGAGCCGCCTTTGCTCCCCCCCCCCCACTCCATACATTCCCATCCTCAAATCTCGCTTCCCATCCTTCTTTCCGTCGCTCGCCAAATCCCACTAAACCCCTCCCCTCCCCCCCTGCCCGCCCTCGAACACTCCAAATAAATCCCCTCACATCCCCATCACGGCTGGGATCCTTTTAGGACTCCAAATTCTTCGTCCTCTGCCCCCTCAGCACCTGTCCGAAAGCTAACCTCGCCCCACATGCATCACCCGCCCGCCCGCCGGCACCCAACCTTATCTCACACCGACTCGCTCGTCCTGTCCCCGGCCGCTGGCTGAAATCATCGCCGCGTCCACGGTCCCTCCCCTAAATTAATGGCGCTTGGAATAATTGTGATAAAAATCTGCTTCATGCGACATTTTTCTACTGATGATTATTGCTTATAGCTTCGCGTCGTGTTCAAGCCATTTTTTAATCTGCCGAGAAATGTGAGGAAGTAAATGGAAGTGGACATTTCAATTCCCGGCAAATCACGGTTCAGGAATTGGATCAGACATGTTGCTGAAGAAGACCCGGGCAGTTTTCAATTATTAATGACAGTTTTTAAAAATTGCTGTAAGGTCATTGGCGGTAGGCTACGGCAAGAAAAAACCAATACTGACTGATATGGGGAGCGTGTGGACATTCCACCAGGAACGAATATTTTATTCTAACTATTCATAAAGTGAGCTAACTTGGTAAATATTACGAACTAAAGATCCCATAATCGAAACCATTTCAATCCAAAATTAACAAAATGGTGCTTCCGGTTCAGCTCCACTGTATGGAAAGGGATATCACTAAATGAGATGGGAGTGTACGGTGATCGGCACGGACTCGCAGAACTTAATGAGAACTCCAGAAATGACGCAAGTATTCCAAGAGTTGCTTTCGGAGTTTATATTTCCGACTTGATGGTGTTTTTTTGTGTTAGGGAGCTCGCCCATTACATTTCTCTTCCCACCACCGACTGGAAGCATGGTCAAATGTGTGAGGAATGATAGAAGGGGAATGGAAACATAACTGCTCTGCGCGCACCTACGCTCTTGTGGTTGTCTGCCTTAGTTTTCATGAAAGAGGCGGAACGGGGGCGGTCGACCCCCAGCGCTATTGTGCGTGCTTCCGTCATCCCCCCCCACTGCATTCCTCCTCGTCCCCAATTCCTGCCAACTCGGACCTCGAATGCTTGGAACACTCGGCGGGAAGCTGTCCAAGCATCCGCGGCCCGTCCTTCCCTCTCCGTGGGCCTCTTCCGCAATCCGTGAACAGCTGCAAAGCCATTTGACGCCCGTCCACCCCCTTAGCTGCCAACCCAGCTGCTGGGGTCGCTTTTGGACTCTCCCCGGATTTATTTCCTACGAAAAGTCTCGTTTCCGTCGCCCACCGGAGGACCGGAGTGCAGTGTTATAATGTAATTTTTATATCCCTCTGGAAGTTTGTGCCGCGTGATTTTTCATCCAGAGGTGATTTCCCCACCCGTGAATTGCACCAAAATGTCCCTAACTCTGTTACTTAACATACAGATTAAATAAATTAATTTTTTAACGAACTTATTTAAATATTAGCCTCGCGCATGTCATGATTTTTCATTGTTTTATTTTTCTTCAAATATATGTGGATTTCAATTTTATAAAGCAATCCGATATTTCATTGCGAATTATCCTCGGGTAATAACTGTTGGTAAAGTTCATTTTTATCTCTAAGAACTAAAGTGATCCACTTTCTATCATCGTGATAAATTTATTAAAGGCGTGGCGTTTGAAATTTGTACGCTCAATGGTAAATGTTATTGCAGTATGCTATTTATATGATGGCAATGTTATTCATTGGGAACTTTCTCATTTAATTGACTTTTCTGCTGATTTCTATATTTACTGAGTGGAATTCGGTGCCAGTAATTATCTATTGCCAATAAAATGGTCAAATTTAATTCGCGATTGTATATTTTTTCACAATGAAAACGCAAATTTGTGAAAGCATTCGCAGCGAGATTGCCGTATGTTTTCAAAATGTATTCCTTTTACTAGAGAGTCTAATAAACATTTGGAATTAGAATTTATATCTCAATCGCAATTTTTGCTGAAAGAAATCCTGGCCGCTTGTGGAATGATGGTGTACGTTTTTGTTTCTGACTAATATTTGAAGAAACCTCTCACAACGGCACCACATTTCCTTTGCCCGCCTGCATTTCACTGTTGTCACGCACAATTTCCATGTTTTTCTCCACGCGGTTTTAATTTCGTTTTACAGCTCACTATACAATATAAAAATATCTCTCTTTTGGCCCCGCGTACCCTTTTTACTAATGATAATACTTACTCCGCCCTAAGATCACTATTTTTCCCGAGTTCCCTTTCGTTTTTTCCAAACTTTTCCCAGCCAACACGCACCTCCCTTTCAGGATTCGCCCCACATGGGCTCATTCTACTCCGAAACCCCCTTCTTCCCCCCTCCCCTATCATGTTCCCGAACCGACTCGTCCCTCCTTGAACCTAATTCCCGAAGGGTCATCACTGCTTCCATCCCGCGCCGCAGTGTCCTCTCCGACTATGTCCAACTTTCTCCTCCAACCCCCCAGAAACACCGTTCGCCCGCTTCCACCCCTTCCTTCCTCCTTCCCCAATTCCCCCGAACACATCTTGCGGGCACACGATCCCCACCAGGTCCCGCGCCACCGAGCAAGGCCCAGAGGAAGACCGCCGCCCTCCGGTGTAACTCACTGCGCACCCCCGCTCCCCGTGTCTTCTGCATCCCCTTCCCCCCCCTGCCAAGCACCCGTTGCTTCCTTTCTCTTGCGTATCCCCACGAGGGAGGTCTATTCCACCCCTTACAAATGCCGCGCGTGGTGCTGAACAAACGAAATAATTTACCTTCCTCGACGAGCGTAATACATTCTCCTGACACCTTAGTAGAAAAGGAAAATATATGTATCGGGCCTTGCCGTGAGGGGCAATGCGTCAGTTACAAAAGGAATGCAAAGGATATTGTAATGGAATAAGAGATCGCTTTGCTTTTTCGGAGAGCCTTTACTGAAAAAGGCACGGTAGCAATAGTTTTCCAATAGCATTTTCCTTGCTGAGATAGCGGTAATTTGTATCGCTCTTAGACGAATAAGGTGCAGGTATCTGAAATTCCACCACGTTGCAAGGTTCAAATGTTACACAATCCATTTCTTAGAAATTCGAATCACATGAGCAGGAAAAATATTAATCGGGTTATGTAAGTTCCAGGCGAAATAGTAAACGATATAGCCTCTGGATAATACTGTAGGAAGAATCAAAGAGTACAAGAAGTATAGAGAAGTTAAGGAAATTTGATTGTCACACCGATTTGATAAAATATATATCATTTTTCCCTCACACATTTTAAGAGGGCATAAGTCGGAAGTAAGTAACTCATGAGTTTGAATTTCCGAAATATAGTTTTTTGCCTGTAAAAATTAAACTAATAGCTGATGTCTTAAAATACCCTGCCATGCATCTGAATGATTGTTAACAGGGGAAGGTTTGACTCCGCGAATTGTGAATTGAATTGCAAACGCTGAGGAACAACTTAAAATCTTGACTGATTGTAAATTTTAATTTATTTTTAATCATTATATTTGTTTATTTATGCATCATATATATATATATATATATATTATATATATATGTATGTATATATATATGTATAATGCATATACTACTATATTATATATATATATAATATATAATATATATATATATATATAATATATAATATATATATATAATATATAATAATATATATAATAATATATATAATAATATATAATAATATAATATATATATATATATATATATATATATATATATATATATATATATATATATATATATATATATATATATATATATATATATATATAGTTTGTCAGTCAGCCAAGGGGTTGCAAGCATTGCTGGGTGCATTGGAAATTCAGTGCGACAGGTATGGGATGAGAATCAATATTAATAAAACAAAGGTTATTCGATTTTCTAGAAAAAAAAGGCTAAGCTAAACATTAAAATAGGAGGGCAAAAACTATAGCAGGTAGAACAGTTTACGTATCTCGGAAGTTTTTGGACAACACGGTCAAAGTAGTAGGGACGTAAGGAGAAGAATTGCGCTAGGCAAAGAGGCTTTCACAAGGAGGAGGGAGTTGATGACAGGTACGTTGAGTAAGGATATGAAGAAAAGACTCGTGAAAACTTTGATATGGAGCGTAGCTATGTAAGGCGCGGAAACGTGGTCATTGAAGCAGGAGGGCAGACGTAGATTGGAGGCTTTTGAAATGTGGGTGTGGAGAAGAATGGAGAAGGTGAAATGGACAGAGAAGAAAACAAATGACGAAGTACTTGGTAGGGTGGGCGAGGAGAGGGGTTTTTTGGCAAAAATCCTATGGAGGCAGGAAAAGTGGTTAAAGGGGGTATTGACCGTCAGTGGGATGTTGAAAACTGTAATAGAGGGGAGAATATTAGGCAAACGAGGAAAGGGAAGGAGCAGGATAGGGATGTTGGACGGGATGAAGGGAGGAAGGAAGTACTCAGAGATGAAGAGGGACCTGATGTAGACTAGGTTGCAAGATTTTGTGTTTTTTTAGGAGTCACAAGATATTTACTTGGTAGCTGTGTCCATCCAAAAAAACCTACCTTAACTGGTAGTTTACCTGATAATTATATATACCTAATAATATATATATATATATATATATATATATGTATATATATATATATATATATATATATAACCATAAACACAGTAATCAACCCGAAGGTCGGTTTAGTAGGTGATGGTAGAGACCTGTTACCCGAAAAATCACTTTAGCTTGGGTGGAGCTGCAGGTGCCCAGAGTGCCTTGCCCGGGGATCGAACCCGGGACCCTCCGGTCAGCAGTCCAACGCTCTACCCACTCGTTCTTGTCTAAGAATAAAATTTTATAACTTCTTCTATTGATGTCCTGGATTCATTATAACTTGTAATATTTACTACCAGATTTATTTCATACTCCTTATAAAGGCCTATCATTTTAAGTTACTGTAACAGAGAAAAGTTATTTATATCATTTAGTCAGTGGAGTGGATCAGTGGAGTAGATCAGTGATAATTTGTTTAGGGTTGAAATCGATTAAGTTAATCTGTGTATCGTTAAGGGTGATCGTTGATACGTACCAATGTACATGGTCTGTCCCAAAAAAAATAGGAGAATCAATGGAGGGCTAACTTTATTGTAGATCAAAGTGCAAATCACTAAAACTCTTCAAAACGGCACCCTTTTGGATCAACACACCGATGTCAGCGCCTCTATCACGCTTCTGGTATGGCATTGTAAGGATCAATAGGACCCTCGTTCAGGCACCTCGCCATGTCCTCTTTGACATATTCCAGTGGTCCAAAATGGTGCTCAAAGGGGTTGTACTTGGGACGCACTCAAAGGCTCATGCCTCGTCACCTGAAACCACATATTCTAAAAATTTCGGGTCACTTTGACCTTGGTGCAAGAGGTCCAAGGTAAGATTGTCGCGCAAGCATTCTTCCGACAGCACCATGGGGAACATCTTGGTACACCTTTCTCATGGCCAAATCTTCAGTATGAATTCATTGCACTGTTTTTTTCTGAATATAACATTCTTCTGCTAACATCCTGACACTTGGGAGTCAATCAGATCTGAGTAGTGTCTCATTTTTTGCACGTTTATTATTATTATTTACGAATTCCGTTGCAAGTAGGCAATTGTCCTGGTTGCAACGGTCAAGTTTGATCAATTAGATCTCTTACAACGAAAATTACATACATACACGCACTAGGAAAACAGATAGGAGACAAAATATTCATACATAAAGTGACACTTCCACATCACATACAAAATTCCGTCCACATCACATACAAACAATATTTAAATAACTACAATGAAGTTTATCATCCAGTGGCTGCTTTAAACATATTCTTAAAACTCCTAAAATTGGATGGAATGGGCTCAAAGAAACCTCCTGGAAGCTGGCTCCAATCAACAATAGTCCGGTTTAAAAAAAAAGAGTATTTTTTCCTATTTGTTTTTTGAGTTCTGATTTTTATTTTGAAACTGGGGTCGTTTTTCACTTTAAGTTAGGCTGTTCTATCTCTTTCCATAAATTTTCCCACGCTTCGTCCTTTTTAACAATTCTATGCATCGCGCCTAACCTACTCCTTTTTCTTCAATTTTGCAAACTCTCCCATTCCAGTATATCCGACATTTCCATGACACTATCTGTTCCTTTGCACCTTCCGAGTACATATCTGGCGATTAGCATTTACATCCCTGTTTTGTTGGTGGATGTGCGGGGCATTCCTCATTAAGTCAACCTCCTCGTCAACTCTCCCAGAACATCCAGTGCATACAGAAAACCATCACTTGGGACTATTCTCCATAAGCATCCTTAACCATTGCAATGGTCTCCGAACCCGATTTCCCGAGGTTAATACAAAATTTTATTGCACATAATTGCTCCATGGAAAGTGGTATCGTTTGTTATCGAATTTGTGACGCGACTGTCAAAGAGTGTCTAGTCTAGCAATGATCAGCAGACTGTAACGGCCCGTAGACATCTGACGCAGGTCGTATTGCTTTTCCAAGAGCTCTTTTCATTTTTCCACCACAAATCGTCCCGCTCCAGTCGTCTGCTTCGCCCGGAAAAACCGGCTGCTTACTTTTTAGGACAGACCCAGTATGATGTTTTCTGCATTATTTTATTGTAAAAATTTGTGTAAACTTGATTCCTTAAAACAATTTCATATTTCTTCAATGTTGGACATATCTCAATGGGATATGTCCGGTATTTCGGACAGTCATCCTTTCCAGCTTTTTCCAAAAGCCTGGTCTGAGCTCACATACAATGAAGGAAATTCTTCCGGCTCTGCCAATAATCGCCTAATGTGACCGTGAAATTTATTCAAATTTCCATTCGTTGGTGTGCGTGTTTGCTTGATCGTGGCTGACTCGGAACAAATTCATGGCGACTGTGATGGAATTATTGGTCACGGCAGGGACAGACAGCTCTTTAGATGGTGGCTGTATGCCGAGAAGCGCAGCGCCAACCAGCTGTCGTCGATCGTGGGAGAGATTGATTCTCATTTTTCGACTTCTCGTGTGTATCTCGCTGTCGGTGGCTGTCGTATTTCTTACAGATCACAATCGGGAGAAAATAAGTAATAAAAGCCTGGAGACCGATAAGATACTCAAGATATTGATCACTTAAAAAGTAGCGTGGACCCGGCGACCGAAGCCTTGGTTGTCGTTCTACAGTCCTTTGAGTGGTGGCATTTGCAACGCTCGTTTTCCATCATTGGCTTCACTTTAGTGCACTCTTTAATTTAATTAGTGATCACGTGTCTTAGTCGTGTTTTAAAACCAAGAAATGGTACTTAAAGGGTAAGAATGATTTTAAAAATTACTTCGTAGCTATGAAAATGGCACCTTTTGTTTTCCACAAAAATCGAATCAATATTAAGGCCAAATCCGTGGAATATGAAATTGATACATTTCAAATAAACGCGGTCATATCGAAATATTATGCTAGTCTTATGCTGGTTAAGGTTAGTTTTTAATCAACAAAACTTATGCTGCCATGCAAAGATACATTTATTTTCTTGCCTTTCTTGACAAAACTTAACCTTGACATCTGACTAGTCCCTCTTTAATTCCGCATACATCTTCGCTCTCTTTACTCCTTCCTCAATGCCCATCGTATTCCTTCCCCTTCCTTGCATGCCTAAGGTTCTCCCATCTATGAAATCTTCAACAAAACATAGCCAATCAAAATTACCTGCATACATTTTTTCTGTCTCTTCTTGATTTCTCCCCACAATCGGCTCTCCCCACCTGCCATGCATAACACTTAATGTTTTCCTTTCTGTTAATTTAAATTTAGCAGAAAAAATGTTTGCATTTCGAGCACCGTTGGGTTTTTCTTAATAAATCTTATCTTCATCGTTAACCTGGGTCGATTAACATGATTTCACTGGTACTAGGTTATCGCTGATGTTATATCCTTTGAATCTGTGGACAATTAAGGTTTGATTACCGATAGGGAAGCTTTCAATTGTCGGCTCGGATGCAAATATTTCAGTAATTCACCCGTACCTTTGACGGCAAAATTTTAGGGCGAAATATTAAAATATATGTTAAGTTAACTGATATGAGCGCATGCTATATATCATCTCATGGCTAAATGCATGGGTAACTATGAACAAAGTTTTCATAATGTATTCCATTCGGTATTATTGAAAAGATGAACAAAAGTGGTAATAGTTATACTGATTTTAGAAAATTATATCTGGTCCAAATGAAGAAGGATCATGCATCTTACAATCAAAATAATATGCAACTTTTTATTTAGTATTTGTCTATTTATCCCTAAGCCAATAATTTTGTTTCATTTCAAATAAATCTTAAATGAGGGCGTTTCTAAGGAATCTGTGATAAATATTCGTATAATTGATCAAATTTCAAGTTGGTACACTAGCATTTTCATCAATTTTAATGCGACTATTTTAAAAGAATTGAATTGTCCAATAATGTATTAATACCTTTTAAAAGGTCTAGTGTAATCTAAAGCGGAAGCGTATTTCTTAAATTTTTATTCTTTCGTGAACTTCTATTGGTAAAATCTGTTCTAAAAGTGGAATATTACATTTTTTATTTAAAAAGTTTTTGGGAGCGTGTTAGTCCCGCGGCTAAAGCGCTGTACGATTGCCCGAGCGGGGCCAGGTACCATTCCGGTTGACGGTTCCTTTCTTCAGCCTTAGCTTCACCCATGACAATTGAGTTTACGGGTACCAGTTATTTCTGGGAAACCGTAGGATGCAAGGGGAACGGAACTGACCCCCTCTCGACCCTAATGTGTGAATTTGAGTGACGCGCCTTTGCCCTTAGCGTTGTACGAAATTCACCTTCGCACAACAAACCAGCCAAAGGATTGATTTCAATTTTTCTGAAAAGGAGTCAAAAAAATGTTTATTCTCAATTAAAAGAGCAGATTTTAAAATAAATCACGTAAAAATTAGGTTGAATAGGGTATTGCAATATGTAATGAAAAAAAATTTCGCCATAAAAAGATAATTTTTTTATGTATAACAATATCAAAATTGTCACTCTTCATGAATCAGAACATTGGTTGCGTGCACCAGCTGAACAATCTAGATTTTGCATCAATTGGCCATCGTTGGATCAGACAATACAGAGTTCCGACGTATTGAATGACGTGCTTGTGTCGAGTGGTACGCCCATTTACTATCCAAAACGGTTGATACAATGAAGTCACACTCACTAGGCGTGACACAGGTTGCGGCGGGCAGTTCTGGGTACAACGCCGGGATAGGAAGAGGCGAGTGAGTGGCCTCGTGAGTAGTCAGTCCCCCGAGGAAGCTTAGCTGGTGCGTGACGTGAGCTGGTGTTCGCTATTCGTGATTTACCATTGCTATTTTCGGATCTACACACTGTCGCCTGACCGGCGCCTTTCGTGGCGACACGGCCCATCCCTTTGTTCCCTCGTCGCTCCTTGCAACTACATTTTGCATTACATGCCTCACAACCAATGCCTTCTTCCTCTTTAATTTTTGCACTCCATGCGGTCTCAAATTACAATCTTCGGCAAATTGTCGTGTTTTACAATATGTCCGATCGAATGTCCCTCGAATGTTACCAGGTGTTCTCCGTAGACTTTCTCTTTACCTGCACTTCCTTCTCAGTACTCCGTGTACTCAATTTATAGTCAGTATTCTTCTGTAGTACCACATTTCCATCGCCTCCAATCTTCTGCTACCATCGTCAAAGTCTCATAATCCGCATTAAGTCACTATTTTTTTTAACGAATCGATTTTTTAAATCTATGTCAGTGAAACTTGGCGTTTGCGGTGTCTGCTTCTGATAGAGGAGTTCTTCATAATTCCAAATTATGATTCCTACATCACTTGTGTCCCTGCTTCTCGAATAAAAAATTCTTCCACTTGATTCTCCTTCTCTAGTTTTGGCTTGAGGTTTCATTGGCCGCATTGACTTGTTCCGTTTTCATTTTACTCCACGTTAGTAAGTATCTTTGAATTCTTCCTTTCTCTCTTCAGTATGGCCATGTCGTCCGCAAATCGCAACGTACTTTTTCTTTTTCCTTGGAATCTTACACCGTATGTTATTTTTCCTTTTTACTCGCCATTAACAATCTTAACTTTTAATGTGTAGTATTCTACCGGCTTAGGTGCGTTAATGGTGGAATCTGAGACTTTTGAGCATATTCTTCTTACAGGTATATTCTACATGTAGTCACGCTGCCTCCAATTTCCTCCCGAAGACCTTTTTTTTCCTCTACTGTGTCTTTATCTTCATCACCGGAATTTCCATCTCATCCAATCATTTTCCCATGTTCTCTGCAAGTAGAAACCGTGGCTCAATCTCTAGCCGTAAGAGTTCATTCCAATTTCCTGCAGATGACTTGGAATTGACGAATTCAGATCTTAAATCTCAATTATCATCAACGCTATTATCCTTGTAGTATTCTTGCATGATTTTTTTCAGTCATAAGCATTCCTCAAAATAATCCCTCCATCCATTCGATTTGTCTTCATCTTCAAAATTTCATCATTACTCTCCCAAGTGGAATTCGCATATGCTCTGCGCTCATTCACGGTTGTGATCGATGCTTCAACCGATCCATGGATAAGGCCACAGCTTTTATGGAGCATGGAACGTAATTACAATTCAAGCATATTACATGAAGCTTATACATGGAACGTAATTACAATTCAAGCATATTACATGAAGCTTATACATTCTCCTGATACTCTTTCCATATCTTCGCATCGTCTTCAATAATGATTTCGCCATCGCTAACCCGATGGTGTTAATGTTTCATCCGAGTTCATTAAAATGTCTCGCGTTTTTCCGAACTGTTTAAACGTTTCACTGACCAAGGCCACGGCTACCCAGCTCCTTTGTACAGTCTTCAACCGTTCTTCTTTGGCTCTTCTCGTTTCTTGGCTCATTCAATTTCTTGGCCTTCTCTTTATCCTTGATCCATGGTTTTCTTTTAACAGGTTTTCTTTCGAGACTTCTAAAATTTAAGTCTTCATTCGTTGACAGCTTAATTCAATGGATCCTGTGTTGTCACATCATTACATTTTCTTTTCCAATTCCTGATGGAAATCCAATAGTGGCTCAAGTCTCCTTTAAATCTGTCGAACGCACATTGGGACTTAATTCTCTTTCTCATCTCCATGATTTGAAAATGGCATTTCATTTGCACCTAATTTCGGTTGCTGTCGATATCCGCCCCGGGATAGAAGCCCTTTATTTAATTCCTAAATCTCTGCTTCTCGTGTGTGAGACGAATTTGTGATATTCTTACGTCTCCTCGCATCTTACACGTGTATCGTCTTCGTGAGTGATTCTGCAAGTGTGCGTTTTCCACCACCATGTTTAATCGTTCACAGAATTCCAACGTCCTTCCAACCCCCCCCCCCCTCTCCATCCCCCCGATTAAAATCGTATTGTAGGTCATACTGTCTCAATTTATTTCCTTCCTTGCCGTCTCCAACGATAGCAATCCAGTCTCCGAGTGCAAATTCTCTTTCCTTAGCATAGTTTGTTACTTCGGATACATCTTCATACGCGTCCTCTGCTTCCTCATCATCGTAATCCGCTGTTGGGAGTAATCTTATTCCACTCCGACGTCTGTGTCGTCCCTCGCTAGCGTCAGAATGATTCTTTCATTGTATTGTGGATTGGAGCACTTCCCTCTCATTGAAGCACTCCTCCGTAGCATATTGTGCCCTTCACCCGCATTTCAATTCCTGGAGCCTGTGAGAATGACCTGCCCCTCCAAAAGTGTCCTTCTTCAGACCATTTCATTTCACTTACACCTAAGGTGTCTGGCTCCATTCCACACGCCTTTGCCTTTAGATGCGCTAACCTCTCACTTGATCGAAGTGATTGGACTTTTCAAGCTTCAATCTTTCATTGATTGATGCACTTCACTCATGTTCTTTTTCGAGATATCCCCGCGAGCCAGTGGTGGATTTGTTTATCTTACCCTATAATGTTCCATATTAAGATTAGTTTCTTTTGATGAATGAAAGAAATTTAATTACGGAGTTGTTCCTCTTCGGAAGGGTAACCTGGTGGATTTACGATTAAGCGAAAAAGATTTTGGCAATATTGGGAAAACAATTCATAAACTCTCCATGCTGGTGAAATTCTTAGTGAAAAAATTCCACGTTCAATGTCTCTTGCCATCATGTACCGTTATAAAATTTAATTTTTAGATACTTAATATTATCATCTAAATTTTTCCTTTATTTTCATTAAATATTTCAAGTGTTTTGGATCGATGGATAAAGGTTGCTAGGTACCTTTTCTACTCCCATGTCAACGTCGCGAGATGATGCCGGGGGCAGGTGGTAGTAATCAACATTTCATCAACGAGCGACAAGTGTTTGACTCTACTTGCTCAGTCGGTGAGCGGCGAGGCCATCCGTCCTTTCGGTAAAAGCCCCGCTCCTCCTGGTTTCCTTTCTCTTAGCTCGAAGTAGAATGTTCCGCCTGCGCTCTTAAGCAGAATAAAGAATCATTTCAATGGCTCGCGCTAACTCTTGAGAGGCTTGTGGCCTCGACCCCCTCTTGTCTTTCTTCGTCGTGAATTTCGCGATAGGCTTCAGAAATTCAAGTGGACGTGCTAAAGGGCGGTGGAGAGAGAGAGTGTGTGTGTGTGTGTATGTGTTGGGCGGAGGCCAGGCGAATGCAAAGATGGGTGGAGGAGGACTGCGCACACAATATTAGCCCTCAGGGCCTCCTTAGAGTGTTCTTTCGCTCATTCTCTCCCCCCTTCTCTTTCCCCATCATCTCAGCTCATGTTTACAGAGGAATGAGTTTAAGGGACCTCCCTTCTTTGAACGCATGTTTGTAGCTCTATAGCGTCCTCAAGTTTCGTTGTATTAACAGACTCCACTCCAAATATAACATCCTTCGTGTTGAGATCGAAGCTAAGTACGTTGATTCACACGATGGAGTCTGTTTGCTTGACTTTTCTGAGCTGAATGAATGAAAATGTTGGAAATTAAGTCAATCTTTTTGCTCCGTAGAATAATTCTTGCGTAATTCCATTACGATAGTGACTTAGCAGATCTGCGTGGCTTAATGTGAGTGGCTGATTAAATGGACATTTTTTCGCCTCATCATGCCTATGCTACTTTCTCAGGAGTTTATTGCTGATTGCAACGAAAACGTTTGTGACAAACTAAACTTGTTATCCAAGTGCTACTGCATTTCTTTCGTTAATTTAAGTTATCAGGGGTTGGATATGTATATATTATTTGATATGCAGGGCACATAATTAGAGTATTATCATGCCAAATCCATTTCACTAATAAATATAATTGAAACTGATTATCTCTGTTGCATCCACGTTTAGATGAATGGCTTTTTATTGAAGCATGTTTCACACGATTATTAAAATGGCTTCTAAAAATTTGTTCAGTAAAAGTCATGGAGTGCCATTTTAAAAGAATGTGGTTTTTTAATAGTTTGCATTTATTTTGTCATGTGACGAGCAAAGGCTTTTTGATGAAATATTATGTTTGACTATTAAAAACTCGTCTTTTTTTAAATGTATGCGAATGGAAGTAATTCTGCCGTATGCAATGATTTTTTGTTTACAATTTAACATTATAGATTATCAGCGCTAAGATATAGGCTTCATTATTTAGAAACTCACAATCACCTCATTCAATTGACAATATTTTTTATGAAACATGTTTACTCATAATTGTGACTGAATATGATAAATAATTTAAGAATGGGAAAAATAGAAATATAAAGGGTCATAATATGATTTTTAAGTGTTCTGGGACCGTTATCAGAAATAAAACAATTAACATTATACTATTATATATTGAAATAATGGTTCAGTCGATATTTATCTTTGGTAGGACTTAAGAAAATGCAATTTACTCCATATAGGTACACCTCCCCAGGCACAGTTTTGCCTAAAAACTATAGGTATTTATCCATTTAAACTTTATATTCGTTACGGCATTTTGGCTTAATTATTTTGCATGACGTCATGGAAGCAATATGTGCAAATATTTTTCGTCTATAATAATGGATATTTCAGACAAGATTTCTCCGTGCAGATCAGTTTAAAGGTCATGCAAACTATTCCGATGGTTTCTAGCTCTTTAAAATTCCTCTTCATTATTCGACGATGTTACAAGAAACTGGAAGTAAAAGGAATTTTAATAGAGCTACGGAAATTTTATAGAGTTTTATTTTCTTAAATATATTCTTCGTATGACTCTTAAATAGTTCCTAAGAATTAAATGAAGTCACAACGAGTATGAAATATGAGACATTATGCTAAATAAATTTTTGACGGATTTGTGGCACATCTGAATAGCGAAAAAGCTTCAAAACGTTTTTATATATAAGCTGAAGTGATTAGAAGCCTTTTTCCCTTTGATTCCGAAGCAAAACTTCGAGAGGGAAGCTATCATTCAGAGCTTACTGTAAGGAACATGAAGTTTACTGTGAGGAACGTATACGTCGCGTCTTTACATATTAACAAACATTACTAAGTGCTAATCATCTGTGCCAGAAATATATTATCATCAAAAAGGCACATCGAGAGAGGTTTGAGATAAAATAGTTTCCTCGTTTGCCAGGTCATTAAAAATAACTTGGGGAAAATGGCTAGAAAAATAAAAATGGTACCGCCACACCCACCAGGTGTTCGATTATGCCATCGGTGTCACTGTTAGCCTTGTTGGAATACCAAAGGGATGAAACAAGGGATATCGCGTCCTAATGCGGGAGTTTCCGTGAGTAGACGATGTTTTAATTTGATATTTTATGCATATATTTCACATGGTTTCTCAAAGGGCGTTTACTTTTTGAGGAAGGGACTTCCGGTGATGATAACTGCCGGAGGTGACGTTTGATCCAGATAGAGGATATAGAATTAGACGGATGGAGTTAAGGTATAAAACTAATAGTTATGTTCAAGTGTAAAAATACGCAATACATAATAGAATGCATAAATATTATAGGTATTATACGAGCCGTTAGTCTGCCGTTAATTGATAGCTGCCTAAAAAAATTGCCCATAAAAATACACCTAGATTTCGCTTAAGACCACGCCCTAACATTCGCGGGTTGCCGTGGCCCGGATAGTTCGCTCCCGCTACCCGTAAACAGTCCCCGACGCGTTGCGAAAATCGGTTCACTCGAAATCCCTCTGACGCTCCGATATGGCGACCGCACCTCATTCCCAATCATCGGTTGCCTGTACATTTCCTTCTGCGGTTAAGTGGGGTCTTACTGCACAAACTTCCGTCAAATTGAAGCGTAGTTTGAGTTTCAGTTCAGCGTATTAAATCAAGGATCGACGCCGCCATTGTTTGCATTCACTCACTGCTTAGGATTCAGCCAAGTGTTGACTCTGCGGGACAAGGCGCACTCTCCCTGCGATTGACAAACTTGGGCGAGTTTGAGGAGGGCAAGCCGCCAGCCCCGACCTTCCGCCCTCCTCCCTTGCCCCCACATCCCCCAAGACTCCCTCCCTCCTTCTCCGCCCACACTCCTCTCTCCCCCTCCCAATCACTTTCCTGAATCAATCCAAATCCTTCTTTCTAGACTTCGTCCTCGCAACCATGTCCGCCGCCGTATCCCTCCACACAATCACTTCCACCCTTTCCATATGTGTCTCTCTTCCTTACTCGCATTTCCTTTCTTCCTTTCTTTCTCACCTTCTCAAGGTTTGGCAAGGAAATTCGGCGCGGGCGAAAGGAACGAAGCAGGGAGGCGGTGGATATGAAGTTCCAGGGCTTATCCCTCAAAACCACGAGAGCTGTCTTTTTAGATCCAATTCAATCTTGGCAGTAGGCGGCGGCGCTTCCATTCCCTCAAGATTGTTTCACGGAAATGAAGACAGACCTCTTAAAGGAAGGAAACCGAATATAAAAATCATACCTTAAGAAAATACCTTAAGAAACCAGTCGGGCTTGGAATTCAATTCAGAAGCATCCAGAGGTCAGGCATTCAACCGCTTTTTTCTCTCTCACCGAAGATATCACATTTCAGGAGGTTATCTAGAATCAATCTTTCCGCCTACGTTTAGACGCTGAATATAGATAGCATCGCCGGAATGGAAACAGATAATATATTTCTCGAGAATTTTAATTCTAAACCGTGAAAAACAATTGAGTTAGCATGGAAAACGCAAGACTTCGGTAGATTAGGATTTTCCTTCGTAGTTATCATTTTAACTTCAAGTTGTGCTTGCCACTCAGAAACTCTTCCGTTTTATAAAATGCATGGCTGTTATTTTCTCTTTCTGCCTTCATCGGATAGGTTGCGTAGGTGACATAAAAAGGAGTAAAACCGCTAGTTTAAACCAAATGAACGAACTCCGCTTAAAAATGCAAGTAAGCCATGATGGTCTCTGCTGCTTCAATATTGAGGCCCTTCTACTGTGTAAGCATTAGCCTTCCCTTTGTTATTTCGTTAGGGCGTCCCAGGAAGAACACTTGAATCTCTCAAGAGCATTTTTGCATGTTTCACGTCTCCGAAAATAAATAATGCGATCGATATAAATATGCATACCCATATGTTATTTCGAAATTTACACAAGGATATTCAGCACCGCAAGCAAAGAAATGAGTTCTTGCGAATGCGTGCTTAGTCGCAGCCATATTCAAGAGTGTGTGCGAGGAAATTGGGTGCGAAAAATTGGGTGATGGTTTTTTTTTGAGCTCTCAATCATATTTCTTTCGTAGCGACACAAAATGTTGGTTTCGCTCTTCTGTCTCAATTGGGGTGGCTACTGGAGAGGATACCTCTGTGCCTAGCCTGCTCTTCTGCCTTTGGGTAATTACGCCACTTCTATCCCCTTCATTCCCCTAAGAATCCCAGAAAGGTCTACAGCAATAAAAAAAACAATCCCAAAGCCTGGGGGGATCGAGATGGTGCGGGGGCTAACGTACTGGCTTCCCACCCAGAGGGCGCGGGTTCAAATCCCAGCGGTGTTGAATATTTTTCAGAGGTATCTCGACCCCTACTTTAGGTGCTTTGTGGAGGGGACTTCGAGTGAGTACGCCGTCCGTCGGATGGGACGTTAAACTGTGGACCCCTTGACACCTTTCGTAAAGAGTAGGCTAATGCCGACGCCGGGTTTCTCTCCACCCTTCACCCTTTCCTGTCCATCCCCTATGGCGCAAATGACCTCAGTTGTCGGTCGCCTCCCCTAAAAACTAATAACCAAAGCCTGGGTGAAGCGGGGGATGTCAAGAAGTATCACTTGGAATAGAATCCGAATCTCACTGTTGGAGGCCCAACTTGATCAACGAAGCCACTGTGCCATATCCGAATGAAAAGGTAAGAGCACTTGGCATTCCATATCCTTCGGATTGCCTCAATGGACCCTTTGAGCCGCCATGAAGCACCTGCTTGGATCTATGACGGACTCGAGATTTCTTTCGTCGACGCGAGGTCGGGGCACTCGTGTGCGAGTTCGCCCGGCGGATGGACGACAGAATGCTTTGTGGACGCTATGCAGTCGAGAGCGGGCCCTTTTAACTCGCAACCTCCAATCCTCCTTTGCCCACCCCATGGTGCCTCGCACCCTTTCCCATGGGAACGGCGCGAGGGAGGTTTTTGCGAGACCCCCCCTTCCCTCCCGGTACACTTGAGCCGGCGGCGGGACTGAAGCCACGGAGAATGAATGGTTTTCCACTTCCCCCGCCCAAGGGCGGACAAGTACCCTCTCTAGGCGAACACAGAGGGAGATGGGCGAGAAAGGAGAGGAGGTGGGATTTTCTCACGGCGAAGGGACTACCTACACTTTGAGAAATTGAGTTACTGACGTTTCCAAGGTGGAGGGGAGCGAATGGGATCGTCCCCTCCCTCCTTGTGATGTGAGGGCGAGGACCGTAGATTTATTTGCCCGCCCACCCCCACCGGTGGGCGACGACGACGTGATCTTGCCTGCAGATGAAACGGTCTTCGCCTTCTTTGGAGAAGGTTTTCCCTTTTGAATCCATTGTTTCGATTGCTATTTAGTCTTGGGTGTGAATCCATGGACCCATGTTTCGTCCATGGGTATGAACCGGCGCAAAAATTCTGATTTGTTGCTATGAAACTTAGCTAAACACTCAATTGAATCATTTTCACGATACTGGTTTTGCTCGAGTGTGACTCATCTTGCACTCAGCTTTCATGTCACTTCAAATTTTCAGTTAATATGCGATGTACCGCACTTTTTTAAATACCTACTATGTCTCTGCTAGCTCGCGCATTTTCAGTCGATCATCCAGTATCACTATGTGGATTTTCTTCACCGTTCCTGGAATCGTCACCTCATTTGGTCGACCAATGCGATGCTCGTTTAGACAGCTCATACGGCCTCGTTTAAAGTCTGCTACCCAATATTTTACAGTTGTAAACGAAGGAGCAGACTCACTCAGGGTAGAATCCAGTTAGCTTTTATTTTGGTTGGGCTTAGGCATTTCAAATAAAACTATTGTATCTCATGACGATGACTGATTTTCTCCATTTTCACAAAGTCACTGAAAACGTTCACTATTGATGGCTGTCAAACAAATACTAAGTCTTCAAACTAGAAACATATGCTTTATAGATTGCATACTTTCTAATACAGTGATATTTTTCAAACATCTACCGCCATCTCTAGGTCAGGCCGGGTACTTCTGGGACTTCCCATGTACTATGTCCCTATTGTCTTAAAGTTATTTTTAGCAGTCGGCACAGATATCCAGTCTGGTGTCTGTAATGCCCCATTTTTTTTAATTTTTAGAATATAACATCCAAAGTTTTGTTTTATATTGTGAATTAGAACTATAACAAATAAATTTAAATTTAGTTTATTTTAAAAATATTACTTCCATTCAATGTTATCCACCACATTTATGGTGTGCATAGTCCCTCCCAAATTTACTTTAGGAGAAGCATTGGATTAAACTACGTACATGCAGATGTATGCGTACCAGAACGCTGCCCCTCCCATAACAAAGTTCCTAATTCCGCTCTTGGTAGGTATTACTCTCGGGGAAAACTTATGACCCCCGATGTCGTGGAAGACTCCATAAAAAAGTTACTGTCCCGCAGTTTATTGAAAATTATGTCTTATCACTACCGGAAATGTTCACTATTTCCTCCAAAAGCATTAGTATTATATCCATTCGTTCGATGTTTCAACTCCTATTCAAATAACCACTTGATATTTTGAGAAAAATAAGGTGTTGATGGATATTTAAAGGAAGAAATTAAAAATATCTGACGAGTGTATGAGAAAGAATTAAGAGACTTAGACATACTTGATAAAAAAGAGACGAAATTGCCAATTTTTAAAAAATGCTTAATAATAGTCAAGTATTCAACTTTCCACAGCCATGATACAAAATTTATATTGATTGCACGCATGAACTGGATTATTTTATAGACTAATTTTTATTTCCAAACTATGATATTACGGGAGTTTTCACGCCGTGTGTAAAAGTCATTCCGTCATTTCATCTACAATTACACAATACCCCGCAAGCCACCACAAGGGTGTGTGGCGGGGGATGTTAGGTCGGCACCCGTAAATTAGAATAAAAACACATGCAAAACCAAATTATGTTACCTCTTCACAAATATTAGTTTGTTCATGCACACAATAAAACTTAATCACACGAAAGAAAGTACTTACATGCAACAACATTCAATAGCAGGATGCATACACTCAAAGTATGTAGTAGGACTGTAATGAAGATGGTTGGTTCTATTAAGTAAAAAGAATAACATGCAGGAAAAAACATGCGAGATATCAACAAATATATACACTACCATTCATAATCATCTCTTAGGGGATTTCTGTCATGTCTATTATGACCTCTAATGGTTCGAGGGAAAAACGATATTTTAAATCTATCCATTCTACTAGCTTCCATGTCTCCCACCACTTTTGAATGGCATTTAGATAGGTCGTTAGCTAGTGAAACTCTATCCTCATGACTGGAAATTTCCCTATACATCAAGGCATCGTCAGCAAATAGACGAAGTTTACTGGAAACCTAAGACCCGATGTCGTTAAAGTGTAGAGGGAACAATATCGGACCAATTACACTTCTCTGTGGGACACCCGATGTCAAGCTTACAGTGTCCGAAGGTACCCTGTCTATTACGACCCTTTGCTGGCGGCCTGTTAAAAATTTATTAATCCAATCTGTTCCATCCCATAACTTCCAAACATTTGAAGAAACTTTTTATGAGGGGTTTTATCAAATGCCTTTTTAAAATCTAAACAAATAGCATCGACCTGAACGTAATTTTCTCCCGAGACCAAAATATCATGAACGAAAAGTGTCTGTTGGGTCTCGCTATTAGGCATGTACGTCGGGGAAGTCCCTTCATCCCATTATGTAAATGAAGAATTGTGAGGAAGAAAATACGTATGGAAATATTTAGAATTGCGCTACTGCGAAGGATTTCTCAGTCATTTGCGGATGACTTCAAGGTTTAAAATAAAATACGATGGAATACATTCTCTTACGCTTGAAGGCAGTTTGAGCAGCATTTGATGGTGTGTTTGTATTCAAAGTTGGGTCATTGAGCTGAAATGCCGGTGAAACCACCAACCAGTGAAACTGGAAAACCTTGGAGAGATTTAGGGCAATACTTATTTCTTTTGCTTTAGTTCATAACTTAGGATTGATTTGGAAAGGAGACTCTTTGGAAAAAAAATGCTATGATGCGGCAAAAACGGAACTAAAACTAAGGAAAAGAATGGCCGTTTGTTTGGAGTGTTTTAATGCACTGTTCGTTCGGTATGGTTTTAGGAAAAAGGTGAAATATGGCGGAGAGGATGAGAAAATGAATATGCCTGACGAATATGAATAAGAATATAAATTAGGATATGGGAAAGAGTGCTTTAGATGAAACTTTCCCAGATGATGAGGCATGTAGGAGGATAGAGGGAAGATGTTTGACACTAATGCAGATAGGAAGAGGATCTTAAGAACGAGTATGCTAAAGCTTTTCAGGAACTTTCATAAGATTTAATATTTTCTAAAGAGTTCATCCGAGTAATATCACTTTTGTGTGACACATAATTAAAACATAAATGAGGAGATGCTACTCAAGTTAAAACAATGAAAGCAGAGGGGCGTGGGCAGAGAGTGTTCCAAAGTGGGAGAGAGGCATCGGAATAATGAAGAAAGGTGGGAGAAATGGAGAGTAGTGAGCGGGAGAGGGCGGGAGGGAGGATGTTTGCAGGGGAGAGGGGATCGGAGGTGGGTGGGTGAGAGAGGCGGAGGGCCGGAGAGTGATGGGGTGGGCGGAGGATGGGGGTGCCGAGGAGAGGGGGAGGAAGTAAACCCTTTGAGACAGAGGTGGAGTAAATTTACGGCAACGGCTAATTGTGAGGTTCGTTAGCTCGGAATCCTTACCAAGAGGGTGGACCAATGGTGGAGTGTCCTAATTAGGGGAAGCGGGGCAAAGGGGGGGGGGAAGTAAGTTGGAGCGCGGTCTTGTATGTGTCTGCGGCGGCGGGGGGGGGGGAGGGTAGTTGACGCCGGGGCGTTGAGAGGCCGCAGGGGGGGGGAGAGGAGGAAGAATGGGGAGGAGGGTGGGAGAGGAGAGAAGCAAGAGCGCGTGTGGATGCCACTCCACTGGGTGCCGAGCGGGTGTGGAGCGGAAGCTGCAAAACGGCTCCGTCTCGTAGATACCCTTCGGGATGGTCGGCGGGACGATTCGACTGATTATTCCCGTGCACTGTGACTCCGCGGGGGGCCGGGAATGTATTTTATGGTTGTTGCCCTGTCCATAAATGACGTCACGCTTTTTAGAGTGTTCAGCGTCCCATATGGTCCATTGCCTCTCTCCATCACTCTAGAAGGGTCGTCTTGTGCAGTGTAATGTAATCGGGGCGTTCTCTCCCCGTTCCTCACAGTAACACTTCCGCAGGAAATCCCTGCATTTGCACCATGGTTGAAGATGAAAGAAGGCACTTCGCTTTTCCACGTTGGATATGGTTATTACGACTTAGGCTTCGATGTAGCGTAACGTCTCCAGAATAACCTAAAGATGTTACGTGGTAACGAAATTTAGGTCGTATATTTTTATTACGTGGTCGTATCTGGAAAAGCGAAGTGTCTTTTTTAATCCTTAAGGATTTTACAACACGTTACGCCCGAAACTGTGTTATTTATACCATGGTTGAAGTCACTCTACTCTTTAAGGGATTCTCAGTGTGGACTTGTTACGCGGATGACGTCTGCCTTTCACCCGCTCTTTTAGGAAGTAAGCATGCATTTTTTCCGAAAAACAATGTTCTTGACGACAGAAAATGTCGAGCGAAATGTGTGTGTCCTCCTTCCTCCAGTTTAAACTGATTTCTGCATGCATGTGTTATTGGAGACCAGTTTTGATGTCGGATACAAGTTGAAAGATAGGGAATTTTTTGAGTTCACTCTGCCGCATGGTAAGTCAAAACCTCTCCCCTTGGTCAAGCAACGGCCGAGTGGAATTCTATCTCATTTTCAAGGGTCCTTGTTTCCTCAATTCATTCCTCACCCTCCCGTTCCTGCCTTCGCCTATCTCCCCAGGCATCATCCTCCATCCTGTATCTCAAACACTCTTTCCTGATTGGACCATATTATCCACGCCCTCTCGGGGAAATATAATCCCCCCTCCCCTGCGCCGAGTTTTCCCTTCGTCTGGAGCCTTCCGCTCCCACCTCCCCGCTCCCAAATCTTCAGCTAATCTCACCATCATTTTCATCTTGAAAGCTTTCTCTCCGTATCGAGAAGGAGGAGATATTTGCGCTCTCGATCCATACTTTTCCTTTTGTGAGCGTCCATCCTGCAGGTCATCACCTCGCACCTCCCCCTTGCTCTTTGATGACGGCGATTCGACCTTCCCATGACCCGTAAACTCGAAACTTTGCCCTGCCACTAAAAATGCTGGCGTACTGGGATTTGGCGCCATCCTTCTAAACCTCAGATGGAACCATTCATAAAGAATAAGATCTAAGCTGGAGTATATCTGTCAAGTCCATTTTATAAATGACTAAGTACCTATCCCAAGTGTGCTTACTGATGGATCTTTAAATTTTAAAGATGCTCTATTCCTGGGTAAATCCGGTTTACAGACTCTGCTTTCGACAGAATCAATTAGATTTAACTGGGGTTTTAAATGTGCGAGTATACAAAGTTAAAATATGCATGTGCGAACTGTTGGTCCATGTATGAATCAGTCGTAGTGTTATTGGAATGACATATTTTATAGCGGCGATTCGTGGATACGCATCAACATCTCATCCATTGAAGCTTGCATGAAATTCTATTCTGAAGCGAATGGTGAGAGGTGTTTCACGAAGATGCGCACGTGTCGTAAAGATTTGCCTCGAGATGTGCAATGTTGCTGAAATTTTTAAAGTAAACCAGTAGCGCCATGGTTTTCGACTTCCTCCCGCGTTTATTCATCTTGGTAGCGACCATTTTATGTAGGATTCCAGCCGCCATTGGTATTCTTTAGGCCCGAAGACCTTGCCGGTCAACTGGACCGCGGCCACCAAATGAATCGACGCGGGAGGAACCCAAGGACTCGGACGCCAACTAAAGATTCCCGCGGAAGCTAAGGTAGCAAGTGAAACCAGGGCCATATTTCATTTCTCAAGTATTAAAAAATAGGCAAATATTGATGTCTGAGACATTATATTAGTGTACATTCTTAGGTACCCCATATTGACTTTTTGCTCTATTTCATGATTTTTAATTTTTCAGGAATTTGGAAATTCTTAAGTACCAAAGTATTATTAATTTGATATACTAAAAACATCCCTGATAATAATTGAATGCCATCATAACGTCCCATCTTTAGGTCAGCTCAAATTCCTTAACCATGTTTTGCCTTTTCTTTGAATGTGATCAATGGAAGAGGTGTATTTTTATTGAAACCACTCTAAACTTTTAACAATATGTAGCATGTAGCTGGCTGGACTTAAAATAGCAAATCATAATACGTGGAATAGAGAAAATCATTTCTACCTTATTATGAGGTTCTTCATTGCTAAAAAAAAACAAATTATATCCGTTCGACTGGCAGTCTTTGTTTGAGTATATTATGCTATTTCCTTGGAACCTTACTTTAGGATTAAATCCAGTATATATTGAGGTGAATGCTTATAATTTTCCCTCATCTAGCATAAAATACCAGTTTTTTGCTTTAATTGAGGTCATCAATAAGGCTAAAGGTAATTATTTTAAAGAAATTCCATATAAATTCTAGCAAAATACTTATTTATTAACTCGACTTAATTCGTATGATATAGTGCTTTCCCGAAACACGATGCTAGTCTAGTCTTCGCGGGTTATGCGCCGGTCAGGAATCCTGCTGCCGACGTTTCGATTGTGGAGTTATCTATAGAAACGTCGGCAGCTGAATCGCTAACCAGGTGGGAAACCCGTGAAGATTTCACTAGACTATTACACCTTCGCACGACTACTTATATCGATGAAATATAGTTTCGGGACTGCCGATATAAGAGCCAGCTAGTTGTTTAGTTGGACATGAGATAAATATTTTGGTAGTCACTAAGTATACCTGCCATGCGCAATATGTTCGAAGGGATAAAAGGTTTTTCTAATGGAAAAATTGCCTTGTGAAAACCCCGATCGATAACAGCGTCTGACTCAGTGGCGAAAGATTTAATTTTGAGGTTGAATAATTTCCCTCGCGCCTCTGGTTTATTTAACAAATTCGATTGGATCCGTTCCTCACGCTTCCAACGTAGAGGAAAGTATCTCATCGCTTGATGTGAGAAATGAAATATCGATTTTGAGTCTCGAAAGGAAAAAAAGGTGCCCTGGCAAATAAAGAATGTGATGTGAGTGTAGTGCGAGCGGAGAGGTCAAGGCAATATGGGGAGGGGAATGTGTGAAATGGGATGTGTGTGCCCTAGGAAATGAAATTAACGCAAGAGAATCATACATCGCTCCGAGGGAAACATCTCGTATTTCCACTCAATTGCTCAACTCGATGCTCCTCGCTCATTTCTGATCGGGGCGAGTATATTTTTTGGGAGGATAGGGGCGGAAGAAGAGAGATAGCTCCGGTGTGTAATCTATCTCTCTTCTTTGCTCCTGTAGCCTTCCCTGACTCTCCAGTCCCTTGCTCTCCAATCCTTCCTCACTCCATTAAATTTCCCCTTGCCCTGCGGCTGCAGGAGGAGAGAGATAACATTGTGCGATAAGGGAAGGGAGGGAGGGGGTGAGGCGGGCGGGGGGTTGATTGGAGTCGGAGGAAAGTGATTGAAATTCGGGTGATAGTGGCTCTCTTGTTATACTGCCGCTTCTTGTTCCTTCCCTCCATATTATTTGCTTTTTCTTTACCCTTCTGCACCCAATATTTCACTCTCATCCGGGGATATACTCCTCCAGCCGTGCCTACATTTCGCTTCCGTTACATAGCATCACCATTCCCAAACTTCTGTGTCTAAATACTCCTCATATACATTACTCGACATATTTTCCTTATCTTCAAATAAATCTTTGCAGTGTATATTTCTTACTCCCACAGTTATGAAATCCCTACAAATCCTGCAAATTTAACGCAAAAATTAATAAAATATTTGTTAAATCATCATTATATCTGGTAAAAAGTATTGTAAATTCTGAGAACACTTGGTTTCTACCCTTAAAATAATTATTCACAGAATTTTTAACGTGAAATACGTAGGCTTCTTAATGTGTGGGAACCAACTCAATTGTATAGTATTACTGTTTGATTCTCCCTTACTCTAGGCTCGCCCATTCTTTCCTAGTTTTTTTCAGCTTATAATTTTAATTTAACTTCTGCATGCTCTCTTCCGTTTCTTGGGCTACATTTTTCTTACTTCCATATTATTTTCCTCCTCTAATTCATCCCTATTTCGACCTTCGGCCTATCAATCTGAAGCCTCCCTAAGCTTCATCTGCCAAATCGGCACTAGAGGTCGCCCCACGTTAGATCATCGGTGCCCTACATGTTTTATTAGATCGTTCGTCGTTGAGTTTAACGATATCGAGTCATTTCCATTACCTCAATTTTACATATTTGCATCACTATGCAGTAAAAAGAAGAGATGCCGATGATTGTTCTTTCTCACGAAAAACCCGTTGGATGGAAGCATCGACCAATGTGATATGAACACATGAGGAATGTTAACGGAAGTACAGAAATCATTTCTGATGAAATATTTCTGTGTTGATGAGTGCAAAATAGAATTGCGAAGATCCGCTTTCGGCAGCGTTAATGTTATCGCAGTTGTGTGTTTGATTTGGAGTGATTCGATGTTTTTACCAAGGTTGTCTCTCTACCAAATGTAATAGGTTAGAAGAACACAAAAGGTGGTTCAATTAATAGTTCTCAGGAAATCCGACAGTTTTATTGATAAACTGTGGTAATCATTTCCGCTATATGGAAGTCAAAACCACTCGAGTGTGTGCCTTGGCCCTCTCCCCAACAATCCCCGGGGGGATCTGCCCGTGCTCTTGCCCTGCCGATGAGGAGCAGAAGTCCGCCCTCCTCCCCCCATTACTCGGATGAATTCTCCCCGCGGACATTTTTCGTGGGCGCCGCACGTGTGCGAAACGAAGTGAGAGGGAAAGGTCGGTATTAGCACGCGCTCGCTGCCCGGATTTCATTTATTTCCGATCCTCCCCTCCCTCGAATGGAAGGTGAATGAGGAGGGGGGGTTGGATTGGGATGTGGAGGGGCGTGCGGAAGGGGGACGGAAGGTCAGCAGGAGAGGAAACAAAAGAACTCCGGTGTTTTTGCTCTCGTGCTGGAACATGTGTCCACCCAAATCCCCGCCCTCCACAACCTGTCCCCGCCCTCTTGTAAATCTTACCACCTGACCCCCTCCCCGCCCCTCGCCTCCTCCTCCGCGTTGTCCATTCTCCCCCCTCCCCCCTTGACCCTCCTCCCACCTCTCTCTCATTTTCCGACTTATCCGACCTACTCCTTTTTATTTTTCGCCTCTTTTTTCATCACGGGCGGCGCTCGTCCCTTTGACCTCCGACCCACCCCACCCCGCGCGTCCGTACGTACGTACGTACGTATGTATGTATGTGCGTATTAGCTGCTTCTCCTCCAGCTTTGGAGTTTCGTTTCCATTTGCGGGATCGCTTCCCTCGTCAACGGCTCCCGAATTGCAATGATTCCACAGCCGGAGAAATGACCCTGAGGCGGAAGCGGAGATATCCATTCTATCTTCTCGCCGGGAGCAGAGAGAGGAGATATTTTTTATTATATTTTCGGCAAATAACCACCATTCCGCCCGCTCGAGCAACGAGGCTATTCCACCCATCGGTTCGTCTTAATGCTACCATTACTCCTCTCGCGGGCGATACTGCACTCCACTCCGCCGCAGCAACAAATGGCCTTCCGGCTCGGCCGTCGTTCGTTATGCTCGGTTTGGGTGGCGCTTCATTACGAGTGCCTGATATGTAAAATATTAACATGGAGAGAGAGGGCTACGGACACCGAGATGCTCCATTCCGTGACGTTCGCGTTTAATTGGCCGATAAAATATTGTGCTCCCGCGGCGACACGTCTGCTTTCCGCGTCCAAAACGTCGGAATTTATTTTGTGGAGTTAATATTGCCCAGGAGTCAGCTGTAATTGAGCATCAAATCGTTAAGGGATGAATGGGGTGCTTTTTTTGCCTGAGGAATACTACTTACTGCGCCAATTCTCGCTGCCTCAAGTGTAATAACCATGTTGAATTTCCACGCTGCAGTGAAATACGCTGAGGTGAAAAGGCCAAATCGCTCCCCCTCCAACAGTCCGACATTGTATTGCAATTAGCTAATGTCTCATTTTATTTTCCGAGTCAATGTGATGCTTATTTTCGTACTGGATGTCTATATGTGAACCGTGTGCATTGCAATTTTTTTGTTTGTATTCGTCTCCATCTTCTCCATTTTATCCGTCCTCCAAACTCAAAAGTGTTCAAAAAAGAGTTCAAAAGTCTCCAAATCTGCGCTAATGGCCTTCACCTAGAGTGTACAAGGACGGGGGAACCTGAGGATGACGTCGATTCATCGAAACTAGTTGTACTGAATAAAATTGAGTGGAAAGATGCATCGTAATTTTTACTTCATTGATAAGGGATCATAATACCATTGTCCGACTGCTGTAGGGTCATGTTCGGGTAAAATTATTCTGGGGTGTATTAACCCGCTGCCACATACCCTAGCGGTGGTTTGTACGGTACATTCATAAATTAATGGAATATTATCGGCCCCAGTTGGTGAAGTGACAAGTTGAATCAACGAGTTCAACACAAAAGAATTCAATTGTGATTTGAAGATAGGGTTGTCTTTACCGCCATGTGTCATGTCTAAAATTATTCTGGTGTGTGTATTCATTCCCTGCCATATGCCCTAGCGATGGCTTGCAGTGTATATCAATAAATAAATAATTAGAGAATTCCTTTACTATATAGTAGAACAAACCGAATTTGAATGAATTGAAAGAACTCAGTTTAGGTGGCTGAGGTACTAACTTAATGAATGGACACAGAGAAGAGATAACTGCCACTCAAACCGGAGATCCTAAAGTGATTCTCGAAACATTTATTTGTGAATTGTGTTTTACATATTTTCTGGGACCAAACGTTCATAAAATTAACCGATGTCTTTTTTGTTGGGTTTGTATCCTATGAAGGATTATGACCAAAACCTATTCAATAAATTACAATTTAAAACACGACTATAACGTATTTGTACCGCTGCTATTCAAAATTTTATATGTTATTTCAGATGTTTTGAAAATTTTGATGGTTGAGGTAGGTAGCTTAAGATGATAAAATTGGTAGGTGCGCATTTTCTTTTGGATGCTTTGTTGCTTCGTCCTCAAATAGGGTGTCCGTCGGTGTTTACCGAGATCTCTATGTAAACTTTATCAATTATTGGTCTTATATTCTCTGTATAAAGACCATTAGCGCAGATTTGGAGGTTTTTGAACTCTTGAGTTTGGAGGAGGCTGGAGAAAATGGAAATGAAGATAAACCAAGAAATTATCAGCGTGCAAAGGAAGAGATGAATTGATACGAGAAATGAGGATAAGTGAATGGAAGAGATGTAAAGAAGTAATGGAATGGTGAGGATCTTGCCTGGTTGAAGAGGGAACCTTTCCCGAATGAGGTTAAGGAATGAAAATTGAAGTTATTTAAATCGATTGAAGGGAAATAGAAAATGTTTTGAACTTAAGAAAGACTGAAAGGAGGACTCCATTGATCAGCTATTTTGTGCAGTATTTTAGAAGCTACAAGTTTCTTAGAAGGCCAGTTTCTAGCGTTCCAGATATCTTGAAAAATTACCCATGAAGAGCAGAATATTTTTAATAATAATTTTGTCTTACAAGTAGAAACCGATGCCGACTGAAGTAAATTCATGTTTCAAAAATAACGTCATGAATAAAATTACTGGAATCAAATAAAAACCTAATTTACCAAAAAACTCCTTGACTCATTTCTTGAAGGAAGAGAATTTTATGTTGAAAGCATGTTAGTGGGATATCAATCAATCTCTTTCAACGAGACAAAATAAAATCAACATTGAACATGATGCGCAGCGATTGTTTGGACGTAAATTGACCACTGTTCTAGCAATTATAGCATCAAAACTACGTTAGTGTGGGGCACGAACAATTTTCATTAAATTAAGAGTAATTCTAAAGTTTAAAGTTACTTAAATCTTAAAATTGGAATGCATTTACAGTGTCCTATAGCTATCCTAATTTCACAAAATCTTAATATAACTTTGACTTCATTATTTTTGACAGTTTTGGAAATCAAACGCTAAGGCTTTGAATATATCTGCGTTAGGTGTGGGAGAAAGGTCCCAATTAACCTTTCCTGCAGTTAATTCCTTAATGCTCTACGTTATTGTCGGACAAAAACGTATATGTACTCTTATACATAGGATTAACCTAGCGTAATGAAAAAGCCATCTTATTACAAAGCTGCCATGTTTCCCAGCGTACTTCTCACCCGTTATATCATCGGCATTGTTCTTCCCCTAACCTTTATTTCGCATAATGGGGTAGCAAACCTACTTCCCCAGACATACTTCGGGAAAATCTAGAGTTCAAATCTTCGTCGGAATCAGTGCCAACTGATGTCTGAGACAATTAATGCCAGTCGAGCGATTCCGGGAGAGAGGCAAACTCGGAAACTTACGCCTCATCGAGTCCCGAGCCAGCCTCCTCTCACACCCGCCCAACCCTCTCCCCGTCGGTGCAGGGTCCCTCTCTCATCACCCCTCGGAAACCTTCTTTGCTCTCGAGTCCTTTTCACTCCGCACCCACCTCAATGACTCCCTACGGGGGTCGCGCAGTAATTAGACGGGGACGAGAGCGCTTCTCGGAAAGCGGGCAGGGGGGGGGGGACACATCGAACAAGGGAAAGGAATATTCCTATCGCTCGCCCGAGATCAAACCTCCCCCCCCCCCGTCCCACTCCTCCGCCCCCACACGCACCTCGTCGAAAGGGGCAACCGGAAAGTGGATTCCCCGACGGCGACCCTCCTCAACCCTTTCCCCGCTCCTCACAAAGGGATCGGAACTGAATCAACTCGTTCCCCAGCCTCTCTCCAACTCCATCCAGCCTTCCGTTCATTTGAACAGACTCTTCAGGTCTCTCGTCCCATCCCGATCCCCTCTTCCAGGAGCCCCTCCGCCCCCTCCTTCTCTCTCACAACCAGTTACATTTCCCTCTTCGTCCCCAATGCCTCCTTCTCAGATCACCTTTACGGCCCTCCCTCATTTTCTTTTGTCTTAACCACCATTCTCTTCTCGCCCATCTCGCCTCTGTTCCTCCGAGCGCTTCTCCCATCCCGTGAGTAAAGTCGATATCTTTCTTCTACCAATATCTACCGCGAGCACCATCGCACATCCTACCACGACCTAGGAGACCAAGTTCCTTTCCTCCCCATCGACCACTCTTCAAGTTCCACCCGCGTTCATCTTGAGTCATCTTGCCCTCGCCGAAGCTCCCGCTTTGCAGCGCAATTGCTATCCGGCCGCTGACAATTAAGTCCATCTTTCTGCGTTCGGAAACACTACCCTACTCACCCCTGCCCCGCCACGCTTAGCGGTGACCGCAGGCCGCCAGCCGACACCCGGTTAGACCCGGAGGCGGCCGGCGGTAGCTTTTTCTCGAGTAGTAGATTTAGGGGCGACGACCAAAAGCTGAGGTCACTTGCGCCATTATGGATGGATGGGAAAGTAGGAAGGGTGGAGGGAAACTCGGCGTCGGCATTAGTTTACTCTTATCGAAAGGCGCCAAGGGGTCCGAATGTCTGACGTCCCATCCGACGGACGGCGTACTCACCCTTAAGTGCTCTCCACAAAGCACCTCAAGTAGGAATGGAAAACTCTGCCGCTTCCGGAATCCGAACTCCTATATATTATGAATGATTGGCGCCTATATTTAAGGAATGATTGGCGCCTATCTATTTTTAATTTGGGAGTGCTTCATGAAGAGAGTTGTGTACTCTCGTCTCACGGGTATTCGAAGTCCGTTCAGGGAGTGCGACGTTTAATCAAATCGCAGTCTTCGGACAAGGAACGTGGTTTTAATGAGCACGAGGAAAGCTACACTAACGACTTCCACATGCAATGTCACTTAGTACTACACGCGTAAATAAACGTTTTAAAAATCCCTTTGCTGACCACCTCTCATAGTTCTGTCAAGCACACCTTATCTCCTCCTTCCTCTGCCTCACTGCCAAATGTTTCCCCTTCTTCACCCGTCCCCGGCATAGCATTGACTCTCTGTATCTCCTGACTTCTTTACTTTTCTCTCCACAACCTTCCCTCATCCCCTTCCATCACTTCTAGCCCCTTCTGCGTTTACATCCCCTTCGTTATATTTGGCCAATTATTGTCTGCAACCGCATCCCGGAAGTATGCATCCTATGACGATCCCCTTGACTCAAAGAGTAACTTTTATATGAAAACCCTACTCTTTGACATAATTTCAATGGTGTCAAGTTTCTTATTATAGAATAAACGAATGCTTCCTCATAGGATGCATCTATATCAATTGTATACGACGGTAAGGTAGTCAACACAGTTCAAATCAGTGGGTAAAAAGGAAAGAGTGGAAATTAAGTGTAAACGATAATAATATAACTATCAATTTGAATGTATCAGTATTGAATAATATTCCTTTAATTGGTTTGCCACCAGCAATTTAAAAAAGTCAAGGTAGTTTATGGAGAGCTCTTTGCTACCCTACAAAAACAAACCGGCGCATCTGCTTTTGAAGTTACAATTTTGACGCGTTGTTTCAAGCTCACTTCAATGTTCTTATTTGATTGTAGAATTAGTTTATATATTCATAATATTTTTTGTTCCGCACATTGAGGATAATTAACTGTCAGAGGGCATACAAAATTGGTTATTTTGAAATTTGATGAGTTTTATATCACGTGTATTCTAATTGGGTCTATCAATTGCCATATAATCTCAATTTATTCAACCGGGGAGAGGGGACGTTACAGCTCACTGGGCAATGTTTCGGTCACTGATGGATGTAATTTGATTTCAAATAAAGTAATTAAAACCCCAGCTTAGAATTCAAGCTGAATGGTGACCTCAATATCAGGAAATAGGACAGTTGAGGGTGACTGATGTTTTCATTATTTCATTGGCTCAATAATATACTCTCGTGACGATCATGTAGTTGGTGTGAAATGGTTACCCTTTTTCCTCATCATATAATTTCAAACTCCTCAAACTAACCTTTGCTTTGTTTGAGGAGTTTGAATGTTAATAATTCTGGGTGACTTGGTGTAATATTAAGTCATTGGTCGTCGTTTTTGCCAATGATACTGCAGCATTATAATTTCGGCATTTAAGCTTTTGAGAAAACGGTTCATAAATTTCCGTTTCATACTGTAGCAGTGCGGGGTTTCCTTTGAGATTACATGAGTCGCGGCGAAATGGAATCAAATGTATAATCCAATTCCTGAAGAAACCCAATAAGCCGCCAAGGTGTAGTATCGCAGTGGCTCCATCAATTTCCTTCAATATGTACACTTTAGGGAATGAAAGATAATATTAAATAAATGTCATTGGATGTTCTTTTTTGCTTTTGCTTAGGGACAGAGAAAGACTTAAATGCATGTCTTTTACGAGTATCATTGGTTTAAACTCACCTGAAGGAGACCGATGGAACGAGGAGTTGGTCGTGACGGTCAGTGGTGGAGGGCGATGGAATGGGCGGAAGTAATTGCGGGTCTGAGTGGTTGGGGGGGTGCGGGCCTATTTCAGAGCTTGACCTTCCTCCACCCCTGTGATTAGCAGCTCTCCCCTTTCCTCTTTTCTTTCCGTCTCAGTCCTCACATGTTACTGCCGTTCCTCCTCCTCCTTCTTCTTGGGTTGCCCCGCTCGTTTGTCAGCCGGGTCCAGCGTCAATGGCTCGGGTTGCAACTCACAGCATCCTCCTTGCCTGCATGTCCCCCACCAACACATGGATTAAGATGTCTCCTTGAAACTCTGGTATTTGGATTTATCTCGAGCCGTGACTATTGTTTCTAGGATTCGGAAAATTGAAGCAACACGCAAAATATTTGCATAGTATATCCTGCCTAAAATTGCCCATTCCGAACCTGCATTCGCCATCTGGGCATGTTCAGTCTGAGATAATACATTTTTTTGTATAATTCTCATATCTTTACTGTCTTCAAAATTCACACATTCTCAATTAAGAACCAAATTTTCATTAATATTACCCAGTTTACCAAAATTGTTTTTTTTCCCCCAGCCTTCTCTTCCAGCTCCTTCGATGACTTTTTTTTAACTCAAAGCCAATCATTCCTGATCCCAAGCTATTTTTACCAACGTCATATTCCGTTTGTCTATCCATAATCACTGGTCTATTATCTTTACGTAATAGTGACTCACTATATTCTTTCAATTTCTTCAGATCGCCTTCTTCTTAGATTAAAAAGTTTACAAGTTGCCACTCTTACTGCGGAAGTGTCTTGTCTTTCTTAAATATGGACAGTTGGTTCACCTTCCCGTGTGGCGCGACCATTTCACCTTTCATCTGTAAACTCTCAAATGTCCTCGCATCGCTCGCCTAAGCATGTTTATTTTTCCCTATTGGTTAATCGGATGTTTTTGGTCCTTTGTAATTTCTTCTTTGTAATTTATATGCACACGTCCTTTTGTTCTCTCTGATATAGTATTCCAATAGAACCTAATCTAATCTACTCTAATCCGTGGATTCGTAAACCTTTTCCTCCTTAACATTCACATTATTTCGTTCACCGCTTTCTTTATTCATTGCTTGAGATATTCCGATCTCTTTTCTACTGTACGAGTTAAATGATTATCACTCGGAACTTTAGCAACTCCCTCCTAGTACTCCCTCCTCCTCACCCTTATCTAGTGTTCTATATTCCTTTTCCTCATTTCCTAGCCCTTCTCTATCCTCTTAAATTTAACATCACACTTCGAGAGCACTAACGTGTGATACCAATTCGTATCTGGTCCCGGGAAGTTAGGTGAATTGATCACGCACTTCATAATTCTATGCCCCGCCGTAATATAAACTAACTTGTACCTCCCTGTATATCCCGGTATTCTTAATGTTCGCGTTCGTCTGCCATGTGATTAAATCAGGTTTTAATTACAATTAAACAATGTAACAGGAAAAACTCTCTACTTTATCCCCTCGGTCATTCATCTCTCTAATATCATATTAGCCAGCGTCTCTACCAGCCTCTCTCTCCCTTCTCATATCACTGCATACCTGTCCCCTATCATTATCGAGTGTTTTCTTCCATGGAAAATTGGCGAAGGTTTCGTCTAATTGACCATGCATACCGTACACTCATTTCTCTTTAACACCACCTGTGTTTACACTTGAATTACCAATTACTGGACTTGTCTGCCTTTCTTTCTCTTCATTATTTTCCGTCAATTTCCTGTTTCACGTTTATCATTCCTCTTCAGTTTCCTATTCAGCATGACGGCTACCTCACGTTTATCTCTGGCCCTTAGCCGCAAATTATTCTTTGACTATCGCCCCAATTATTCCCTCCCTCCAACCTCACCTCGCACGTCTTACATATCTACGTTTCCTCTCTCCATTCCTTCCCTGATTGTGTCACTTAGTGTTTGTTAACTGAGGCGAACGAATTTTACGTCAGTACATGCACATTTATTTCTCAAACCCGTATTGGTAACGTCTGAGAAAATATATCATAATTAAGCCTATGAAATCCGCGGGAGAAGAAATGCACGCGGTCGAGATGGCACCCTAGATTTCAAAATGACAAACTATTTACCGACAATGTAACTTAAAAATGTGATAAACGGTTTATTTCCCGAGAATACTAATTTCTTTTGTCGAAGATAAACATTTTGGGTTATTGCATAGATATTAAGAGACGAATACTAACTATCATTTCCGTTAAAATTTCATTCCAGTTTACTTAAAACATCAAAACCATTGCGGGTACAGAGGTATTATTTTTTGCAGTCGACTGATTTCTGTCAACTTTGCGCTTTATTTTACGAGACCAAAAATGTAAACAGAATGTATATGCAGGACGCATTTGAATGATGATACCCAGTCTTATAAGTGCAAGCACTGCCTCAGAATTGGTGGAATACGCTCGCATTCCAATTAGTTTCGGTAGAATCGCAACCCTCCTCCCCCTTTGCAGGTCGTCTAGTCACAGCCACCGCAGGTGTATTTTATTTCGGGGATAAACACCTGCAAGGAATAAAAGTTGGTGCATTCGTTCGTGTGTGGCAGTTAGCATTCCCAGGAACGCTGAAGGATGTGTGCAATCTTTCGTCTGAAGGCTGCGCGGCGTGAAATTGATGGAAGTTGGCCAAGGGAAGGGGAGACTACTGGACATGCGTAATTCCTGGGCCCTAAAAACCAGAGGGAATAGGAATGCCAGCGAGATCGTAAAGCTCTCTCTTTGCTTCGCTCGTGGAGTTCTCTTTTATTCCGACCCGGTGACGAGTGTAGGTGCAATAATAATATTTCCATGCTGGTCCTTTAAAATTCATACTCTCAGCAATGCTATCGCTTTAAAATGGCTTTGTGTCAGAGTTATTCAAAATTGAGGGAATATCCCCGTGGGGCGTTGTGTTAATGCGCGGGAAATACCGCGCGGTGGCTGCGAACTTAACTCGATTTTAAGGTTATTACAAAACATGGTGCCCGTATGTTCGTGGAGTAGAAAATGCAAAGCCGGTTTCAGATAAACAAATATGCTACCACCCGGTAAAATTAAATCTTGAAAATTTCCTCTCTGCGTCCTCCCACTCATTGAAATGAGGGTTGTGAAAATGTATTGGTTCAATCCCTAACCTGATTGCATTCAGTGTATTTTCGGAAGAAAATTCACGCACGAAATCAAAGTAATTATCTTTAATTACGATATCCCTCAACTAATATTGACACTTTTTGCTTGATGCTTTGAAATATATATTGAATAAATATCTTCTCATTAAAGAGTGAGAAATTTTCTTTCGTCAAAATGCCTGCCGTTTTGTTTATTTAAATACGCGAGATAAATATCGATCGGAACGGAATATGATCTCAATTCTTAATTACAATTTTTACCGGAATATACTTGGATATTCTCGTTTGAAAACTAGAAAGGCATTCTTGCATTTTTTAAAACAGTAATAGATTTAGAATTTTGAAGACTATTTCTTTGGGTGAACTTTATATCTAAGATTATAATTATTCGATGAGATATATGTACTTTCATATCACTTGGTTATTCCATACAGTTCCACAATTTTTCATAGCAATGTCTCCCATTAGTTCTTCTGATGTTGCTGCGTAGAACTGGTGTATTTCTGAACTGCACACATGTACCTTTGAAAATTTGCTACCTATAAATGTGGGGATTTCATGAATTTCAGTTTTACTCCTCGGTTGTTGTAATTGCTTTTTATTGGGACGCGTGAAATACAAAGGAAGATATGATTGACTTTATATTTCCGTAATTATATATTATGAATTTTTGGTCCTCATTGATGATATATCATCTGCTGTTTCAATATATCGTGAGAAGAAACAACAATTTTTTTCTTTGCAACTACTACCATGGAATATTATCCAAAAAAGGGTGAAAAAATAAATTTAGGTTGAAATTTAATTTATTTTTTTCAATAAAGTAGTTGAAAATTATTTATTTGATAATTCCATTTTCATTGATATAAATGGCGTAAATAACGTAAAGAAACTATCTACGTAAAAATAATTTTGTTATTCATTTCATGTGCCCGGCAAACATTAATTTTGTCTTGAAAGTTAACATGAATTGTGAAGATATACTTCTAAAACACTCTTTTTTTAGGCGAGTAAAAACCAACGGGCCATTACACTGTGCTTGCTTCTTTAAAAGTTTGGATGTGAAAATATTTTATGACGTTGTAGAAACATATATTCCTTAACAATGGTGAATGATCGATGTACGAGGTTAATCCCAGAAGTACCCGGCCCAAAAAAGAAAACATAAAAATTTTGGAAAAAATGTATATATATTTCCACATAATCTCAGCTTCAGCTCTATGCTCTTTTCCCAGCGATCTTCAATAAGTTTGATACCCTTTTTACTCTAAGAACTGTCTTGCTCCTCAAAATAGCCATTTACTGCCGACATCACTTCTTCACGGTTGGAAAATCTTTGACCACCGAGACTTTTTTTCAAGTTTGCGAACAGAAAATAATCCGAAGAGACTAAATCTGGCGAAAGGGTTCATTAGGTAGCAATTCAAACTTTAATTCATGAATTTTGGCCATTGCAATAACGGATTTGTGGGCTGGTGCAATGTCTTGATGAAACAACACTTCCTTCTTCTCAGCCAAATGCGGCCGCTTTTCCCTGATTTCTTCGCGCAAACGTTGCAACAGGATCGCAGAATACTCGCCGTTGATAGTTTTTCCCTTTTCACGATTTACTGACGTTTCCAAGGTGGAGGGGAGTGAATGCGATCGTCCCCTTCCTCCTTGTGATGTGAGGGGTAGCAGTTTGCACACCCACCCCCATCCTCATGGAGGATGGAGGAGGGTGGGCAAATAAATTTACGGTCAAATGCGGCTGCTTTTGCTTGACTTATTCACTCAATCGTTTCAATTAATTCGCATAATAATCGCCGTTGGTAATTTTTCCTTTTTCGAGATCGTCAATGAAAATCATCCCACGCGCATCCCAAAAAAACGACGCCATCACCTTGCCTGCGGATGAAATGGTCTTCGCCTTCTTTGGAGCCGGTTCTCCCTTTTGAATCTATTGTTTTGATTGCTCTTTTGTCTCGGGTGTGAAGTAATGGACCCATGTTTCATCCATGGTTATGAAACAGTGCAAAAATTCTGCTTTGTTGCTGTGAAACATTGCTAAACATTCAATTGAATCATCTTCACGGCCATGGTTTTTCTTGAGTGTGACCCATCTTGCATACAGCTTTCCCATGTCATCTCAAATTTTCAGTTAATATGCAATGTACCGCACTTTTTGAAATGCCTTCTATGGTCTATGTCTGCTAGCTCGCGCACTTTCAGTCGACGATCATCCAGTATCAGTTTGTGGATTTTTTTCACCGTTTCTGGAGTCGTCACCCCATTTGGTCGACCAATACGATGGTCGTCTTGACAGCTGGTATGACCAATTTTCTCCATTTTCACAAATTCACTGAAAACATTCACTATTGATGGCTGCCAAACAAATATTAAACAACGTGGCGTCTTCAAACAATAAGAATATGCTTTATATATTGCATAATCTTTAATAGTGTTATTTTACAAACAAATACCGCCATCTATAGGTCAGGCCGGGTACTCCTGGACCATCCCTACAAATACAGTCGAGTCTATTATTATTAGCTATTAAAATCTGAGTGGAATTGATTGTAATTTTTCGTCTTTCTATAAAATAACCACATTTAAATTAAATTTGCCCAGTATTTAACCCAGTAAATGGTTAAATAAATTTTTAAAAAATTCACTTTCAGGGCATTCTGCTATTACTATATCTCTTTCAATTTGATTATTTCATGGATATTTTGGCAATAGCTTTGGATTTTAAATATATGACTCGACCGTTTGACATAAAATTGAAACATTCCACTTTTGGACGCTTTAGACACTCATGGACATTTTTCATTTTAACTTATAACTGCTGATGATACGGCGGGATAAGCATCATGACAAAGGATGAATGCGAAATTTTGATGCTTGATGCACAATTTTCTACGGTGGCAGCAGTGGATTTGTCTTTAACGGTTGACTCGGCTGCTCAAAACTATTCATTAAGCAATCTAACTTGTAATACTTATCTAACCCCAAAATCTGCCACGGCCGAGTCTTTGAAATTAATTTCTCCCCGTTCATTCCTGATGACCCTCGCGCAATTTTACTCCAAAAATAAGTGAGAAATACACTTTTTAGGCAAATGTTATGTGCGGTGTACTCCGATGTTTCGTATAACGGCTTGAGTCCATTCCAGGTGGCATTTTTTGTTAATTCGCAACGAGCAAGACTGAGATAAATATTTGGCAAGACCGCTTTTGGAAGTGGGAGGGCGTGATCTTTCCTTCGCATCCCTCACGCGCATTTCACTCCCTTGAATTAAGAAATATTTCCAGTTGAAAAAGAGTGAGATTTCCTTTTTCCCTTTTGTATTCAAATCTCTTTGAGGAAACTGGAAGTTTATATGTGGAGGACGGAGAAAGTATTCGCTACAAGTTTCCAATGGTGTCTTCTGGGAAGATTTGATGCCGCGGTAAAAGAAAGATGTGTTTAAGAGCGGGCGAATGAGGAGGATGGCGGTAAAAGAGGGTTGCGCGAAAGATTTGAGGAAGCTGGTCCGATGAAGTTTTCCAGGTTGCCACGTAGGCGGAGAATGAAATCACGGGATGAGTTGCACTGCTCCTCGACTTGCTCCCCCCCCCCTCTCCCCGCCCTCCCGCCCGCCCCGCGGTGGATGTCACGTCCCCTTTCCCCCTGTCACCCTTTGCCCTCCTCTCTCTGCTCTCCTGCCGCATTCTTCGCCGTTTCCGAGACTCTGGATTCTGCGGGCAACGAGGGTGTCGGTATTTCATCTCCGCTGCCCCGCTCCGGAGCTCCCGTTCCCTGAGTGGGGGAGGGAGGGGGTGGAAGTTCGCTTGGGGGACGGGAATGGGGGCGGCGAGGGAGGGGTGTCGAGACACGACGCATTGTTTCCAGCGGAGTTTCCCGAATGCAAATGTTTTGAGAGAGTTTGAATTATTTAGAGGGCGGCTCGCAAATGGCAATGTTTGTTGCGCCTTATCAATGTATTCGAACCACGCACGGAGAACGCCGCATCCGAGGTTTCCTGTTTCCGTTTTTTGGGACGGAACCATTTCCGCCATTAAGCTTCAGTTTTACCCGTTTATCTGGCTGTGCTGTTCGTTTAAATTTCGCCAGATTTCATTACTAACTTGGCGATTTAATGGCTGCGAAATAGCAATAATTAGCTCAATGGAAAATTAAGCCTACCCGTGAAAGCGTAGCCCATGTATTCTTTCGATTAACAAAAAAGAGAGAATTTCAAATTTGATAGCACGATTGCCAATATTATGCGTTAAAACGAATGCTTTGAGCCAATTAAAAATGTTTAATATGTTTACTACCAGATTATGCCTCCGAATCTATTTGTGCTACTCGTAAATTATTTTATGTAAATAATAATCGTATCGAAATAAATGCATTTTATTAATTCTCATCGACTATCATTACACATTCGCAAATAATTTGATTGGAGAGATCATTCGATTAAAATTATTGCTCGCTAAATTTAACACTTTTAGGCCATTGGGAAGGGAAATATGTCAAAATACGATGAAACGAGAGCTTAATGTGAAAATAAACATATTTTGAACCTGATCGCAGCTACTAGAATGATAGCACACTACGTATGCGGTAATTGGGGATCTAAAGCCCGAAATAATTGCAAAATACATCGGCTTCGTCCCAGGAGAAAGAAATTTGACATTTTATCGCTTATTCACCGCTCTCGTTGGCATGGGGTTTATTTCCTCATGTGGCTTTAACTTCGAGAACTAATTAAGTAATTGGAACTTTGGGAATGCGATAAATTCTAAAGCATCAATCAGCGTGGGTATGCTTAAACACTGATATGTATTTGATGTAGGTCATGGTTTTAGCAAATGATCATAAAAAGAAATCGCTCCACAAATATAATAAATTATAAAGACTTTCCCCACGGATAACTGCGGTGATGCTTGCGCCGCATGGGTGAGCCAACCCTTGCTCATTTTTCATTTGGTTTTTCAAATGTACTCATTCTCCTTGCTCAAGATTTAGGAGAGCTGCATTGGGCACTTCTTCAATGCTGTTGGGCAAGCTGTTTGCCGCCTGAGATATCAATTAGGCGCCAGTGGATCTCATCGGGTTTAATCAGATCCTTAACAATCAAACAGCACACGCGCCCGAATGGATACAAACTTCCGCGACTTGTTCGTGGAATTATTACGAACTAGATTATGGTGTTTTTAGTCTTCACTTTACAGAACTTACGAATTCGTAAATGGTGGTAGCGAAATATACCTATTAAAATGTGTTTTAGATCTTCAAATAGTTCTGAAAGATATTTTATTTTTTATCAGCTGACTTAAAAATTCATGTATAGTATATCAAAATTGCCGGTTAATTTAATTGACGAAAATTTCTCAAATATGTTAATCTGGGAGAATTATACTGAATTGAGGAGATGGAATCCTTTTGAAAATATAAAATGAATCACAAAGTTCAGGAGGGAGAGCGGACTTCATAATAACCTTAACTAACTTTTATTTCGATTTAGCAATGATTTGATAGCAGAATTGAAGGAAATAAGGCCAGAATGGGATCGGAAGGGAATTTTATTGAGAGGATAGTATATTGGGCAAGTATCCGCAAATAAATTCGAATTTTGTCAATGTCATTCAGATTTGTAATAGAGATGCCGTGTCTGAGCGCCACAATATAATTGGAATCAGCCGTTTTTGATCAAGCCTCCCGGCAACTTGCTCCCGTTTTCGCTTTCGAAGCAGCTTCCGAAAGTTCCCACCATTTCCATGTCATCCTCCCTTTCCCTCAAATTACGGGTGGCTGTTTTCTTCTGAGGGCCACGCCTTCCTTCCCCCTCGCCACGGCGCGTCCTTTCCCCTCAGCCCTTCGCTCCATCCCCCTTCGCACCCACCCTTTCCGCTCTTTCGCGCACTCTCCTATCTCTCGCCTCTCAGACCTCTCCTCACACTAAATCGGAGTAAGATTCTCCGTCATCCGTACGTCAACCCTCGTCTCTTGAAATTCTCACCCTTTCTTCTCTCTCTCCTTTCCTCTCTCTCCTTTCCTCTATCTCCTTTCCTCTCTCTCCTTACCTACCCCCCGATCTCTCTGCTGCCGAGGGATGGATGTTGCCGTGGAGCCGTGCTGGAATTCAGAAATATATCCGAGAAATATTTATCCGTCTCTTTTGTCCGCCTCCAATTATTTGTCAAATATTTTGCGAAATATTTCATCACATGCATTTTCATGATGCTGCTACGTTTCGGGTGCTTTATTTTGTATCTTGAACCAAATATGTATTCGAAACATAATTTTGACTTAAATATATACATCGAGGCATCACTTTTATAAAAGCATCAGTAAAATGAATATTATTTGGATTCTATGTACCGCACTTTAGCGTATCAAATTAATGAAACTAATTTCTTAACATCGAAAAGGAAATAAGTGAGCTCTGAAAATATATCCCTGAGTGATCCACACAAAGTTTGTTTGAAATAAAACAGAGGTATATGTTTTATTATTTTGCGACAGATGTAAATAATAAAGCTGTGCAAAGATAGCGTTTGGGAAGCTATTTAATACTCGAAAATTTATTAAAAGCATCAATTAAATTATAAATTGAAAATGGTGTCCCTGAAGCAATTATGTTTAAAATTAATTAGGAAGAACTCTTTACTCATCCGTAAAAATCATAATGTTCGAAATCATTATGTGAAGAAAATATGTTAATTTCCATAGTATATTTTTTACAATATAATTTTCCTGTATGAAATCGAAAATTACGCACATGGCAAGGTTTATTCATTGTATTATTTTCGTTGTTTTGATTGTTTTCAGAACTCTTGCCCTATAAGGTATGCATATTGCATATCTGTCCCTCAGCGAGAAAAACTAAACTGCTTCGATAATGTGTAATCGTCATAAGGGCGAGTAATGAAACCACCGCTTTGTGTGCCGGTGATCCATAGTCAGTCTTAAGACATTTGTTAAAGGTCTTTCCCTCGCTTCGCCCAGGTTTCTTCTGAGTGACACAAAAAAGTTGCTTCAGCGAAGGGATATCATGGATCTGCCTTATGCGTCTTCTTTAAAGGAGGAATGACGTCCTTACTCTGGAACGTACTCTTTTCTCTCTTCTTCGTCCGAAAACATCCACATCACGTTAACTCCCCTCTCTCCATCCCCCCTCCCTCTCCAACCAGTATTAATCTCATCTCTTCTCCTAACTCTCCCGTACGGAAACCCATTGGCCTGTCCCTTCACCATCCCTCGGACATTTCTCTCCTCATTAACTTTTTCTCCGTTCCCGCCGGGGGGGCTTCGTCTGTCCCGCCTTCCCCCGCTCCCATTTCATCACCTCTCGCCTCCTCCCTGGCCCTCAATTCTTCACCCCTCATCTTCTGCACGCCTATTCTAAAAACCCCTTCCTTCTCTCGCCCCCCCGTCCTTGCCGCACCCTCTCGATTGAACATCCCTCCCTGCTTATCATTCCATTCAACCTCCTCGACTCCAATCGCCTCCTCCACCTCTGCCTCCCTTCTCTTTATCACTCCGTCCTGTACCTTTCACACCCACCCACAATAGCTTTCCTCATTTATTATTATACTTTAAAATTTGAATTCGTTTGCATATTGTGTGCGTCTTACCCCCCCCCCCCTTGCGCCCCCTCGCCCCTCTCCTCCTGCTTTAATTTCCCCTGGACACATCCTTTTGGTTTCCCCTCCGCTCTCTCTCCCTTTCTCAATTCCCCTTATGAGTTCCTTCATCCCCATAACTCCCCTCGATTATTTTTTTCTACATTCATTTTATCGACTGCATCCCTTACCTTCTTTTCACTTCGCCGTCCAAAGAGCCCAAAAATGATTCCATTTATTTTCTCCCTGGCCCATTAATTCTCCTAATTTCATTCTCATATCAAGCCCATCCAGCTATTGATACTGTTTCCCCGTCATATCTCTGTCATTATTTCATGTGAACGGTTTTTTTTTCTTTTCTCCCAAATTCCCTCTTGTCATTCTCCTTTTGATTTCACCTTTCATCATCCCTTCTATTCTGACAATTTCATCCCTCTCGAGGCTATTTCTACTGTTAATCGCCTCGTGCGTATTTTTCTACCTATTGAACGCAGTTTCTCGCTCTTTCATCTTTTTCTTACCCGTTTCCTTTCTTTTGTTCGTTCCCAATGTCCGGCAGGAGCATTTCCCTGGCCGTAATCGAACCGTTTTTATAACGCTTCCCACCACTGGCATTACCGTCATGCTCTCGTCATTAGAAAACCTTGTTTTCGTGAAAAGAACCATCCAATGGAGTTTCCTCTGTTTCCATGCCACGGTAAAACGGCCATGGTGCTTTTCTCCCTCCCTTCCTGCTATCGCCGTCATTAACGGAGGCCTTTCAATCGCTTAGATCGTGGGCATTCCGCTCTCGCCTTCTCTGAGTGCTCCCAAACACTCGGATCACACTTTTCCCAGCTCCTTTAAGAGCCCCCTTACTGCTACTGGCATGGCCTCTTTTTTCTCGGGGTACCGGTGATCGCCCATTAAAAAGATCTTTGGCCTTCCCGCTCGTGTTCGCCTTCAGAAGCCTGCGTTGTCATCCCAAATTCCCGATTCTTATGCGTTCATCTCTAGAAGTAAAAAAATCTTCTTTGAGGTGCGATGATTGAATGACTTCTGAACACGATTTGCTCAATCCTACGTAGAATATATGGCAAAGCATTCTCTTTATGTTTATTGGATTTCCGAGCCGCTAACGTATAGCACAGGTGTGTTTTTTGGCTGGCGAAAGGAAAGGATCACGGGACAACCTGATTGCAGCAGTGAACATATGTGGCCATCCAAAAGCATTGGAATACCAAATGTCAAAACCATGACGCATTGTACGAATTGTCTTACAACGCGCCATTGTGCAAGTGCTCACCGTCTCGGTGAGCACTTGCACAATTTGATAAACCAGTGTCATTCCTCATTCAAGTCCATTGCGAATTTTAATTTATTCACTCTCGAAGAAGAGTGCCCAGACTATCTGATTATAAAACAGAAATCTAACGCAATGCAGAATTTTGATCATGAAAGTCTACATTCCTGCCAAGTAATCGAAGAAAATAATATGGATTAAGTTTGCAAATAGTAATGTAAATAAAACGCCAGATTATTCTTCCTAGTTATTCATTGGAACTTTCCTAACTCCGAAGCATGTCTTTATATATATTAAGGAACAATTTAATATACTTAAAACTGTCATACTTCACTTCGTGAAATTGTTTGATTTCCATTTTAAAAGAGTTAGTAATTTTCCGTAGACTTAATATCATAGTATACAACGCATTTCACCGACTTGGGGCATCATCAGGTGCTGATGGGAAGTAGCGTATGAGCGGAGAAACAAACATCGCTCCGTACCTTTTTCATGGTCAGCCTGTGGTCCCCGTGTCCACAGCTCGAACTTCCTCCCAACATATAAACATAGACCACCATTTACCAATTTACTCAACAAACGCGGGTTACCAAAAAATCCACCCAATAACAGCATTATCAAACTGCTCTCCAATGCAATCCTCGTCCCAAACCAAACGGACATAAATGCCTTGATATAATTACCGCATTCTTCCCGGTACCCCACCAAATCAGACTTATGATACGAAAACTGTAAGCAATAATAGAAAACACTCCCCGCATCACGACTGCACCTACAGCGTGCATGCATCTCTCTCATTTAATCGCCCGTCGAACTTGCGAGACATTTGCAAATCGACTCGGCCGCCTTGCCCCTCCCCCCCCCCCCCCCGCCTCGCTTCCGCCCTTCGCCGCTCCACGTAATCACCCGCGCTGCAAGTGAAGCAATCTTTTCCGGCCCGCCTCCCACGTGACTCCTGAAGCCCAGCCAAAAAATTATTCGTTCGTCAACTCACCCTCAAAAAACGTTATACACCCACTCTCCTGTAACATCCCTCTTGCCTTCTGCGTCGGTGAATACACTGCTACCCTTTCCCTTCGCATCAACGACCCCAAGTACTCAGATAAATCTTCCGACTTCCATAATTATTCCATCCTTACTCACGCTGCTTACCACGGCAAATTATTTCGCAACTGCATATCTATTTGAGTAGCTTAAATTGAGGGAATACATTGATTAAACATCAAAGTACAAATTGCTAAAATCTTCAAAATACACGTGGCGCCCTTGTGCATCGACACACCGATGTCTCTGCCAGTCGCCGTACGCTTCCTGGAAGGCGTGGACAGGAACTTCGCTCAGGAACATCGTCACGCCCTCCTTGAGGGCGTTACAAAATGGATGCCTTACTTTTTTTTTCTTTTGTGGCTACGCTACTTCCTTTTAAATTTCTCATCACCCAATGCAATACTTTAAATGCCTTCCGTGTCAAATTATCTACTTGGACCCCCCACCCAAGATCCCTAGTTAAATAAATGCCTAAATATTTGCATTGACTAGTACATGGGATTCTTTCTCCAAAGAGGGTGTAAATTTCCTTTTCTGCATTCTTTTTATTTGAAAATTTTATATGCTTACTTTTACTTATATTAATGCCCATATTATTATTTGTAACCCAGTCACCAAGGCGATCGATTTCATTTTGTAATATTACGTGGTCATTTACATGTTCTATCCGTCTGTATATAATGCAGTCATCAGCAAAGAGTCTTATTTGGGAATGTAAATTGTTTGGTAGATCGTTTACGTAAATTAGGAAGAGTAATGGCCCAAGAACACTACCTTGTGGAACTCCTGCTAATACGCTCGCCTCATTTGAAAATGTATCCCCTAATTTTACTTTTTGAGTTCTGCCTTCATGCTCTTTATTATTTTCGTGGAAAAAAAGAAGTCCGGTCGTGGGCTGTTGGGCGATTGGAGCAGCGCCTAAGGGATTGTGAGATTGTCACGAGAGCAGCCTGCTGATTTTCCGGCGGGGACTTGGTGACGTTCTTGGCACACGCCTTTCTCGTGGCTACATCCCCTCTAATAAAGTGATGCACGTTGGTCTTCGGAATATTCCCCACGTCAGTTAATATCCTCACACTCAAGCGTCGATCTGAATCGAACGTGACTCTCACACTTAGGAAAATTTCGTCGCATTGTGTCGTTGACGGGAAATTAGGGCACTCCTCGTCCTCAGCCTCCTCTTTACCATCCTGGGATATCTTGTACCAGCAGAAAACCATACCTCGGGGCATTTTCTACAAGTGAACAGCAACAATTTTGTGTTAGGTTCGGAAAATCCGGTTCGGAGAACCCGATATTACTCACTATGCAACCTGGGCATTCTCGTCTCCACCCAAGCTGTGTGATTTTTCGGTTGCCAGACATTCCTGGGAAACCATAACCGGCACAGTGAAGGGCACTGGCACACCTACCCTGATGTGCAAATTTCACACTCCGAATAGCTTCAGACCCCTATTCATTAGAATTATAAATACTTCAGGAATTATTGCATAGCTTATCGTTGCATAAATTCACTGAAAATGTTAGAATACCGTCAACGTCCAAAGTTGCTTGACTTGCTTGGTTTCGAAAACTAAACTTTATATCAATCTGCAATCACAGATTTTGCAGTAAGCCTGATTAAATGAATGATCGAATTATGGCTCTCATTCTTCCATTCCCGTGAGTTTCACCAAAAACTATTTTCCCTTCGCAAAATATTCACGAAGGCCATTAGGCTTATTTGTCTGCGCCTGGAGTCCCACCTCTTTCATTCGGCGTCAATTATCTCGTCTCAGACTCATTGCGAGATGGGAGTGAGGCTAAGCGCGGAGATAGATGCACGCGTTACTCGGTAACCATGGCGCTTAAGCCGTGCTGCAGGAATTTGGCATAAGGGCAGAGAGGCTTCTCTTTGGGCCTAGCTTGAGCCAATGTCCAGGAGTGCCACCTGTTTGTAGCTCGTGTCTTCCTTAAGCTTTCGTCCCCTGTATTTTTGCCAACTCTTGGCCCTTCTCTGCTGAGTCATGGGGAATAATCTTCATGGTGAAGGGAAATGACACAAACGAGAGCATTAGATGTGATTGAAGCTTTGAATTTACCAAGCATGGGTTGGAGCTAATATTTTCATTTCATTCTGAAGAACAATGTCCTCATAGTTTTACCAATTTGTAGTGCATTAATATGAGCCAGTCTGTTTTTTCCCACTCATTTCCTAGCCGAGATGATCGTGTTTTGCAAAATTGTGCCACCAAGGGACGCATGTGAATTCATGACGCAGGTGTATTTGATTTTCTTGACCTGGAGGAAAACGTTGAAAGAAGTGTGGTGGTGCCAATAGGAAATAACAGATATCCTATGAAATCCATTATTTTCAAGTTTTCATTTCTCACGCAGATATTCAATCGTTAATGAAGGAAAATGATGTTGACGAAAAGGCTTTATCATTCCGCAGACCAGCATATTAATATTAGACGGTGTTTTACCATTTCCTTAAAATAAAAATCTTAGTTTTGTGTAATCCTGACGCGATAATTGAGGACAGTAGAGTGGTATTAAAACAAATTTGAAATTAATCTCGCTTTTATAACTATTTCTCATATTTTATTGCATCCCAAACTAAAATCTTATTTACTAAGTGCCTTTTGAAAATATAAACTGTTGGAATTAATTCTTATGGAAACATTTTTAATCCAAGTTGTTGAAATAAATAACCCGAAGCCAAGTGGCAGAGGTAATCTGTCATTTTCCTCATATTTTAATCGAATACCTTTTGGTAAACAGCTCTAATTTGATATGTATATTTACTTCAGCTATAAATTTTATGAACAAACTGAAATTAAATTTTTTATCGACTCTCCTGAGAATCAATGATTTTGGAGTGTGATTTATTAACAAATTAAGCCCGAAAAAATTGGAATTAGAAAATTATGTAACTCACAATTGATATGCATCTACTTAGTTTTGAAAGTAATGCAAAAATCCTCACGTATATCCCTAATCTTCGTAACGCAAATGGTTTCTCGCCCTTGGTGCGGCTCTTGAGGTTTTGAATATGTTTTTGGAGATTTGCAATTATATACTATCAATTTCTTCATTTATTCAGGGTCATCATTTATACAGTCTCCTATCCAAATTATGCAATTGTCATTTCAGGAATAAGTTAACTTTCATCCTTGAACATTTATCTAAAGATCTGTAGTAGGTTGCACCCTTAAACATAGGAGTAGTGTTTAGGGGAGGCGACCGACAGCTGAGGTCTTTTGTGCCATTAGGGATGGACAGGAAAGGATGAAGGGTGGAGAGAAACCCGGCGTCGGTATTAGTCTACTATTAATGACGGAAGGCGCCAAGAGGTCACACACAATTTAACGTCCCATCCGACGAACGGCATACTCATTATGTAGGTAAGAGTGAAATCCTTACATTTGTTTAAACTGCGGAATATAGTATGATGATTTTCTTAGATACTATACCTTTTGCCAGGCAGCTAAGATGATCATCGAGAGTAGAAAGTTTCATCAGAAACACCTTGATGGTTAATGGAAAAATTAATTTGTTTGTTACCGGTTCTTCCATAACCCAGAATAAAGCACGTGCGCCAACTTTTCAGTGAGTTTGTTTTATTGATATTACAAGTTTCTGAAATCGGGGATTATTCACTGGAAAACATGGCAGTTAATGTTCAAATTCGATACGACATTATTTTAGTAGTTTGGCAGTTATTGTGCAGCGTTTATGTGTACCGTAGCGTGTCTGCAACTTTTAAATATTAGGTTCATTATTGATAGTTAATACGAAAAACACGGATGTTTTCGCTGATTATACTTATTAATGTAAAAGAAGCGGACACAAACACAGATTCTTATTGAATTTTCCTCCTGTTGGCGAAAGGAGCGCATCCCACGGGGACTTAGTGCATAATTGAGAGAAATAATGCTTCCGCAGCCTCGAAATCGTAAATTCAGCCTCGCTTATTTGTGCTTCTGGTAAATAAAAAAATACCTCGTCCTTCCCCTCTTAAATCGGATGAAGGATTCTCGACGCCGTTATTCCACTGTTTATTCGTCTAATAAATTTCGTTTATACCACTCCCATTTTTTTCCCTCTTTCCCGAGGGCGTTTTGTGTCGGGGCGCAGGAACTGCAGGGAGTACTTCGCTCGAGAAGTTCATTAAGGCGCAAATTTATACTTCACCCGTATTGAGATGAAACGTGAAAGGCATGGCTGGGATCAAGGGGTTGGTGCGGGGGAGAGAGAGATGTTGGGGTCGCGTGGGGGGTGGGGGGGAAGTGGGGTGTCTCGCCGGCGCGGAATGGAGGGATTCAAGTGGCGGAGGCGACCCTGTGGGCGGGATCGGGGGTTAGAGAGGTTGGGGTGGAGGGAAGGCGGCATAATAGCAAGCGACTGTGTATGTTCCGTTGAGAGGGGGGAAAGAGAGAAAGACGGAGACACCAGAACAAATAAATGCTCGATGCCCGCCTCGTGATCCCCAAATCGCCCCCACCCCCGTACCCATCTCCTACCCTCCACCCATCCCCCTTCCCATTCTCCCAGCCCGAAAGACCGTTTCCCCAGGCCATATTTCCACTCCGCCCCGCGCCCTCCCGACCTAATCTCCGCGTCTTACGCCGAGGCTTTCGCCCCAAAATAGGAAGGAAGCGAAGTAACGGGGCGAGCGAGCGAGCCCCGTGCCCCTCCCTACCGCACCCAAGCGGGAGCATCGGGCAGGGGAAGCGGGGTTGGCGGGCGAAATATTTTGGCGGGCGTACGTGTGAGCGGGACTACTGGCCGTGTTCCTCCCTCCTGCCCTTATTATCCATTCGCTTCCCTACCCTCGCTATTTCGGAAAGTTTTTAAGGCTTATGGAAATTTAATGGATATCAAAAGGCGGTCCACGCTTAAGCCTCGCAGTACGAAATAAGCCCCGCCGCCTCGGAGAAGGGAGCTGCCGAGGATTTTGGGTGCTTTTTCAATTCATTAATCTACTTTGCGTTCACGTTCTCCAACTTTATTCATTAACGAGTAATCAATCCTTTTGTTTGCCTGTTTCACGTGGAACTCAATGCCGGGTCACGTTTACGGCGCCCGCGTGTATTTGCGCAAATATTTACCACTCGCCTTGGCTTGGTTCATTTTCAGCTCGAAATCTGAATGGAAATAAGAAATTTACATCGACTTGCTCGTGCCGTGGTACTTGTAAATTCAACAGTTTTTGCTAGTAAGCCGTACAGATATTTTAAATAATTATCGTAATTTTTGAATGCATAAATGAAAAAAAATTATATTCATATGCAATTTGCATATTTTTTATAAGGGATTTAACTAGATTCGTATGTGCCCTATTTTATTTAAAAAGCCTGAAAGTATAAGTGAAACATTTCCTTGTCTCATAATTTATGTGCAAGTAAGAATAATGTTCACTCATATCCAAGTGGAGTACGCATACTCTTAAAATGACCATTAATTACTGCTTTTGCACTCTTTGTTTTCCATAGGCTAGTATTTTTACTTTGACCTCGATTGTCCAATATGTTCTATGTTTTATTCGCCGTGAGCAGGGAAATGGAAGTAAAAGCGAAGAGGCAAAGTGTGGGAGATTTCAGCTCTCCATTTAACAATTCCTCGCTTCCATGAGAAGCTGCATTTTTCCCTCGCGATATTTCTTAATAAAGAGCTTCGTTTCGCCTTCACTCCCTCTTCATGCCATCCACATGCGAATTTAAGCGCTTCCACGAACCCTCCCTCCCCCCCTTTCTCATCACTCCTTCTTATCCTCGGGGCTCCCCTTAAAACAATTCCCTCGAAGTTTTTTACATTACGACACCGAACATCGTCGTCACCGGGCGCTGCGTGCACCTAAGCCAACACACCCCCCGACCCACTCTCATCTACCACCCTCCCCTCCCTAATCCCTCTCCATGAGGCGTCGGGACCGATTCCCCGCCTCCCCTGAAACAATGCGCAACCCCCGAACCACTCTTCCTCTTGCCCCCCCCGCCCCTCCCCCTCCCCCTCACTCGAGGAACTTACCATCTCAGAACTCGCACCTGATCCTTTCGCCGCGCACCCATTCCAGTTCGCCCCCCGGCTTTGCCCCCCCCCACCCTCCCTCCCATTATCCAACCCCCTCTCGCCCTTCTGCTCTCGAGTCAATGTCTTCAGAGCCACCGTCTGCCTCCCTCCGTCTCTCTCTTCCCCTTCGAAGCCTCTCCTTTGAAGCTCCAGTCTTATCCTCTCACGCCCTTCATTTCTATCCAGCCATGCTTGGCGTTAAATCATCCTGAAGAAGTCTATTCCTTAGGGACGCGGAGGCACTTCTGCACGAATCTCTCGCTCAAGACCACGATTTTCGGCGGTATATGACAAACTTTTTCTTGACACTTTACCTTTTTGTGAATTGATCGTTATTTTTCAACTTACAAATGAAGGGTATAAATAGTTTAAGAATAAACACGGCCATAATAAAAAAAATTCTTATGCTTTTGCCTTCTTGTGTGTAAAATGATATCATTAATAGCTCAAATTATCATGTGTAGGCTGAGAATATTCGAACGCCTGTTCAGTATTTTCCGAATTAATTCATCCGCTTGATAAGTTACGTTCCGAATACCGTTCAAGTCGTGAAGAGATACATGCTGAAGGTTTAATTTGGCCTAAAGGTAAACGATTCAAAGCCAAAAACAAAAAAAAAAACATTAAAAATCCGAAAGTTTTGGGATGTCCGAAAAATTTATTGCTTAAGGGAAAATTGTATAGTCCTCTCTACACAATCAATTAATCCCGCTATAAATTCTACCTTCCTCATAAACGCATTCAAATACTTTTTTTACTTTGAATATTCCAATATTTGCACTGCGACAAGTTGTTTCGCCATATAGTGCTGATTGAATATTTGAGACTGATTGGCGCGTGCTGTTGGTACATTCCAGATTTTATCGTAGACAGCTTAAGAAGTTTAAAAAGGAAATGAAAAATGTTAAAAAAAGGACTCAATTGGAAGTGTTTGGAGAGCTTATGGAGGCAATTTAAACTCAGCTCGTGGCGCGCAATATCTTTCCCGTGCTTTTGTCTCGAGACAGTCTCAAGGGAAAAAAAGTCCGCTTCGATGGCCTTTATTCATTTCTTCAGTCCTTCAATATTCCAACGTTGGAAACTTTTCCATTTCTTATCCCTCCTCGTCCTTACCTCTCCTTCTAACTCACACATTCCTGGAATTCGCACGCTACCCTGAAGAACTCTTGTTTCGTTTTATGGAATTGTCACTTAGACTATGGGCTTCACGACGACTCCTCGCATCGGACCTCCCCTCACTCGCCCGCACTACGCCACGCAGACCACTTAACTCTTTCGCTGCCGCTCTTCTTATCTCATCACCGCCCCCCCCCCCGGGTCCCTTTGTCGCCTCCGTCCCGCCAACACCGCCCGCAACCCTCCTGGTGCCTGCCTGCTCGCCTTCTCCATCTCCAACCCTCGCCACATTTCACTCCCTCGCCCTCCCCCGAGACGTGCTACGTACGGCTTCTTTATAAATCCCCCGGCCTTCACAAAGCCTCGCAAGGCACCCATCTGCTCTCGCTCATCTCGCATGAGCGGTCATCCCTTCTTTGACTCCATTCCCCTCTTTTAATTAACCTCCCGCTCTTTGCTTCGTAATGTAGCACCGCGGAAAGTTCCTCGATTCCCGGAAACTTACGCACCCATCACCAATTAATGCATCCTGATAAGAATTCTTCACAGTCATGGCATAAATTAATTAATCCTTCGTGTTATCGCCTAAATTTATTGATTTTTTTCGATTTCGAAAAATTATTTTGATAACATAATTTTCGTGAAAAATCTTTTTAAGATTTCCGTGTAAGGGGCAAACATTTTTCTTCTTTCCCATGAGTCACTATGGACTGATTTCGTTTACTCTGTTTTTATGTTCTCTTCTCTTTTCTTTCTTTCATTTCTCTTTTATTATACGTATCTTCATGTTTTTTTTCCTTTCCCTCGCCTATATGGCACTACTCTTCCTCCCAGTTTTCCTGAGAACCTTTAGATTTGTGTAACTCATTCTTAAGTGACATCGACATTTAAAGTGTTTCTGGATAATTTGGAGTTTTCCTAAGAACAAGCATAATTTTTTTTTAATTATTCTTTTCTCTATTTTATATAAATTTTAAATTGGTTTTGGTAGTAATTTTAATTTTTGATAAACTTTTTAACTGAAAGAGTCATCCAATAGCGTCGTAAAAAAATGAATGCATTAGTAGCAAGCTAATTAAATGGACTCAGTTGTCTCATAGTTGAAATTACAGTTACGGTTAGTTGAGCATGGAATTGAATGAGTGGCGGAATTTCTCCTGTGTATTGTACGCTACGTTAAAGAAAACGTGTGATACGGTCTTCGGTGTTCAGTATGCGGACTGCGGGGAAATCTTTACAAATTTTATTCATAATAACGAACAAATAATTATTAACTTGTCGCTTGTTTGTCAGTGCCGAGAATTAGAGGTGTCTACATCTAAATAATACTCCGCAATCCGGCCCAGGGGTGTGTGGTCGGGAGGGGGGGATTGTTAGGACTCCACCCGGAATAGAGGATAAAACCACATGCAAAACCAACAATTCACGCAAATCTACACCCGCAGATGGGTATGTATTCATGTAAAAACTTTTTTAACTCACACGCATGAAAATACATATATTATCAACTAACATACACATGCACCTATAAATGTAGGTAAAATCTGTCTAATAATGTTGCAAATTAGAACTAAAAAGTAAGAATGGAAAATTCCACTACCACATGCAAATGCAACTCATGGTCTCCGCCCCCTAAAACACAGGTAGGGAATGCGACACTGTGACGGAATGTGTCAATGGTTTTGGAAGGGACCCCCATGAGTGCGTAGTTCGGAATAGGTTCACAGTTAACTAAATGGGGAAACTGTAGGGGTGCGTTAGGAAGAGTTTGACGACTTCAAGTCGGTCCACGTCACCAAGCATGAATGATGGTCGCTTGTGACTCAATGGCCGCGGTGGGACAACGCCTGCTGACCCAACTGTCGGTGAGTTAAGAACCTGGCTGACGCTACCGCCGTGTTCGTTGTTATCTTAACGCATTGTATTCTATTTTGTTTTTCCTATCCCTTCAAGAGGAAGAGGGAAGCGCAGGAAGAAGCCTCACCCCTTTCTCTCCCTTCGTCCTCTCTCACTCAATTTTTAACCCCTTCGCACGCACCCTGCAGCACCAGCCATGCCGTCCCGACCCACTTGCCGTAAAAGGAGAAAGAACGAGGGCGGAGGTTAAGGGTGGAATAAGGAACATCTCGTAGTTCTCCAAAGTATCTCCCTCCCGTCGCCCCCCACCCCGCGCTCCCCTATTCCCGTTTCATAGCGCACTTAGCCACCCCCGCCCTCCCTACTTGCTTTTTGTTCCCCTCGTTGCCTCTCCGCCGCCCTACTTCCTTTGAATGTCTATGCCCTCCAGTCCGCCTTTTCGTTCCTCTTTGTCCCTTCCTTCCGAGGTTGCAACTTTCCCTTTGCTCCGCATTCCGCGACGCTGCGAATTCCTGTTATACCCTTTTTATGTTCCGGTCGATTGTTTTCACTTCCCCAAGCGGGTTCTCAGAAAAAAGACCTTTAACCCCACGCACTCACTCCACTTCCTGCTGAGTTCACGTCAATTTGGTCAATAATCATTTGAATTTTTATTCGACATTTCTGTGCTTTGAATCGAAACTTCTCTATCCCTATCTTCCATAATGCGCATCACCAAAACGGTCCAAAAATTTCTAATTTTCTCATTTTTCACGGTTCCATGTGTCTAATACATGGAATGTCTGCATATTCACTGGAATCGTTTCAATAGCTACGAAAAATTTGATTTTCATCCGTCAATAGCGTTGCACTCTCTGTCTAATCCGCCTCGTCATTACCTCCTCAGCTCTATTGATGACGCAATTACCAAGTATGTCTTCCTCGTATCTTTCCCAAAATACGGCCACGGATGGTGTCGAAATTAATCACCTCTTTCCAAGGATCCGCTTCCCGTCCACTTAGAAGACACCGCCCTGGTAAGCTCTTCGAAATCATGTCTCCTTACTCAAACCAAAGACCACGTCCCCCCCTCCCCCCCACGCCTCCTCTTCAGACACCGATGAATCCTCCCCCCGGCAAATCTTTCCTCTTTCGCCCCCTCAGCATCCTCCTCCCCCCCCCCGCGCCTCCCATCCTCCCCGTCAGCCTTATCAATATGCGCCCTGCACACCCTTCGACGACTCCCGATCACTGCCAGTGCCTTTTTATTCCTCGACAAATGGTCCGGCACTTCTCCTCCGGGAGCACGGCCCTCCCGTGTTCGAGGGGAGGCTATCGCTCCAGATCATCCGGCCATTGATCTTCCCTACCGCCGCCGATTGATCAATCCCCTCCGCCCTCTCCTTTCCCTTCTCCCCCTCTCCGACTCTACATCCTTTTTTGAGTCGCCCTTCCCTTTATATTCCCTCTTCTTCATCTCGAATTCATGGACGATCTCGGATTGCTTGCGATTTTTTTCGCACCGTGCCGCGGCCGTAGGTGTCGGTTCACCGAAATGCGAGAACATCTCCTGCGGCTTACTCCGGGAGCGCGAAGCTACAGCGACCTCTCTCACTTCCCGCCGTTTTGTTGTGGATAATTTCTGTTCCATTCCATCAAGCTCTAGAGAAGTCACTCATGAAATTCCAGCGACGGAAAAATGTAGACTACTTGTTGGTATGCGTTGCTTTCGTTCGTAATGAAGTCTCACCGAGCGACGTCGCGGTATACACGTAAATTAATTTTTTAACTGTGGAAGGTCAGCCGACGATCTCACGTTATCCGTAAATGCTAGAGAGTACCTGCGTCATCCGACAAGATCTGTTGGTGAAGATTTAACGTGTGCCATTCCTTCCCTCGATAATTCTCACTCCTATGAAAACATACAGAGCCGCTAACATCTCATGAAATTCGATGTAACCTTTTCCTTGATTTGCTACGAAACTTTTGGGAACTTTCGGGGAACACTTTCCCAGTCGGCGAAGATCTCGTTAATCTCCCAACTTACGCCTCGTGCCTCCTTTATGGAGTTTTAGTATTATTCTGCTTTACTGAACAATATCACCCGACCATCACTCCTTTCCTTCTTTTGCTCACTCCCTCGTGGCCTCCCCGCCGCCCATTGTTTGTCCCGAACCTCCTCCTCTTCCCCCGGCCACCCCCTCCCCTTCTCATCCTTCCCGGATGCTCTCCTTTTCATCTTCAGTCTTCTTGGAATTTCTGGAGATATTTCCTTCGTCAATCGAAATTCCATTCTCCCCGCGAAGCCCCACACTTCTTCCTCAATCCTTATCTTCTCATGATCTCCCCCTTCATTCTAAAAAAATTTGCTATTGGCACTGATTTTTTTGTTCCTTGCCTTTTAAATCCGTAGAACAATGGGATTTAGGACCGTCTCAAATATCTCATTTACCTCTATACCCTATATCTCTTTTTAAGTTTTTCATTAACCGCAAAAAGGAGACTGTGTTAATCTAAGTCATTTAATATATCTTGATTCGGTTATCCCTTATTCTCCGAATATAAGGAATATCTATTACCTGAAGGAAGGCAGTAAAATATTAAATGCCAATGCTTTCTAATTTTCTTTATTAAATTTATTTCGTGGATACAGGAATCGGAAAGTCGTTTTTAACTATTTTCTCTATTCATCTCTGCTACGCATCATGTGTATGCGGTTAGTTAAAAGCTGAAAAACAATAATCACATAATCAATTCAGAAAACCTTTTAGGCTTTAACCGTGTAGTTAATCGTATAGTTAAAATATTCAAATTTAGAAGTGGATTTAACAAAATTTCAGTTCCTAAGTGTAATTTGTTTTATTGTCCGAAATCGAATTTATATTTAAAGGTCGGAAATATTTTAGGATTATTAATAGAGCACTTGGATATTTATCATTGGGAAAATTATATATAAACGTCGCGTTTCATTAAATTGTTGTCAAAAAGTTACAAGGTTTTCTATTCAGTTCAATTAAATCTCTCGGCTGGATTTCGAGTTTTAATATAGGACTGCTGTATGTGAATAATGTTTTAAAATAAAAAAAATATAATCACATGAAGTTAGAAATTAACAATTTGAAAATAATTTGTTGAAATACGTTAAATAAGAAGTGGTTTATTTTTATGAGCCTAAAAAGAGTGTAAAAGCTATTCAATTTTTAAAAATTGCTATTTGTGAATGTCTGAAATGAATGATCTGAAAACTAAAATTATCTCCTGGCTCACGGGTCTGATAAGCAAACTTATCAACCCTCCCATGGGCAGAACAACGACCGAAATACTAATAGAAGAAGTGACAAAAGCCGCTATTTTGTTCTTATGATGAACAGGAATACATCACCATCCGCAATGAAATTATTCCGTGGAATGCAAACAGCATCTGTAACAAAAAGGAAGAATTACTTCTACTTCTTTCCGAAAATCATGCGGGCGTAGTACTGCTCCAAGAGACTTGGCTCAGCGCTACAAGAAATCTACTTACTCCGGGCTACAACCAGTTTCCCTGCGACAGAAGAAATAAAGCTGGTGGGGGAGTAATGGTGCTTATTAAGTCATGCCATCGAGCAAAAATGTTACCACCTCCGCACTCCTACCGCCTAGAGGCAGTAGGCGCCACCATCACAACCACCGGCGGAGACATACGTTTCTGGTCGATCTATCTGCCTCCAGGAAACCTGATGCCCACTGACACAGGAGCACTGAATACAATGATCAAGGGAAAGTGCATCTTAGGAGGTGATTTCAACTCCGGGGTTGAGCACTATCGAAGAAAAATGGGAGGGTATCAAGAAAGAGTTGTCTAAAGCCGCAAAAGACACTATTGGAAACGTTAACGCCAAAAGGACTAGGAAACCATGGATCACGGATGAGATGATTACAAAGATGGATGAGCGGCGTAAATGGAAGAATATAAATACAGAATTAGGCAAAATGAAGTACAAAGAATTGAACAATAAATTGAGGCGGGCAACAAATAAAGCAAAAGAAGCATGGTGGAAGACGCAGTGCGAGGATATGGAAAGTCTGCAGAGAAAGGGTGAATTCGGTGCGCTGTACAGCAAAGTTAAATCTTTATCGGGAAGTAAGAAAGGGAGATCAACGATAGCAGTTAGAGATAAGGCAGGTAAGGTAATAGTTGACACAGGAAAGATACAAGAGAGATGGAAGGAATATGTAGAAGAACTGTATAGTAAAGAACTTAGACCAACAAAGTTAGACGTAGAAAAGGAACATAACGTAGAGGAGGACAGCTGAGGTCCAGGCATACTAGACAATAAGATAGAAAGGGCATTAAGGCAGATGAAACTAAAGAAGGCCGTGGGGGTAGATAACATTCCCGTGGAACTTTTAAAATGCTTAGGAAAATGTGGGAGGAAGAGGCTATATGGGCTGATCCGTAGTATTTATGAGGAGGGAATCTGGCCGGAAGACTTTGTGAGATCAGTTTTAGTTCCTATTCCGAAAAAGGTAAAGGCCACGTCATGTGAGGACTATAGGACAATTAGTTTGATATCCCACGCAGCTGAAGTTATTCTCAGGATCATAAACAAAAGGATAGAGAGTAGGGCAAATGATTACTTAGGGGATGATCAGTTTGGGTTTAGGAAGGGGAGAGGTACGCGTGATGCCATTGCAGTAATGAGATTATTAATCGAGAGGAATATAGAACACAACCAGGAGGTATTTGCCTAGATTTTCGTAGATTTCGAAAAAGCGTTTGATAGAGTGAATTGGGAAAAACTAATGAGTATATTGCAGAAAATAGGAATAGACTGGAGGGAAAGGAGGCTAATCCGCCACCTGTACATGTCTCAGACTGCTCAGGTGCGGGTGGGAAACGGGAAATCATGATGGGCAGTGTTAGGAAGGGGTGTAAGGCAGGGTTGCCCATTATCACCGTTGCTGTTCAACCTGTATGCAGAGGAAATGATCAAAGAGGCATGGGAAGAACTCGACGTAGGAATGAAAGTGGGCGGGGAATTCGTAAAATCAGTTAGGTTTGCTGATGACCAAGCTTTAGTTTGTCAGTCAGCCAAGGGGTTGCAAGCATTGCTTAGTGCATTGGAAATTCAATGCGAAAGGTATGGGATGAGAATCATTATTAATAAAACAAAGGTTATGCGGTTTCTAGATTTTCTAGAAAGAAAAAGGCCAAGCTTAACATTAAAATAGGAGGGCAAAAACTAGAGCAGGTAGAACAGTTTACGTATCTCGGTAGTGTTTTGGACCAACACGGTCAAAGTAGTGGGGACGTAAGGAGAAGAATTGCGCTAGGCAAAGATGATTTCACAAGGAGGAGGGAGTTGATGACAGGGACTTTGAGTAAGGATGTTAGGAAAAGACTCGTAAAAACTTTAATATGGAGCGTAGCTATGTACGGCGCGGAAACGTGGCCATTGAAGCAGGAGGATAGACGTAGACTGGAGGCTTTTGAAAAGTGGGTGTGGAGAAGAATGGAGAAGGTGAAATGGACAGAAAAGAAAACAAATGAGGACGTACTTGGTAGGGTGGGCGAAGAGAGGGGATTGTTGGGAGAAATCCTATGGAGGCAGGAAAAGTTGATGAAGGGGGTGTTGACCGGAAGTGGGATGTTGAAGACTGTGATAGAGGGTAGAATGTTGGGCAAAAGAGGAAAGGGAAGGAACAGGATAGGGATGTTGGACGGGATGAAGGGAGGAAGAAAGTACTCAGAGATGAAGAGGGACCTGATATAGAGTAGGATGATGGATTTTGTGTTTTGTTAGGAATAATAAAATATTTGTTTGGTAGTTGTGTCCATCCAAAAACCTACCTTAACCGGTAGATTACCTTAAAAAAAAAAAAAAAAAATATATATATATATATATATATATATATATATATATATATATATTATATATATATATATATATATATATATATACATATATATACACGCACACACACATTTGAAATTCACGCAACGTGATAACTGTAGGTGATGCTAATACTTGAGGAGTATTGATGGCGAAAATGTATTTTTTGCATAATATTCTGTATTTATTTGAGCCTTTGATGTAGCATATCGGCATCTTTTAGCACATTTATGCTCATAATTTATTTTGTTTTTCGGACGCACAAGATGCCTACCACAAGAGGTACAATGAATAGAAGAATGCTCCAGCTCTACTTTCGCTTTCTTTTAATTTGTTTTCCCCAAATTTCTGATCACTTTTTCCTCCTTGAGATTCCTTTCAAGATCTCCCCCCCGTTCAACTCATCTGAATGCAATACTCGAAATATATTTCTTCCGACCAATCTCCCGCCGTCCTTCGACCCTTCCCCGCGGGGAAACGACGGCCACCTCTCCCGCCGCACTCCTCAAAACAAAAGACTACCTCTTTCCGCTCTAATTTTCTTTGTGGGGGGCGCATTCCGTTTTTTCCTTTCATTTCCCTTCCCTCCCCCTCCCTCCGCCGACACCCTCCCCCCCCCACTCCCCCCCTTCCGCCCCACCGTCATTTACTTCCTCCCTCCTTTTTTCTCATTGTCTCCTCACTTTATTTTATTCGTCTTCCCTCAGAGACGCCCTCCTTCACTTATATGGGCCCCGGTTTTATTTCCCACGCTCCGTGTAATTCACTCCCTTTCGTACTCGCCATTATTACCGCTCCGTCCCACCCTTCACACCCTCTCCCGCCCTGCCTCGGGCGCTCGCATCCCCCTGCCTTCAGCAAATCGCACCCCCTCCCCCTTCCTTCCTTCCTCCGCCCCCGCCTCGGGAGAACCATTACCGGCCAAAAGCCGCACCAGTGGCGCCCACGCAACCACCCAGCCAGGCGGCCAGACCAACCATCACACAGCCAAACCCCCCCTCCCGCCCACCCCCACCTCTCCCTCCCACGCCTTCATTTCTTTTCCTCAATTTCCGCACGCACATGAACACTTTCACTCCTTTCACGCTCTTCTCCCTTCACCCATTCGCGCTCCGCTGCGT